>NW_026889800.1:10160000-10760000 GCF_033153115.1 Saccostrea echinata | reverse complement strand
TATGCATCCTTTCACTTTTTATAGACGAATATCTCAGTCAAGATCTTGATTAATCTTATCCAAAATCAGACGGAAGACCCACTCGTTGCTCGCAACGAGAACCATCTAGTTATTATTATTATTTTTATTCTTTTTTCTTCTTATAAAATTTGTGCAGAGAATTTCTCGGAGATGGCTCGTTCGATTTTATTCAAATTTTCATGGTAGATGCGTTGATATCTGAAGTTAATTCCGGCAATTCCATTAAGGGATATTTACTTCCGGTCGGAAGTTATCGCCCTTTTTCAAAATTTAGAGGACCTCATTGTCTGCGATGGAACTCAAAAACGGCTTAAGATAGAGCGCTGAAATTTTCACTGATGATAGAGGACATGTTGCCATTTTGCACCTGGGTTTAGATATTTTCCGGAAGTGCCTAGTATGGAAGCTCGATAGGGGTCGAAATTTAGGACACGAATTATGAGTGAATTTTTGAGACATTTTGTATCATATTTATTAAAGTATAATTATTTTGCTAAAACATATTGAACAATATTTGTGCAGAATGACAAGATCTTTAATATGATATCAAGAAAAAAGGGCTGACTTATCATATTAGGGGCCGAGAGGGGCCAAAAGTATTGAATCAATAACTCTTTAACAATCAATATTTTGGTAAACATTACTGAAGCAAAAATGTTTATTTTAACAATTTACAACTATATATTATAATATTTATGTCATATGTTACATAATTAGGGGCCATGAGGGGCCAGAAGGCCAAATCTTTGGCACTCTATATCTCGAAAGTGGGAAATGTTTTGATAAGCAATATAGAATAAAAGATGTTCAAAATAATGTTCTAAACAGTATGTAACTTTTCGATTTTTGCTAATCGTCCCCATTAAGGAGTTGAAGGGCTGGCCCCTAAATATATCTTTTACATATAGCTCTGAAACGAAAAAGAATTTCTGAATAGTTGTTGAACAAAAATTGTTCAAAATCATAAGAGCTTTAAAGTGGTATGAAGAAAAAGGGGCTGGCCCCTCAAATTAGGGGCCGAGAGTAGCCAAAAGTCTTTAATCAATAACTTTTTAATGATCAATATTCTGTTATAAATTACTCAAGCAAAAATGTTCATCTTAACATTCTGCAACTATATATTATAAAATTTTGATTATATGTTACGTAATAAGGGGCCATAAGGGGCCAGAATGCTAAATCTTTGACACTTTATATCTCGAAAAGGGGAAATATTTTGATAAGCAATATTGCACAAAAGATGTTCAGAATAATGTTCTAAACAATAAACACCCTTTTAATTTTTGCAAGACATCCCCATTAAGGACTTGGAGGGCTGGCCCCTAAATATTGTTATTCTATATATCCCTTAAAATGAAGGAAATTTCTGAATAGTTGTTGAACAAAAAGTCTTCAAAATTACAAGACCTTTCATTTGATATCAAGAAAAAGGGGCTGACCCCACAAATTAGGGGCCTGGAAGGGCCAAAAGTCTTTCATCTATAACTTTTTAATGATCAATATTTTGTTATAAATAACTCAAGCAAAAATGTTCATCTTAACATTCTGCAACTATATATTATTAAATTTTGATCATATGTTACGTAATAAGGGACCATAAGGGGCCAGAATGCTAAATCTTTGACACTTTATATCTCGAAAAGGGGAAATATTTTGATAAACAATATTGAACAAAAGATGTTTAGAATAATGGTCTAAACAATATACACCCTTTTAATTTTTGCAAGACATCCCCATTAAGGACTTGGAGGGCTGGCCCCTAAATATTGTTATTCTATATATCTCTTAAAATGAAGGAAATTTCTGAATAGTTGTTGAACAAAAAGTTTTCAAAATCACAAGACCTTTCATCTGATATCAAGAAAAAGGGACTGACCCCAGAAATTAGGGGCTCAGAAGTGCCAAAATACTTTTCATCTTTAACTTTTTAATGATCAATATTTTGTTATAAATTACTGAAGCAAAAATGTTTATCTTAACATTCCGCAACTATATATTAGAAAATATTTATTACATTTTAGGTAATAAGGGGCCATAAGGGGGCAGAATGCTAAATCTTTGACACTTTATATCTCGAAAAGGGGAATATTTCGATAAGAAATATTGAACAAAAGATGTTCAGAATAATGTTCTAAACAATATACACCCTTTTTGATTTGTGTAAGACATCCCCATTAAGGACTTGGAGGGCTGGCCCCTAAATATTGTTATTCTATATATCTCTTAAACTGAAGGAAATTTCTGAATAGTTGTTGAACAAAAAGTCTTCAAAATCACATGACCTTTCATTTGATATCAAGAAAAAGGGGCTGGCCCCTCAAATTAGGGGCTCAGAAGGGCCAAAAGTCTTTCATTTTTAACTTTTTAATGATCAATATTTTGCTATAAATTACTGAAGCAAAAATGTTCATCTTAACATTTTGTAACTATATATTATAAAACTTTGATCATATGTTCAAAATAATGGGTCAAAATGGGCCAGATTGCCAAATCTTTGACACCTCGAACAAGGGGAAATATTTTGATAAGCAATATTGAACAAAAGATGCTCAGAATAATGTTTTAAACAATATGCATCCTTTCACTTTTTATAGACGAATATCTCAGTCAAGGTCTTGACTAATCTTACCCAAAATCAGACGGAAGACCCACTCGTTGCTCGCAACGAGAACCATCTAGTTATTATTTTTATTCTTTTTTCTTCTTACAAAATTTGCGCAGACGATTTCTCGGAGATGGCTCGTTCGATTTTATTTAAATTTTCGAAAAAGAGGCGTTGATATCTGAAGTTAATTCCTGCAATTTCGTTAAGGGATATTTACTTCCGGTCGGAAGTTATCGCCCTTTTATAAAAAATTAGAGGACCTCCTTGTCTGCGATGGAACTCAAAAACGGCTTGAGCTAGAGTGCTGAAATTTTCAGTGATGATAGAGGACATGTTGCCATTTTGCACCTGGGTTTAGATATTTTCCGGAAGTGCCTAGTATGGAAGCTCGGTAGGGGTCGAAATCTAGGACACGAATTATGAGTGAATTTTTGAGACATTTTGTATCATATCTTTTAAAGTATAATTATTTTGTTAAAACATACCGAACAATATTTGTGCAAAATGACAAGATCTTTAATATGATATCAAGAAAAAAGGGCTGACTTATCATATTAGGGGCTGAGAGGGGCCAAAAGTATTAAATCAATAACTCTTTAACGATCAATATTTTTGTATACATTACTGAAGCAAAATTATTTATCTTAACAAACTACAACTATATATTATGATTTGTACGTCATATGTTACATAAATAAGGGCCACAAGGGGCCAGAATGCTTAATCTTTGAAGCTTTATATCTCAAAAAGGGGAAACATTTTGAAAGCAATATTGAACAAAAGTTGTTTAGAATGATGATCTGAACAATGTGCATCCTTTGAATTTTTCCTAAACAGCCCCTATAAGGACTTAAAGGGACAGCCCCTAAATATTTCAAGTCTACATATCTCGAAAACGAAACGAAACTTCTGAATAGTTGTTGAACAAAAAGTCTTCAGAATTACAAGACCTTTCAAGTGATATCAAGAAAAAGGGACTGACCCCTCAAATTAGGGGCTCAGAGGGGCCAAAAGTCTTTCATCTTTAACTCCTTAACGTTAAATATTTTGTTATTAATTATTGAAGCAAAAATGTTCATCTTCACAATATGCAACTCTATATCTTAAAATTTTCTTCAAATATTACGTCATTAGGGGCCACAAGGGGCCAGAATGCTTAATCTTTGACGCTTTATATCTCAAAAAGGGGAAACATTTTGAAAGCAATATTGAACAAAAGTTGTTTAGAATGATGATCTGAACAATGTGCATCCTTTGAATTTTTTTTAAGCAGCCCCTATAAGGACTTAAAGGGACGGCCCCTAAATATTTCAAGTCTACATATCACGAAAACGAAACGAAACTTCTGAATAGTTGTTGAACAGAAAGTCTTCAAAATTACAAGACCTTTCATGAGATATCAAAAAAAAAGGGGCTGACCCCTCAAATTAGGAGCTCAGAGGGGCCAAAAGTCTTTCATCTTTAACTCCTTAACGTTAAATATTTTGATATTAATTATTGAAGCAAAAATGTTCATCTTCACAATCTGCAACTATTTATCTTAAAATTTACTTCAAATATTACGTCATTAGGGGCCACAAGGGGCCAGAATGCTTAATCTTTGACGCTTTATATCTCGAAAAATGGAAAATTTTGAAAAGCAATATTGAACAAAAGTTGTTTAGAATGATGATCTGAACAATGTGCATCCTTTGAACTTTTCCTAAACAGCCCCTATAAGGACTTAAAGGGACGGTCCCTAAATATTTCAGGTCTGCAGATCTCGAAAACTGAATAGTTGTTGAACTAAAAGTCTTCAGAATTACAAAACCTTTCATGTGATATCAAGACCCCTCGAATTAGCAGCTCAAAGGGGCTAAAAGTCTTTCATCTATAACCCTTTTACAGTAATGTTCATCTTCACGATCTGTTACATATAAATATTTTAAAATCTTCATCAAATATTGCGTTTTTGGTGCCATAATGATCAAAATTTTGTTCAACATAACTAAAGTAAATTGTAAGTTTTCACTATTTATATATTTATGAACGAAAATCTCAGTCAAGTTCGTATCTCATCTAATCAAAAATCGGACGGAAGACCCACTCGTTGCTCGCAACGAGATCGCATCAAGTTATTATTCTTTTTTCTCCTTACAAAATTTGTGCAGAGGATTTCTCGGAGATGGCTCGTTCGATTTTATTCAAATTTTCAAGGTAGATGCGTTCACATCTGAAGTTAATTCCGACAAGTCTGTTAAGGGATATTTACTTCCGGTCGAGAGTTATCGCCCTTTTATTAAAATTTAGAGGACCTCCTTGTCTGCGATGGAACTCAAAAACGGCTTAAGCTAGAGTGCTGAAATTTTCAGTGATGATAGAGGACATGTTGCCATTTTGCACCTGGGTTTGGGTATTTTCCGGAAGTGCCTAGTATGGAAGCTCGGTAGGGGTCGAACTTTAGGACACGAATCATGAGTGAATTTTTGAGACATTTTGTGTCATATCTTTTAAAGTATAATTATTTTGTTAAAAGACAATGAACAAAATTTGTGCAGAATGAAAAGATCTGTGACATGATATCAACAAAAAAGCGCTGACTCATCACATTAATTAGGGGCCGATAGGGGCCAAAAGTCTTTAATCGACAACTCTTAAACAAGCAATATTTTTGTATACATTATTGAAGCAAAAATGTTCATCTTTACAATTTGCAACCAAATATTTTAAAATTTTCATCAAATATTACGTAATTAGGGCCATAAGGGGCCAGAATGCTTAATCTTTGACGATTTATATCTCGAAAAGGGGAAACATCTTGAAAAGCAATATTGAACAAAAGTTGTTTAGAATGATGTTCTCAACAATGTGCATCCTTTTAATTTTTCCTAAACAGCCACTATAAGTACTGAAAGAGACGGCCCCTAAAATTTCAAGTCTACATATCTTGAAAACAAAACGAAACTTCTAAATAGTTGTTGAACAAAATGTCTTCAGAATTGCAAGATCTTTCATGTGATACCAAGAAAAAGGGGCTAACTCCTCAAATTAGGGCCCAGAAGGGCCAGAATTCTTTCTATAACTCTTTAACAGTAATGTTCATCTTCACGATCTCCTAATATATATATATTTTAAAATCTTCATCAAATATTACGTTTTTAGGTGCCATAAGAGGGGCCAAAAACCTTTTATTTATAATTCTTTAATGATCAAAATTTTGTTAAACATAACTGAAAGAAATTGTACGTTTTGACTATTTATATATCTATGATTAAAAATCTCAGTAAAATTCGTATCTCATCTTATCAAAATTCGGACGGAAGACCCACTCTTTGCTCGCAACGAGATCGCATCTAGTTCTTTATATTTCTTTTGGCATCTTTACCCTTCTAGTATAAAACTTCGTATGCATAAATGATTTGTAAACATTTTACATTCGCGCAAATAAAACGACATTAGAATATTTGAACGGCTTTTGACACAAAATCACCAACAATTAAAATGCAATTTATTATATCCGATGGACGAAATAATCAGAGAAGATACAATAAGCAATCTCAGAATTTTCAGTGGCATGACTCTATACTGAGTCAAACATACACTAAAACTGAAATTTCTCTCCAAAACAGAAATCCGACTTTTTGATTTTTCGTAAGTTTATTCTTTTTTAAAATTTATTTTTATTTATTTATTTTATTTATTTGTTTGTTCTTTTTTATGATGCTAAAATAAATGCAAATATTTTTGATACAAATTACAATTTGGATAAAAGTTATAGTTGACACCATATATATATATTCAAATTGGCCGATATTTAGGTACAAAGAGGAGTTAGTGAAATTAACACTCTTTTTTAAAATAACATTTAAAAAGAAAATAAAAATGTTTATTTTTTATTTATTTATTTATTAAAAATTATGAAACGAATCAAAATTTTTTTGACATTTTTTTTCATAAATAAATAGTAATTTTCCGGTGATGAAACGGCATTAAAAAAATTTGATGATCTGCAATGGATCAATTACGTCATCTATTATAACTAAGTAGCTTTAATCATTTCAATGAAAAAGATAGATAATATTTTTTATCATACAATCTGGTAGTTTAGTAGTAGTGCTAATTGTTTTTGTTTGTCTGTTTCCTTTGTTTTTATGACTTCTTAACTTTTTTCTTGGTCCTGTGGAAGGGACAGGTCGTCCCGATAATTTGACAATTTTTATTGTTCGTGTCGTTGGTCATTTTTAGTGCTTCATATATATATATATATATATATATATATATATATATATATATATATATATATATATATATATATATATATATATATATATATATATATATATGAAAGTTTCACGAAATGGTTCTAGATGTAGAAACTGGTCACATTATCCAAGTGGTAGGGCGCTCGCCTCGTGATTGGGGAAGCCCGGTTTCGATTCTCGTTCGCCGCTCCGCGTCAAACCTAAGACGTTAACATAGGCAGGGACTGTTCCTTTGCCAAGCACCTGTCATTAAAAGTTAATCGACCATAGAACTTAAGAAATGATGACTTTAAACGAGACTGCTGATATTCTTGTTTCATCAACTTGTTTGCCAGTAACTTACCTCGTTTTAGACACTGTTTATATAAACATGCTCTGGCGTATCGAATCAACTGAAAGATATAAACCCCGTATGCAGGTGATAAGGGTATACTGCTGCATAAGTAAGGGAAGTTGACTACTGAAAAGTTAAAGTCATCACGTTTATCATAAAGCTTTGTTGTTAGAATATCATTTACGTTTTTTTTAAATGAAATATCCTTATAAAATATCATATTCCAATAAACTGGAAAGATACATATGTGCATATCAAAGAACAGAAGAGATGATTTATTGCCATATATATATATATAAACACCCCCAAATATATTTAAATTTTTCAGTTAAGGTAGATTATCAAGGAATCTAGCAGGTGATCTTAGTGATGTTAAGTAGTTACTGTGTTCTAAAGATAAGTGTTTTACTCAGTATCTCTTTTTATCCCCCAAACTATCTTGAATAAAGCATATTTATTACATGCATTTCAAGACATTTTGAATATCTATCATGTCGTAAATAGAATGCAATATTTTTATCCGTATGATGTCGTTATTTGGATAATTATTTAGAAAGCTCGTTGAATTCCTGTTAAATTTCACATCATACAAACTTTCTATCATCGTAGTTAATAGTAAATACATGTACATTAATAGTTGAAACAATCTCTTTTAAGGTCAAGATCTAGTAAATAAAAGGAGCCTACAGATTTCTCAAATTTGAGAAATAAATTCCTTTAATGAAGCTTTATAAATATAGCTTGGTCAAATAAGGTGTTTCGGGGCATAATTTGTAGGTAAACAAGACGAAAAATCATATCTTAAACTTTCATTTTCAATGAAAAATTAAGAAAATCAATCATGAATTTGGGAGTTTTTTTTCCATATCAGACAAATTAAATGTATCCAGATAGCCTACAGTCTCTCAGAAAACGGTATTTTGTATGTTCTTAGCCTCTTCTTTAAAATAATATTAAATTGAATATAGGTTTCGGGATTACATTTCACATGATTTCAAATTGATTTCCAGAAAAGTACTTTATTTTCTACATAATTCTTTTACAGCTGTAAAGTACGGGAAAAAGAAAAAAAGGCAGTCTAAAATCATTTACTAGATCTTGACCTTAAAGCCAACATTTTGCAAATTCTATTGTCGTAAAAAATGACATTGTTTGCAATTACAATCATGTCATTAAGGTGGATGGTGACTGACGGCTTTCATAGAAGTTATTAGGCGTTTTCTCATTCTGAATTATCTACTGATCTTTTTCCTTTTACCCGATCATGATAAAAAGGACACGGCGAGTGTGTCCGGTCGACAGGGAATGCATACTGTTTCATGGCATCTGATTCCACTTCAGTGTGATAGGTCCGTGTTGGCTGTGCTCATTATTTGTATTGTTTAAGGTAGCAGACTAGAATTTCAATTGAAAAATACTCACGCATTTTTAAAAATAAAAATAATGCGTGTTTTACGCTTTTAAAGCAATAACTTTAGTAGAAATTACATGTATAATTGTTTTCAAGATTAAGAGGTAAAAAAAAATATGTACATTCTTAAAGAAATGATTTTTTTTACGATTTTGTAACCGATAGGGAGATGGATCTCCTTTTGTGTGTTCAAACTGATGCTATTTGAGAAGGGGCCAGAAAAAAGTTGTTGAAAACAAAAAGTATAAGATATAAGCTCTTGATATTTTTAATAGATGGATTTTAAGATCTCACAGTTATTTTTGGCCATTAACCTGCACAAATTCATAGTGTCTATCATATTTTGTAGCATTCCATAAAAACTTTGACGTTTTGTGATGCCCCTGCTAGACATAGACTGTAGCGTTTTTTGTTCTTCTTACATAAAATGCCCAGTATAGTATTACTCATCACACATTGTAATTTGAACAAAAAGTCTTGCAGTATTTTTGTAATTTGTTTTGAAGTGCGAGAAAAGTAATTATATATTGAGATGGTTCCCCAAAATACACAGCCGGTAGAGTTATCTCAAAACGTGGATTGTACATTGAAGTCAGTGCATGCTACACATGGTATAAAAGGAAAGAATTGTTTTCTATTGTAGTTTTACACAATGAAACCAAACCCCAGTCGATTCCTTTAAATGGACATTTGGGAATGCTCGTTCGTTATCTTCACATTTCATTAACCACTCACGAGTCTGAACCCTTGAAGAGGTCAGCAATTCAATGTTTGAGTACACTGCATATCTTGCCATCTTGCAAACATTTTTTTTTCTTCCAGAAGTAAAAAAAAAACTCATTTTAATTAAATTATATGACATAAAGGCTGGAATTTCTCAACTTTGGAAAAGGGTTCTAAGGTAAAAATAATCAAAGAAAAAGTTATCAAGCATGAACTATTTCAACAATGAAGAACTTAATTTGAACTCATAAAACTTGTTACTAAACGATTCTTAATCATATAGAATACAATTACAAAAGTTTTATAACATGTTCGTAGTTTATCATAAGTGAATTATTCAGTGGATGTCCGTACTTTCTTTATCACATTCTTTACCACCTCACAATTATCACGTTCCTTAACACTTTTTTTTTTTGGCCTTCAATATTCAAAATTCAAAATATACAAAATTCGTAGTTCTCCCATTATATTGACAAGATCTTCTTGTGATTATTTTGAAATCCCAGTAATATTTATTCGGGATTTGCATTGTCTTACCTGAAAGTACAGAAAAAAATGTTTACCCCGTCAAAAAAATTTAACTCCCACCTCCGTAAAAAAATCATTGAGAGCATATTCTAACCAAAAGAGATACATTTTGTTTGTGTTTCTTAACCATGTGATTAACCCGAAAATGTAGACTTCGTTTTACATTGAGATTATAAAAAATGAAGCTGAAGGCTAAGCATCGAACAAAATAAAATAAATTTTGGCAGTTCGTGCATAATAGTAGATGAAAAATGAAAGATTGTTTCTACTATTATTTTCTTATTTATTTTTTTTTTTTACACATTCTTTGTTTTTAGAAGCCTAAAAGATTTTATTAATTAACTTGTACATGTTATATAAAAGTAGCTTAGTAGTTTTTCAAAGATGATTAAAAAATGACTCATGAAAGTATGAACATCAAGGACAGATGCAATGTAGATCTGAACTTTTTTTCTAATTCCTGTATTGATCAATGAAGAATTTCAATTATTGAAGGACTTAAATGTGACTCCGATGATGCTGTAAACCGAATGAGAAGCTAGTTTTGAGAAAATACCATCTAAAACAACGTTATTGGTCATTCTTTGTGTGTTTTGTCTTTGCAAAACATGTATTTTTAAAAATTGTTTTTGATATTTTAAAGGTTTCTAATACCCTTGTTATATTTACTGAAAATCTAGAAGTACAATGATTAATTTCGGATTGAAATGATCTTGAAAAATTACTGAAGGAAAAGGTAGTTGCATATGACCCAAAATCCTTTAAAAAATTTCTGCTAAAAATATTTTCTTTACTACCTTAAGTCACTTTCTCACAGTCTCTAAGTAAATTCTTTGATTTTTTTTATGTGTATCCTGGATGATAAAGCCCACGTCGCTTCATTTGTATGTAATGAATTTCTCATGCTCATTTCATATATTTAATATTCCACCTTATTAAACCTTCAAACTTAACATAGGTCTTAAGGAACATATAAATTACATACCTGTAAGTAAATAAAGCATTGTGGCCAAACAAAATTTATAACACGTGATAACGAAATCTAACCATAAAGGTAGTTATGCATCAGTGCACAGTCTATTATGGGATATCATTTACCGACACCCAGAGAATCATGGGAGGACTGCCTATTCAGGTAAAATTTCGTGTTATCCATTGATTCTTTTAGGCATGTATATTCTACTTCAAGTAAATGAAACAGGAAAAATTCTTACTTAATTAACCATCGTTGACGTACGAGTTAAGGTATGTAATATATATGTAAAACTCCACAAAAAATCTTTTGAAAAATGGCTGAAAATGAAAAGTAATGAGGGTTAACCAGATGATCAATGAATCGTAGCGATAAAGCAAAACAATGTAATTATATTTCTTTAACGTTGACATAAATGCAACAATCATGATTTCTTCCCCAAATCATTTCTTTTTACAATTGCTTAATTTTTTTCCTATATTTTCTTTTCAGTGTCTGATACGGAAGTAAAGCGAACGCTATTTCATTTTTTGCAGTAATGTACAATGGAGGAAAGCAGAAGACAAACGCCCAAAGACAGTTTAAGGCAAGCACCATTCAAATTAAAGCTTGAGAATATGATAATTTTGTAGTAGGATCATTCAAAAAATAATATTGTCATCAGCGACAATATCATAATTTACTCCCACAACTTGACCACAAACCTTGGTATAACAATATGCCATCCCTACTGGGAAAACTCATCGAATCTCTCTCATTATCGAGATGGCAAGGCATAAGTTTTCTGGCAAATTGCACATGATTGCAAATATATCTCAAAATGAATGTGACAGTAGGACGTTCCAACATTTCAAGATATACTTATATCAAGCAGTTCATCTCCTTTCCTTTCAAAAGTATCTCAAAACTCAAGATGTGTTTCAAAGTGGAATTTTCAATTCCTTATATATAGCAAAGTTCCTTTGTTCAGATAATCTATATTATCTATAAAAACAACTTGCAAGTTTAGGAACTATTTCGTTTTTTAGTGAGCTACTATTTCACCTGAAGGGGCGTACAAATACAAGAAAAAGGAAAAACACCAAATGCAACAAGAAAGATATTTGATAATTAATTTAAAAAATATTGATATTAAATATCAAACTATGTAATTATATATATATATAATTATATATATATATATATATATATATATATATAGGTATTATAACGTAACAATGGAGATTATCATGCCCATGCATGGTAGTTCATGAGAAAATGAACTGTATTCCTATTTGTAAAGAATTATAGGGAAAATTTATTGGAAATGTATATATATATATATATATATATATATATAGAGAGAGAGAGAGAGAGAGAGAGAGAGAGAGAGAGAGAGAGAGAGATATTATAGATTTTGTATATAGTTTGTTAAATATTCACATATTTGGTGATTATTTCAAAATAAATAATAAATGATAAAATATATTCATTATTAACGGAATATTTGTCCTCTCAGTGACAAAGATCTGCCAAACTATGTTGATTAGTTTACTCACTTTTTGCTATTTTGGTATGATTTTTGAAAATGAAAGTAATAATTTTTTTTTAAATTGAATTCATGATAATTGTTGATCATGTATGTTTCACTACAGTTTACAGACATCTTCCCATTTGTGATGCAATATTAAAAGTTGAAGCGGTAACTCTGTTGCAAGCCTCTCGGAGTTTGTTGGCAAAGTTTATTCATTTATAAGTATATATTTGTTGCACCATCATTGGAAGTTTTTCATTTTTTCAAGTTTAATTTGTGTCTTATAATGTTTAAAATATTTTGAAGATAGTAACATCAAGTGTGTTTAGGATGCAAGAGTTATTCTTCTTTGAAAACTTGACTTGCAATGTGTTTTGCATTCCAAACAAACATGGAATCTGTATGAGTTTCACAATATAAATAATGAAGGACTCTAGAGCCTGTTGAATATCACGATGTTATAAATTTATGTGATATATCACTTAAGCCTCACAAAAGGGTAAGTGCTGTAACAATTTCATACATATCATATTTGGTAGAAGAGAGAGAGAGAAATGTCTGAACTCCATTTAGACCAGTGAACTTTGTGTCCTTCTTCACTTGTGACTGATCAATCATTCAGTCATAATGAAAAAAATATCTTGGGAAAGAATGTCCTTAACATAAATTACATGCAGTCAAACCTTACTTCATGTAGTATTTACTAAATATTTTTATTGAACCAAAAAATATCAATGAATTATAGTCCAAATATTGTAAAGCAGTTTATACTGGCTTTATTAGTTTTATAACACATCTGTCAAGAAGATTTTAACTAATTTTAAGGCAATCCAATCCTGAATTTATAAATTATATATATATATATATATATATATATATATATATATATATATATATATATATATATATATATATATATATATATATATATATATATATATATATATATATATATATGAAACATCACACGAAGTGGGGATTCCTTTGTGAATTCACTTTTGCATTGAATTTTATCATATGTATGATTATCGATTTTAAGAAGAACGCGAGAATATGGATGACTCTGAAGAACACTTCATTTTAAATGTGTTGTAGCAATAGAAAAGCCTGTATACAAACTGTTTTACTTATCCCTTTATTCATTTTTTTTTTTCAGAATTCTCTCCCCCCTCTTTATCTCTCAAACTTAACATGACTGTTTTTGTTTTAGGTCTTCGAAACTGGAGCTCTGCGAGAGATTCTTTGTGGTTTTCGTTATCTCTACTGCATTTATCTTCCTCCTATTAGAATCAACTGAACCCCTCAGTTCAACGAATAAACCATCATTTAAAAGCGCTACGGAAAATAACTTGTCTATTACATCAAACAAAGAATGGAGAATATTGTGGTACAATATACCATCGTATCTTGTGAAAAGTTTTAATTATGCTAAATCTAAAAAATGTAATAGGCACCCTAGATGTCTCTTTTCATCGGATCTCAAGGATCTTAATAGAAGTGACGTGGTTATATTCACACAATCTTACATGGCGGTTAATCCGCCACATAAACGATCTCAGCAAATATTTGTATTTAACTCAATGGAAAGTCCTGCATTTATGGGACGACCATCACCAAAATGGGACGATAAATTAGACTGGCTTATGTCATATCGTAGAAACTCAGATATTCACAGGCCATATGGAACTTTACGCAAACGAACCACGCCTTTAGTGAAGAACTACAAAAATGTGTTTAAGAAGAAGAAACTATTCGGTGTATGGATGTCTGGACATTGCCCCGTGCCATCTCGCCGTAGGGATTATATAAAAGAACTGAAAAGGTTTATAGAAATCGACATGTTTGGTACTTGTGGTGATCGTGTTTGTCTCAATCGATCTCCATTTATAAGCGAGTGCTTGAGAAACTTTTCTAGAGATTATAAATTCTATTTTGCGTTTGAAAATAATATTTGCGAGGACTATACGACTGAAAAATTATACAATTTATATTTGGGCAATTTAGATGTAATACCTGTTATAAATGGCCCACAAACAGCAGCGGAATATTTACCTAAAGGGTCGTTTATAAGCGCTTTGGATTTTCACTCACCTAGGGCTTTGGCAGAAAAACTTAAAGAAATTGCCACCAATGAAGAAGTCTTTACTCAATACCTTAGAGAAAAAGACAAATATTACGAAATTGGTATTGACGAAGTATTTCTTAATTCGATGTGCAAGATATGTGACATTTTGGATAAAACAAATGGAAAACCTGAACGACCAAAAGGAACGATTTGGGAACGCTTCTTTTCTAAAGGAGGATGTTGAAAAAAAAATTGATTGCCATCAATATTTGTATAGAAAACCAAAGATAACCTAAAGGGATACTAGTGACCTGTCATACGTGCAAAACGCCAACAATTCCTCAAGATGCTGCTTCTTGTTAATTAATATAGCAATATCCCAACATCGCCTGCTGTGATATCTCCCAACAAATTCCAGAAGCAATAACACGCTCTCATTACGATTAGTTATTTAACTGAGGCAATCTACTGACAAATGAGTTCATGTTACAAGGATTTCAACAACCCCGTTCAAAGTCAGCTTTTCGCATTTTTTACAGTCATTATAATGACCTCGTTTTTAAATATAACCTAGAGATGTGTCGTATTGTGTCTGATAGGTTTGTACCATTTTAGGTCATTGCTTTATTAAAAAATGAAGATAACGAACAGTAATTAAGCTGAAAAGCCAATGGAAACAAAATGATTTGGCAAATACGGACCTCTAAATCATCAGAAGTGGGATAAGGTGCCAGGTAGGAGTAAACATCTCCTGTCGACCGATCAAACAAGTCGTGCTCCTTGTCATGATCAGGCAAATGGATAAAGTCGTAGACAATTCTGTGTGAACATAAAGGCCTAACAATTTGTATGAAAAAAGTCAGTCAACATTCGATTTAACGAAAAATTGTAATTTGTCAAGGACATTGTATCAACCATAGGATTTGCGAAAGAGACAATTGATATCCTTGTACCATCAACTAATTTGCCAATAGCTTTCCTCGATGTAGAAAATGTTCGTACGTAGAGCATGCTCTTGTGTATCAAACAAACTGAGAGACATAAACTACATAAGAAGGTGGTAATGGTAAATTGCTGTAAAGAGAAGGGAAGTTGGCGATAGAAAAGTTGAGGTCATCACGTTTATAATTAATTTTTTTAAATTTGTTAGGTTACTATTAACTTCTTTTTCCTGTAGAATATCCAAATATGATACAGATATGAAACAGATATATCAGACTCTCTGGTGCCTTTTATTTCGTGTTCAAAGGGATAGATAGAATCACGTAGGAATTAAAATGATTTTTGTAGTCGATATCTCTAAATCTCTAATTGAAAGCCTCAGCAAGGGACTTCGTTTCATGTAGAAGTTTTTGAATAAGTTCTGCTTCATATGAATAGAAAAATAGGTCTGCTTATAAAATAATTTATGCTAAATTTGACTACTGAGTACTCAGTATACCTGATCAACATGTAGGATTCACGGCGGGTGTGACCGGTCAACAGGGGATGCTTACTCCTCCTATGCACCTGATCCCACTTCTGTTGCTTCCAGGGATTCGCGGTTGTGTTGAGTGCACAATTCGTTTTGCTTACTAGATTATAAGCAAAATATAATAATGGTCACTATTCGTCATCTTGAAATTTTACAATCAGAAAGGTTACACCAACTAAATACAATATATTAATAGTCTCCCCCACAGAAAGTTCGCATGCGTAACTTACAATAGTATTTTATTTCTTATTTAGGTCGATAATTAAGGATTTATTTAATACTTCATTACAACTTTTAACGTTTAAGTGATTGATAAGTATCTCATTAGGATTTTATATGAAAATGAGCTGTTTGAACTGTTAAAGAGTCGTAAATCTATACCACTTATGATTTAAACATATTTTATTTCAAGTGTTAACCGGTTTGATTTTGTGCAGCTATGGACATCTTATGAGTTATTCATTCGACCTATGTGTGACCGGTCGACAGGGGATGCCTACTCCTCCTAGATATCTGATCCCACCTCTGGAATTCCCAGGGGTCCGTGTTTTATGCTCTGTTCACAGATTTGTATTGTTTGTTGATTTGTTTTTTGGAGATCGATCACTTTTCGTACTCTTCACTTTTTTCATTATGAGTGAATTTCAGCAATGTCTTTTAGATGATGATACAAAACCGGTTGCATGATGATCCAATGTTTTACATATGCTTTTAAAACATACATGGACCTATAGCTATGGAAAATAAAATCCAGTTTTGTTGTTGAGAATATTGATAATATTTAACACTGACATATTATTTTGAAGAATTTCCCATAGATAAGGAAATATAAGTTGGATTACCACTTCTAGAATTAAATCCAAGTTCCTCTAAAATGCAATTGTAATAATGAGCCTTACAATCAAAGACTGTTGTTACCTGTTTTGTCAGCTGGGAAAAGTACATTTTGATCATTTAATCTATCTAGACAGGACACAAAACGAGATGCAATGAACATAAGTAAAATTCTTAGTCAAATGAAAATTCAGTCTGGCATATTTCAAGTTGATTGATTGATTGGTTGTGTGTTGTTTTACATCCTATAAAATTTCTGTGAATTATTTTGGAAATGTTGATTTTAATGAGATCTAACCACTTGAGGTTAAATCTATTTATCAAAGGGAAATAATCTTTTGTGGTTGGGTCTGGTCGATAATGCCTCTTGTTCTCCTCGCGATTTTTAGGATATTTATCAGTTCCATTCATACTTAGGGGATATTAGTAGCACCTAGCAGAGAACTCTGACGTCATGTCACTTATTCGTCATCAGTCTGTGCTGAAACTTTTAGAGGTAAGGATGTCTCGAAAATACAAGAAGGTTTTTTCGTAAATTTATGTCGGCTATTTCATAGTATATTTATACGTGTTGACTTACTTATGCCTGGTAAAAGGCGATTTATTTATTTATTCTTTGCGATGGGTGAATAAGCGAAAAATTTCTGTCGGATTGTAGGACTCGTGTGTAAGAAATTTTTTGCGCAGGCAGCACGTGGCTTGTCATATCACATGAAAAAAGGTCGTTCTAGTATTATTTTACTTAATCATTTAGTTTGTTTTTCTATGTATTATCAATTGGAAATACGAAAGGGGAGAAGAATATATAAAAAAATTCATTGATGTACATGCATATTCCATGTTTTGTTATACTCTCGATAAATAATCACGAGAAGTGAAAGCGAGGTGAGGCGGATGATGAAGAAAGAGTTGCAAGCATTCTTTTTTTGTGTGTTTCAGTGGAGAACGGTATAGGCTACCGGGTATTCAAAACAGCTTATAGAGACAAAAGGGTTACATTATCAATGACACATGGTGCATTTTAGAATACAGAGCTAGGAGGGGGTGTTAGCCTCAGATAAAAAAAAAAAAAAGAATGGAAAAGGGGGGGGGGGTCCAACCCCAAGAGCCTGTTGTTCAAGATTGACTAACTGTGCAGGAAGTATTATACGGCTACATGTCTTGACCTCCTTATCACTGGTATAGATTCCCAGTAAGACCTACCCTAGGTCCCGGACCTAACCCTGGTCTTGTAGCAGCACTGCAAACAACAATTTTTGACACCAGAGCAATAATTGAGGGGTCACCTAGAGGGTGGTGTATTAACTATTAAGATTTAAATTAGTTTCAGTATACTTCTTGATTTCAGCTAAAGCTTCAGTATAGGCTAGTCGAATTTTTAGATAACTAAATCTGAAGCTAGAGAGATTACAAACATACAAGTCTGGACCTATTAGCTTTTCTTTGACTGGAATATAAATTTTGTAGATCTATATTTCTTTGGCACACCTTCATGCATAAGTACAGTCCACATTAGTTATGTCAAGCTTTTAAGCAGAATAAAAATATTTAGGAATAAAATCAGAATTGTATTGCATCTCCTAAAACAGTTTACTACTAAGTGACTAAGACAAGATTGTTTGGAGATACATTATTCATGTGACTAAATACTTCCAATGTCTGCTCATCTTAAAATTTTAAGTTGTGTGCAAAAATTCTGTGTCTTGTTAAGCTAAAACTTGCTGAATTATGAATTTTGAAACTCTAGGTTATTTTCTGTTTTGAATCTGTAAAACAATAATTTTCCACATTTAAAAAGCTTTGTACTCTGTATTTTGCATGCTGCATCTTTATTATCATATAAATCCTTTAAATAATAAAATAATATTTAATACATATATCCATAAAGTCCGAAATACAATTAAAATTTATCTTAGAAATTATAACATTAAATTATAAATAAATCTAAAATTACATTCATATAATTACGTCTTTTAAAAAAAAGCGGTGAATAAACAACATTTTTGAGATTGGTTGCCAAAACTTGTGCGACATGTTATTTAAAAACTTTTCTATTAAAATATGTCTTAAAATGTCTTTTGAAAAAGACCAGGCCGGGACTGGGCCTGTTTAATCATAGCTATTAATCCTATTTTGGACCATGAGTTATATCTAAGAATAGTATTTTAGTCATGATTTATTTATATTTAGTACTCAGTCCATTTCTTATAAGGGTTGCCATCTGATGAAAGAGTAGCAGCAAGATTCTGATCTTAACTCCATTTTCATTATAAAATCAAATATGACTTTTTAGTCTCTTGTGATATTAAACATAGATATAGAATTTTTTTTTTAGCAAATAAGAAATGCTCCTAAATCATATTCATGTCTAAGTACACAAATGTCTTAGTTAATTATAATATGAGATGTCTTATTTTTCTAAAAGATACACAATTAATCAAAATTGTTATATTAGAAAAAATGTAAAAAGCTCGAAATTCATATCTCAGTGACAGGCAAAATTATAAACTCAATTTGTCTAGGTATAGTTTTAGGAGACTTTTGGCATGCGAATAATGAAAAAAAGTTGAAGAATATTTCATCACATGAAAAGTTGGTATTAAGAGGCGCTGCAAGCCGTCTAGACACAAGTCTCCGTTAATCATTATAAATAAATGAATAGAAATAAATATATAATTATTTGGTTATTTATATTTACATGTACAGGCAATATGAATTATCCAATGATTAAAAAGAACTATGCTGACCTGTTAAAGTTTCTTAGTTTAAAAAAAGGATTTGCCTCCGTTGGCATTTTAATGTTATTAGTCATTATAATTGAGCCAATATTCTGAAAGACAATCCATCAATTTTTGGAGACCTTTTTTGTAGCTATAGTATAAAGGAAGATTGCATGAGTCATCTGCAAGGGAAAATGTCTAACTTCAATATTTTATCAATTCTGGTTGTTTTTTTTTTTCTTTTTTTTTTTTTGTTGCAAGATGTGAGTAGAGATAAGCATAGAGTGTAGGGGGAAAACTGTCTCATTCAGGTTTGTACAACTCATCTCCTTGGCACAATGGTTTTCTATGGCAAGATTCATTATTAAGCAGTTTTAACTGTTTTGAATATATAATTTTAGATAATTCATGAGAGGTTTCTCAAAAATGAAACAATAATTATAACCCAGTAATCAAACTTTTTAAGGCATTCCTTGAACATGGAATGGGAAGGATCAATATAGCTCACTTGTCCGCCAACCATCGATGTTTTGTAATGTTTATATACAGGTGTATTGCTGGACCTAAATGTATTTATACCTGTCTGCCTCAGGAGGTGGGGAGGGTGGTGGTAGACTCGAAGTTGCCTTTGTTTACGAAGTATTAAATTTAGATTGCGCATGCGCATTCAGTAAATATGTAAATTGGGGTGCTATAAATACCACCCGGAGTCACCGCTAAGTGCATCATGAAAGTAAACAGAAGGCAACATATATAAATGATTTATTTGCATAAATCATTTATAAATCGCTTTATGACATGTCCAGCTTGCCATTTACAAAAATTTAGGTTGGTTTGTATATTTTGCTATAGTTGTTTTGGTAGCTTAGATTTTTTTGATAGCCAGAAAAATTGCTACAAATTCACTCATTTTCATTAGCTAGTGGTTGCGAGTGAGCAAGACATCTCACCTTATGGTCAGGTGATTATTCTGTTGTGTATGTCTTAGTGTGTTTTTTAGTGCTTTATGAAGTGATGCGTTTGATATAGGTAAAATAGAAACACAGATTATAAATACTTATCTCGTTACCCTGATATGTAGGTTGATTTACATACATTTTCAGTGACATGATGTTAAATATCTCGACTTGGATTACGAAAAAAACCTGTCAAGCTTTTAGTCATTTTTACAGGCTTCTCTTGCAAACACAGATGATTTTAATTGCTTCATCAGCACAGGGATACCTTGAGCCATGGCTGCGCTATGACTAGTTATGGGGTCATAGTTTCAGCCATATGATTAATATGGCTGCATTGTATTTGTTGTATTGTGACTAGTCCATTATTTTTACATTGTGTTGGCGATGTTTTCGCTTCCATATTTGTCATAACACAATGTCATTTTATTTAGGGCAATGCTTTTTGCCCTCATTGAAAATTGATTGTTGCTTATTGCGAAGGCAATGCTTTTTGCCTTTATTGACATATTTAGGGCAGTGATTTTGCCCTCATTGAAGATCGATTGTTTCTTATAGCTTAGGCAGTGCTTTTTGCCTTTATTGACATATTTAGGGCAGTGATTTTGCCCTCATTGAAGATTGATTGTTGCTTATTGCTAAGGCAATGCTTTTTGCCTTTTTTGACATATTTAGGGCAGTGATTTTGCCCTCATTGAAGATTGATTGTTGCTGTTGCTAAGGCAATGCTTTTTGACTTTATTTGACATATTTAGGACAATGTTTTGCCCTCGAAAGGAACTGTTGCTTATTGCTAAGGCAATAATGTTCCCATATAGACTTTTGCATTTGCTTATGCTAAGGCAGTGCTTTTGCCTCTAAGAATTACAAATTTACTTCTGCTTTTGCCTTTTAAATTTTTGCCCGTTGCTTAAGAATACATTGATCATTTGACTTTTTTATGCACCTGTTTCAGCATTCTAGCAATGCTTGCAAGATATACTCAATATATTCATGCCTATGAGGATATAAATTAGTTTCATATGACATACAATTGTCCCCAAAATGTGAAATTATTTTATTCTAGAACAATGTTTTCATCACTATTATGGATTTTCATATCATGTTCATAAAATCATAATTTGCAACTTTTGCCACATGCCTACTGGTGGCGCAGACTGTGCAGCAGCACAGTCTAGTGGCAGATATTGGGCTTACAATTAGGCTCATTGAACTCTTTTACACATTTTAACAAGCATTTTCAAGTATGGACTAATCAGTGGACATCTGTGCCCAGGGTTCACATTTCTAGGGATGCCATTACAAGGCAGTATATTGATGCCTCGGCTCCCTCATTTAAGCGGCCGTGGCCCATTCAGCCAAATAAAATAGTAATCAGTACTTTTGTTATTCTATTGTTTTGATACAACAACTCAACTGGCAATCCCTGCTTTTATTAGATGATTTCATCTTTGATAATGCATGCTTATATTTTAGCTTTATAATATGAATAAAACAAAAAATATTGAAAATGTTCGCGTTTCTCTGGGACAACCCATATATATTGTCCTCGGATACAATTGTACTGACTTTGCTTATTGCTTGCACCCACCAGAGATATTAGGGTTAGTCCTTGATTCGCACCAACCCGATGGATTTGGGGTTTGTACTCGCACATTAGTCGAGTGATTAGGGTAAGTCTCGCACCCACCCAAGATATCCAGGTTATAGTTGTTTCACACTTTTCGAGCGATTAGGGTTAGTTTCGCACCTATCCGAGAGATTAGGGTTAGTTTTCGCATAATGATATTTATTTATACTTATTTAAGACCTTGGCATGACGTGGCATTGCAGTTTGGCGCAGTAGTACTACGACGTCATAAACGTCAATCATTTCTCCGCACCTTCGGACTTTGGCGTGTCAAACCATCGGGGTTTGGCGCTGACCATCGGACTTTGGCCTGACCATCGGACTTTGGAGTCCCATCGCACTTTGGAGTCCTACATCTCTCTCTCTCTCTCTCTCTCTCTCTCTCTCTCTCTCTCTCTCTCTATATATATATATATATATATACATTGTATAGTCCTTCCAAAAATAAACTAAAATATTTCCTACTTTTTTTGTGAATGTGTCAATAACACTTTATATCGTTCTTCTCTTTCTATGTCATACAACGTATACTTATATAATCTTTATTGTCCAAGTCATACATCTTATAGCATTGAGTTAACAAACATCAAAAGATTAAGGTTGTGTGGCATATATAAATATATGTAGTATATAATGTTAAATTGTAACAGACTTTAGTAATATACAGTTTGACCATATATACATTAGACAGAAAATGATTTTGTGACACTTTCACGTACTTCAAAAGCGCGTTTGAGGTAAATACCTAAATTGCACAGTTCTTTACAATTTTTTACACTGAGCAGTTGTATCAGCTTAAAAACTGAAGGTTTTATTCCAGTTATATTTCTTAATATGTCGACATCTAATATCACTAAATTGAAGGCATTTTAAAATAAAATGAAATTCATCCTCAATATCTAAATGGCATATTTCACAATATCTGTTACTTACTGGTATGTTATTGTGACGACCATATTCAATAGCTAGGATGACATACATATTTTGCTTAATTGTTTCTTACATTTGATTGGAATAGCTTTTGTTAAGTTATATTGGAGAGAGAAATTATCAATGATATGAACAATTTATTGGCTCGAAACTTGTTTGAATAAAAATATCAACAATTCTCTGTTTAATAATAGGAAAATGTGTTTTTAATTGAATGTTTTCCTGACAATACCAAAGATAGCCCAGCCCAATTTCAAACAGTTTTTCTTTTATATTTGTTACCCAGCTATTTATTTATTTTTCTTTTTTTTCACATTCCTCAAGTAACATATTATAACAAGCTAAAAGAATACTATTTTCACTTTTTTAACACCTTGAACCAGAATTTGATAATTCTAAGTAACCTTACTACCTTCAATGGGTAACTCCCTGTTTCATAATAAATCATTACAGTGTTTGTATTTTTTCTTACACCTAACACATATTTAAATATTGCAAATGCACATTTTCTACATCTTTTGCATTATGAAACCCCCAAATTTCACATCCATAATTTAAAACACTTGCAACATAAGTATCAAACAGAGACAACATTTTTTTCTGTAGTCAAATACATTTCACTAGTTTTAGCTTTCAGAGAGAACATAGCTTTTCTACCTTGTGTAGACAATTGCTTCTGTGTGATATTAAATTTTCCATTATAATTTAAATGCATTCCCAAGTAGATAAATTTGTCAACAATCTCAATAGGTTCTCGATTCAAATGCCATGTTTCATTGTGACCAGTTTTTCCTCCATTTCTAAATATAACAATTTTAGTCTTTACTACATTAATTGTTAGATCCCATTTTTTGGTATAAGTATACAATTGATTTAACATAGACTGTAGTTCTTCTACACTTTCCGCAAAAATTGCCATGTCATCAGCATGCATAAGAACAAAAAGATTTAATTCTAATATTTGTGATGAAATTTCAATTTCTTTTGGATAGGTGTGCCTGCCATCTGATAACTGAAATTTGATACCAAGCATGACCATATTTGCCAAAAGAGCATCTGTTTGGAGATGACGAAGAATAAGCAGCATAGTGAAATTTAAACAGTCACACAAGGATAAAAGTCCTTCCATCTAGGATTATGGACACCAGGCCTTAATACACTAAGAACTTGTAATATATGTATTTTTACAAAATAATTTAGAGAGAACTGCTATTTTGGCATATATAAAAACAAATGTTAACATATGTGCATATTTCAAATGACTTCCGTGCTAAGGGCATGTACATGAACGAGGATTGTTAGAAAAGTTTGCGGACACATTGATTTAAGGAAAATTTACTGTGCACTTTGAAAAATGACATTTATCTGTTAAATTCTTATATTTTGTTTATCTGTTTATTAGTATGTAAAAAATCAGGCCCATTTACTAAAATTTTGAAAATATACAATTTTTACTGTGCAGTCAAAGAATTCACGGAGCAAGCATTTGATGTTTTTAGCCCTTCTGAGCTAAAGGCTCAAAGAGCTAATGCTATGGCCATTTGTGCTGTGTGCGGTGTGCGTAAACTTTTTAGCTCACCTGAGCTGAAAGCTCAAGTGAGCCTTTCTGATCACCCGTTGTCCGTCATCTGTTCGTCTGTCCGTCCGTCTGTCCGTCTGTCCGTCCGTCCGTCTGTAAACTTTTCACATTTTCAACTTCTTCTCAAGAACCACTGGGCCAATTTTAACCAAACTTGGTACAAAGTACCCTTGGGTAAAGGGGAGTTTAAATTGTTAAAAAAAAGGGCCAAGTCCCCTTACAAGGGGAGACAATTAAGAAAAGACAAAAATAGGGTGGGGTCATTAAAAAATCTTCTTCTCAAGAACCACTGGGCCAGAAAAGCTGAAACTTCTGTGGAAGCATCCGGGGATAGTGTTAATTCTAAATTGTTAAAATCATGACCCCCGGGGGTAGGGCGGGGCAACAATAGGGAATCCAAGTTTTACATTGAAATATGTAGGAAAAATCTTTAAAAATCTTCTTCTCAAGAACCACTGAGCCAGAAAAGCTGAAACTTATATGGAAGCATCCAGGGGTAGTGTTGATTTTAAATTGTTAAAATCTTGACCCCCGGTGGTAGGGCAGGGCAGGGCCACAATAGGGAATCCAAGTTTTACATTGAAATATATAGGAAAAATCTTTAAAAATCTTCTTCTCAAGAACCACTGAGCCAGAAAAGCCGAAACTTATGTGGAAGCATCCTGGGGTAGTGTAGATTCTAAATTGTTCAAATCATGACCCCCGGTGGTAGGGCGGGGCCACAATAGGGAAACATTGAAATATATAGGAAAAATCTTTAAAAAGCTTCTCAAGAACCACTGGACCAGAAAAACTGAAACTTATGTAGAAGCATCCTGTGGTAGTGTAGATTCTAAATTGTTCAAATCATGGCCCCCAGGGGTAGGGCGGGGCCACAATAGGTATTACAAGGGGGGAAGTCTGGTTATGAACAGCATGGCCAAAGTTACTCAGGTGAGCGATGTGGCCCATGGGCCTCTTGTTAGAATATGGGCCATAACTCAAGAACCCCTCGGCCATTTATTGTCAAATTTGTCACATGGTATCCTTGGCCCAAGAACTCCCTTTTGTACTAAAACTAGGGTTGTGACCCTTTAACAAGGGGAGATAATTAGGAAAATAGAAACAAAAGTACTGGTTGCTAAAAAATCTTCTTCTCAAGAACCACTGAGCAGATTATCACCAAACTTATACAAAAGGATGAGGACATGTTGTAGATAAAAAAAATTGCACGGGGATTTACCCTGGGGCAAAGGGCTTGGTCTCAAGGTCACTTCAAAGTTGACCAAAAATTACATTTTATTAAAATGTTGATATTTTGCTTACTATAAGGACTAGGATCATCAAATCTTGTCAGTTGATGCATATAAGGACCTCATATCATGTTGACTCAAAAGTAGGTCATGGTGACCTACTTTTTAAATTTTGCGGCCATTCTTTTTCAAAATGATTTAGAGGCATATTTTGAACAGTTTCAGGCCTATTATCATCAAACTTTTTCAGTTGACAAATGACAGAATGAGACCACTATTCTTTAAATTTGCTTGTTGTGTCTTAGGCTCATAATTCACATTATTTCTATTGCAATCAACTTCAATGTATTCAAATATCTTTAATGAATTCTTATAAAAAAAAATTACTTGAATATATGTGTAATATACATGTACATGTAAAAGATTATTTTAACATGTTTCAAAAATTTAACAAGAAGTCTGTGAGCCAATGCTCACTAATAATACCCCCGCTCTGATGTGAATATACAAGTTCAGTTATGGACAGACACAGTGATAATCAGGAAGTGGACATTGGATCTTTACAAAAATAAATCCCAACATATGGCATCCTTAAACAAAGGGTGTGCTAAAATTTCAAGCATCTGCGATAAGTAGTTGCTGAGAAAAATGCAACCAAAATTTGTTATATATGGTACAGACAGATGCACGGATAAACAGGAAGTTGACATCGGATTCGTACAAAAATGTATCCCACCATATGGCATGCCTAAACAAAGAGTGTGCTAAAATTTCAAGAATCTGCGATGAGTAGTTGCTGAGAAAAATGCAATCCAAATTTGTTATGTATGGTACGGACAGACGCACGGATAAACAGGAAGTTGACATCGGATTCGTACAAAAATGTATCCCACCATATTGCATGCCTAAACAAAGAGTGTGCTAAAATTTCAAGCATCTGCGATGAGTAGTTGCTGAGAAAACTGTGACAAAAATTTGTTACGGACAGACAGACAGACAGACAGACGGACACACAGACAGACACACAAGGGTAAAACAGTATACCCCCCTCTCCTTCGGAGCGGGGGTATAAATATATGTGTCTCTCCCCCCCCCCCCCCCTTGTAAAACATTTAAATAAATGAACCCAAGAAGTACAGTAAAACCATTTTTTCTCAATTTCAACTTGACCAAGATTAAACATCAAGATATCCAATGACTCCAGATAACCATGCAGGGTAAAAAAATTAAAGAATAAGGGGTTAGGAATACCAACTCACTTCACCATATAAATGGTACATGTATTTAGATATCGGTTTTTGAGATAATGAAGTTTAACTTTTAAGTTAAAGGCTAAAAAAGAAGTTATGTTAAAATTTTCCACAAGTAACACCGTGTCTTACTGAAGTCATCCCTGTGCATTTCTTGTAAGAGTTTTTTCTACTTACTGATTGTCAAACAATGGATATCCTCAATCAGTAACACATTTTGATGACTTACTATGTAGTTATGCAGTGTAAATGTTTTGTCAAGCAATTATTATGACAGTGATGTAGCAAAACACTGATGATTCTGTAGTATGAAAGAAAGATATGGAGATAATGAACAGTATTCAAGCTCAAAAGTCCATTAATCAATACAAAATAGGAGCAGAGCAAACACGGACCTCCAAACATCAGAGGTGGGATCAGGTGCCATGGAGGAGTGAGCATCCCCTGCCGACCGGTCACACCCGCCGTGTGCTCCTTGTCATGATCGGGAAATAACGGAAAAATCCGTCGACAATTCAGTGTGTAAACAATGGCCTAACAATTAGTGTGAAAAACGTCAGTCAGCATTTGACTCATTGATAAATTGTATTTGCTGACAAGGTCATTGTATCGACCATAGAACTTACGAAATGATGACTTTAAACGAGACAGCTGATATTCTTGTTTCATCAACTTATTTGTCAGTAATTTACCTCGTTTTAGAAATTGTACATACGTAGAGCATGCTCTTGCGTATCGAATCAACTGAGAGATATATACCCCGTATGCAGGTGATGAAGGTATATTGCTGCATAAGTAAGGGAAGTTGACGATTGAAAAGTTAAAGTCATCACGTTTATCATAAAGCTTGGTTGTTAGATTACCATTAACGTCTTTTTCAAGTAAAATATCCAAATATGAAACAGATGTGTTAGACTCTGTGGTATCTTTTATCTCAAGTTCACCAGGATATATCGTATCGACATAAGAATGGAAATAGCCATTGTTAATTGACAATACGTCGTCGATATATCTAAATGTCGAGTTGAAGGCCACAGCAAGTGTTTTCTTCTTTTCACGTACAAGATTTTGGACAAATTCTGCTTCATATGAATACAAAAAAAGGTCTGCTAATAACGGGGCGCAATTGGTACCCATGGGAATTCCAATAGATTGTTGGAAGACCTGGTCTCCGAAAACCACATAGATATTGTCAATCAGAAACTCAAGCATCTTTTTAATGTCAACTTCAGAGTACTTGTGTGAACAATCAGAATGTTTTAGTATGACACGTGTTACTAACATGATTGCATCAAAGATGTTAGATGAATAGAAATGTCTAGAAATTAAAAATCAAAAGTCAAAGTTCAAGAAATGAGGGTCTGGGAGTATTAGTGTTTTGGATACAATTTCAAGAGTACTGTTGGAGAGAGTACAGTTCAATATTTATATATCCTCATGCTCACTCCAGATTCAGAGTTCTGGAGATGAGGTCTCTTGATATTTGGGTGAAAGAAGAAAGACAATGTTAGCAAAGTTGACAATCTAAACAGAAACATGTAACCTTTAGGTGGAAATTAAACAAATATTTATCCTTTTATTACGACGTCAACTTACAAGCTAATCGCTAAGAAGGAAGACCCACTCGTTGCTTTGCAACGAGCTTTGCTCTAGTTGTTATTATTATTATTATTATTATTATTTAGACAAAATTTTGTGCACGCGATATTTCGAATACTATTCAGTGATTTTCTCACTTTCAGCTTTTGTGAGCAATGATATGTTCTTGTGGCATGGCCAAGAAAATTTGGAAAATTCCCTTCTGGTTCCAAGTTATGGGCAATTTCCTGATTTTAAAATGAAATGTTATCCGCGAATTTTCTCAAGAGTGGCTAAAGAGAGGAACTGGAGACTTGTCATAGATAAAAGAGCATGAGTTGTAGATTTTTGGAACGATTTTTTTATGAGTCGTCAGTACTTCCGGTCGTCACCGGAAGTGTTCAAAGAAATCAAAAATTTCAACTTTTCTTTTTTAAAATCAAATCTTGCATCACCTTATTGCAACTCTTTCGCAGTTTCGAAATATGTTGGTCCCACCGGAAACAAAAACGACATCTTCCGGTTATAAGAGAAAAACTACATAATTCGGGTATTTTACTTTCCCATAAATATCTTTTATAGATAAAGTATTTGAAATGATTTTTAGATATGTTATTCAGACTGCAAATGTCTAGAGTAACATCAAATATCTTTGCAAAATTCACTTTCGGTCGCGTGTTTTCCTGTCCTCAAAATGAGAAAATATCTGAGCGAGATCTCAAAAACGGTAAGAGATTAAGACATCAAGCTTATACGAGTAACAGAACTTGAAGAGTAAGCAAAACCATTTGGGTTAAACTGTCAGCTGTCACTTCCGGTCGTCACAGGAAGTGATCAAAAAAATCAAAAATTTCAACTTTTTTAAAATTAAAACTTGGATCACTTTATTGCATCTCTTTCGCTGTTTTGAAATAGGTTAGACTCCACCGGAAACAAAAACGTCAACTTCCGGTTTTAGTAGATAAAATACGTTATTTCGATATTTAACTTTCTCATAAATATCGCTTATAGAAAAAGTATTGAAATGTTTTAATACATGTTGTAGATACTGCAAATGTCTAGAGAGACGTCAGAGACTTTTTTTTTTTAATAAAATTCAAAAAAAAATTTAATGAAATTTTTTAAATAAATTTCCTGTCCTCAAAATTAGAATTTGTTCTCACAATTGCTCGGCAACAATAAACGACTGAAGTCTGAAACTTTCAGGACTGATAGCCAGTCATAAATTTATTTGGATCGTAAGAAACTCTTGTATCGCCGTTACTTCCGGTCCTTATAGGAAGTGATGCAAAAAAAGTGAATGATTAATGGTTAGCACTTTGGATTTTCACGCTGACGACCAGGGTTAGGTCTCCAGAGTGTCTGAATTTCTTTTATCACTTTTTGAGCTTGAATTTTCGTTTTCTTTTTCAGAATCGGAAGACCTCTCGTTGCTCGCAATGAGTTTCATAGTTAGGTCTTTCCACCTTTCTGTGGAAAGACCTCTTGAAATGCTTATGTTTATTATTAGGGCTTTCCACCTTTCTGTGGAAAGTCCTATTGAAATTGTTCTGTTTATTAGGTCTTTCCACCTTTCTGTGGAAAGACCTATTGATATTCTTCTGTTTCTTATTATTAGGTCTTTCCACCTTTCTGTGGAAAGACCTATTGAAATTGTTCTGTTTATTAGGTCTTTCCACCTTTCTGTGGAAAGACCTCTTGAAATGCTTATGTTTATTATTATTATTATTATTATTATTCTTTTTCTTCCCGGACTTTTGAAACCACAAGACTTATCGAAAAACTTTATTGTTCATGATACTGGATATTAAAAGTTATTCCGAAAAACGACCCAACGTGTTTGACCTATGACCTCTTACAAAGTTATTGCCCCTTTTGCAAGAATAGCTTGTTATCGCTACTCCTTCGAAACCGTAAATCGTAGAGATACAGAACCTTCACCAATGTCTTTGACTACTTGAGAGGACTTTTCAATCTATTCATTGCGAAATGATTTGTCGACCCCTTCAATGAGTTATTGCCCCTGAAAGTTTTTGAAGTTTACAAATAATGAAAATTTTTCAAAACGATAAGTCGTAGAGACATGGAACCAACTGCATTAGATTCTTTGACCTCAGACCTTGAAATTTTTGTAAAGGTCAAAGGTCAAGGTCATTCAAAATTTGAGAAATTAAGCTCTTTTTATATCTCTTTTGTCTTTCATTATATACTAAATCTCTTTGCATCTTTAATATGTACTCTTCAAACTATTTCAAAGATTTCATACTTGTCCCCTAAGATTTACCCTTTTAAAAGTTATTGCCCCTTTCATTGAAAACCTTGTTATCGCTACTACTCCGAAACCGTAAACCGCAGAGACACGAAACCTTCACTAATGTCTTCAGGGCCTTTAGACACAACTTCAATCTATTCAGTACGAAAGGATCCGATGACCCCTTATATGAGTTATTGCCCTTTAACATCTTTGCTCTTACTATTCAACCTTATAACTTTGAAACTAAAAGTCGTAGAAGCATGGGGTCAAGTGCAGTGTGACCCTTGACTTATGAATTTAAATAATTGTTCAAGGTCAAAGGTCAAGGTCATTTAAATTTTTTTTAAAATTTCATTTTCTCCATCTCTCAAGCCATTTCTTGTTTCTTTTGTATAAAAATAAACAATAGAGAGTTAAATATGAAAAATATATGAAATTTGAAGAAGGTGGAAAGACCTCTAATTGTTCGAGAACAATTAGTCTACTAGTTATTATTATTATCATTATTTTTCCGCCGAATGATTTTTTGTTTCATAAGTTATCGAAAAGATTTATAGTCCATAAGAATGTACTTTGTAAAAGATTTTTGCAGTTGACCCTGCGTATATGAACTTTGACCCCTCAAGGAGTTATAACCCCTTTCGCAATAAAAGCTTGTTATCGCTACTCCTTCGAAACCTTAAACCGTAGAGATACGAAACCTTCACTAATGTCTTCGACTAATTTAGTAGACTCTTCAATCTTTTCAGTGCGTTGCATGAACCCCTTTAATGAGTTATTGCCCCTGAAAGTTTCTGATGGTTACGAATAATATTTTTTTTTTAAACGATTAATTGTAGAGACATGGGACCAATGGCATTGGAAATCTCAACCTTTGACCTTGAAACTTATATAGAGGTCAAAGGTCAAGGTCATTCAAAATATGAGCAAATTAGCTTTTTTAATATCTCTTTTGTCTTTCAACATATACTGAATATCTTTGCATCTATAATATGTCCTTCTAAAATTATTTCAAACATTTCATTCTTGTCCCCCGAGCTTGACCCATTCAAAAGTTGTCACCCCTTTTGCAACAAAACCTTGTTATCGCTACTCCTCCGAAACCGTAAACCGTAGAGATTCCAAACCTTCATCAGTGTCTTCGACTCATTTAGTACTCTCTCCATTCTATCATTGCGAAAGCATTCTTTGGTCCCTTGTATGAGTTACTGCCCCTGAAAGTTTACGCTACTTGCGTTTAATGAACTTATTTTTAAAACGGTGTATCCTAGAGACATGGGACCAACTGCATCGGCATATTGTGATCTTTGACCTTGAAATATAGGTCAAGGTCAAAGGTCAAGGTCATTTAAAAACATAAGAAATCCCTTATATATGTGTAAAATATAGCAATTCACCAAATGACCTTGAACTTTGACCTTGACCTTTGACCTTGACATTGGGTCAAATGGAAAAGTTAGGACATGCATCCAGCTCCAGTATAAGGAAAAAAAGAGAGAAAGTAAAGATTTCTTTTTTATTTATTTATTTATTTATTTTTATTTATTTTTTTTTTTTCGAAATGACCTTGACCTTTGACCTTGACTCAAAGGTCACAATAAGGCTTAAGGATGTGGAAGTAGTTACAATTCGTAGTTTAAAAGAGGCATAAAATAAATAATTCAACCCCCTCCCCCCCCCCCCCCCACCTTCTTAAAAAAAAAAAAAATTCACATCAACAACAATGTAGAATATTACTCTAGAATTCAAACCAGACCTCGGATCGACTCCAAATTTGGTACAAATGTAGTATAGACCTCAGAGAAACTTTCTGGAGAGTTTTACGGTGAGTCTTATAAGTTTGTAGAAGTCATGAAGTTTCACGGCAAAAACTAAAAGTTCTGTTGTGTTTGAAATTTAAATGCAGGTGAACGAAGAGATGATCTAAACCTTTTATCGGCTATTTCTTCAGATGTCGTTATTAGCATTTAATTCTCCTGAAATGATACGACATTTTAATACCAAACATTCTCTCTTTCTTTTACATTTGGAATTTATTTGATTTTTATTTAGAATTAAATCAGTTTCCAGAAATAGCGATTTTCGGTATATGAAAAACAATTCTCGCTTTCATTGTCGTGCTTCCCTTCTAAAAATGCACGTTGGGAATTTAATTTGGGCTACACATATTTAATTAAACCCAAAGAAATGCTTATTTAAATGTTTCATATTTATTTCAGGATATTCAGTCAGAAATGTTATAATCCGCACCCGATCTTTCAAGCTTACAACAAAGCTATTTACATAAAAATTCAGCATGCTCACAATATCGAGGAATCGGGCTTACAGTCCATTAATACATTTTCATTAGGGAACAGTGTTAACGTTTTCTCACGCAGCCCGTCCCTTGTTATTCTATATACTGCTTGCAAGTTCAGGAACTATTTCCTTTTACGGAACTTCTTTCTTCCCCTACCGATTCTAAAAATACGCTTGCATTTATTCTATACTCCTAAACATTTTAACTTACTAATGTTATCGCAATGCGTGGCCTAATGGTTAGCGCACCTGCCTTTCAATCCAAGGGTTTTGAGTTCGAGCCCAGCTGGAGCAGCTTTTTTTTTTTTTTTTTTTTTTTTTTGCATTTTTGGCATTTTTTTTTTCAGCCCAAATGACACGGAAACACTTAAAAAGGTGGAAAGGCCTCTAATTGTTCTCTGAACAATTAGTTTACTAGTTATTATTATTTTTTATTATTTTTCCGCCATGTGATTTTGAGTTTCAAGATCTATCGAAAAGATTTATAGTTCATAAGAATGTACTCCGTAAAAGATTTTTGCAGTTGACCCTGCGTATATGAACTTTGACCCCTCAAAGAGTTATGAACCCTTTCGCACTAAAAGCTTGTTATCGCTACTCCTCCGAAACCGTAAACCGTAGAGTTACAAAACCTCCACCGATGTCTTCGACTATTTGAGAATACTTTTCAATCTTTCATTGTGAAATGATAGTTGGAGCACTATGATGAGTTATTGCCCCCTGAAAGTTTTTGTTCTTTTACGTATAATAAAAATAATGAAACCGATTAATCGTAGAGACACGAAACCAACTGCATTGGATTCTTCATCATCTGACCTTCAAAATTTGTTCAAGGTCAAAGGTCAAGGTCACTCTAAATATGAGAAATTTAGCTCTTTTAAAATCTCTCATGTCTTACAAGATATATTACATAACATTAAATACATCAAATGTCCTTTTTAAAACTATTTTCAGATTTCACTTTTTAACCCCTAAGCCTGACGCATTAAAAAGTTCTTGCCCCTTGTGCGAAAAACCTTGTTATCGCTACTCCTCCGAAACCGTTGACCTTAGAGATGCGAAACCTTCAACAGTGTCTTCGACTACTTTAGAAACTTTGACCTTGAAATTTAAGTCAAGGTCAAAGGTCAAGGTCATTTAAAACATGATCTTTTTTTTTAAAAAGTCTCTTTCATCTTTTGACACAAATTATTAGGGCTTTCCACCTTTCTGTGGAAAGTCCTATTGATTTTCTTCTGTTTATTATTAGATCTTTCCACCTTTCGGTGGAAAGACCTATTGAAATGCTTATGTTTATTATTATTATTATTATTTTTCCGTTACCGCCATTTGAACCGAAAAACTTTTCGAAGAACTTTATAGTTCATGATACTCGACATCAAAAGTTATTTCGAAAAACTACCCAATGAGTATGACCTATGGCCCCTTTTGGAGTTCTTGCCCTTTGAACGAAAAACCTTGTTATCGCTACTCCTTCAAAACCATAAACCACAGAGGTACGAAACCTTAACCAATGTCTTAGACTTACTGAGTATTCGCTTCAAGGTTTCACTGCGAAAGAATTCGTCGACCCCTTTTATGAGATATTGCCCCTGGATGTTTTTCATGTTTACGAATAATGAAAAGCTTTTCTAAATGACAACTCGTAAAGACATGGGACCAACTGCATAAGATTCTTTGACCTTAGACCTTGAACTTAAGAGAAAGGTCAAAGGTCAAGGTCATTCAAAATATAAGAAATCCCCCAATCTTGACCCATTCAAAAGTTGTCATCCCTTTAGTAATAAAACCTTGTTATTGCTACTCCGACGAAACCGTAAACCGTAGACATTCCAAACCTTCATCAGTGTCTTCGACTCATTTAGTACACTCTTCAATCTATACAGTGCGAAAGGGTTCTTCAGCCCCTTCTATGAGTTACTGTCCCTGAAAGTTTCTGCTGCTTACATTTAATGAACTTTTTTTTAAAACGGTGTATCCTAGAGACATGAGACCAACTACATCGGCATATTTGACCTTTGACCTTGAAATATAGGTCAAGGTCAAAGGTCAAGGTCATTTAAAAACATAAGAAATCCCTTATATATGTGTAAAATATAGCAATTCGCCAAATGACCTTGAACTTTGACTTTGACCTTTGACCTTGACATTGGGTTAAATGGAAAAGTTAGGACATGCATCCAGCTCCAGTATCAGGTAAAAACACAGAAAGTAAAGATTTCTTGTTTTGTTTTGTTTGTTTGTTTGTTTGTTTGTTTTGTTTTTTTTTTTTTTTGTAATGACCTTGACCTTTGACCTTGATTCAAAGGTCACAATAAGGCTTAAGGATGTGGAAGTAGTTACAATTCTCAGTTTAAAAGAGGCATAAAATAAATAATTCAACCCCCCCTTTCTTAAAAAAAAAAATCACAGCACAATCATTCACATCACGTATGTTATCGGAATGCATGGCCGAATGGTTAGCGCACCTGCCTTTCAACCCCAGGGTTTTGAGTTCGAGCCCAGCTGGAGGAGCATTTTTTTTTTTTTTTTTTTTTCATTTTTTGCATTTTTCTCCTTTTTTCAACCCAAATGACATGGAAACACTTAAAAAGGTGGAAAGGCCTCTAATTGTTCTCTGAACAATTAGTCTCCTAGTTATTATTATTTTTCTTCCGCTGATTTTTTGTTTTGCAACTTATCGAAGAGACGCATCTTTCATGTTAGTCGACTACTTAAATGATTTTTAGATTTGACCCAACGACGTCGATCGATGACATTTAATGAAGTTATTGCTCCTTTCGCAAGAAAAGCTTGATATCGCTACTCCTCTGAAACCACAAACCGTAGAGATACAGAACCTTCACCAATGCTTTTCACTAATTGAGAAGGCTTTTCAATCTATCATCGCGAAAGGATTAATCGAAGCCTTATACAAGTTATTGCCCCTGAAGTTTCTTTGCTGTTTACGTAAACTTGAAAAAAATTTAACGCTTAGACGTAGAGACATGGGACCAACTGAAATGGATTCTTGCATTTTTGTTCTTGATATTAAGGTCAAGGTCAAAGGTCAAGGTCATCCAGAATATGAGAAATACAGAATATATGAAGAGGGGGGTTAAACCAATATAAATGTATGAAATAAACTATTCCACGCTTTCATTATCTTTGTTTTCTTCTTAAAATGCATGTAAAACATTTTATTTATCATAGCTGCATTTAATATAACCCACATGGAAGCTTGTTTCATTCAGGAATCTTCTTTCTGAACCTCCAACAATCCTAGGATCCGCAGTCAGGCCGCTTTGAGTCCAATCCATGTTTTCCCATATGACGACCTACATACCATTAGCCTCGAGTCCGATTTATATCATCGGCACTTTTCTAAGCAGTTTAACTAAATTAGAACATTTAACACTTCTAATTTAACCTTCCTAAGCATAATGCACAGAAATAGAAATATGATATGCACAGTAAAACACATGTCATGCATTGTACTTTCCATGGTAACTATGTAAACAAATGCCATCAACACGGAAACAAAAAGGAGAAAAAGAAGAGAGAGAGAAAAAAGGAGAGAGGAAGAGAAAGGAAGAGAGAAGGGGAAAGAGAGAAAAATTGGCCCTAAATCGCAAAAAAAAAAAACCATCTTTTTTTTTTTTGAAGCTGTGCGAAGGCCTTTTGAACTCTACAGAGAAACGAGCCCGACAATAAATCTATAGCAAAAGTCGAATTTTTTAGTTTTATTTATTTTCTTGTATTTTTCTTCTTCTTTCTTTCTTTCTTTCTTTTGTTCTTTTGAAAGCCAAATGATATGGAAACATGTTTCTCAAAACCATTCAATTCCGATAACTACATTGTACAACAATTTTTAATTCTTAAATAGGTAGTTTACTGCATGCATCTTCATCGGAATTCGTGGCGTAGTGGTTAGCGCGCCTGCTTCTCAAGCTAAGGGTTATGAGTTCGATCCCTGCTGGAAGAACTTTTTTTTTTTTTTTTTTTTTTTTTTTTTTTTTGCATTTTTCTTCTTTTTTTTACAGCCCAAATTACATGGAAACACTTAAAAAGGTTGAAAGACCTCTAATTGTTCTGTGAACAATTAGTCTACTAGTTATTATTATTATTTTTCCGCCGCGTGTTTTTGAGTTTCAAGATTTATCGAAAAGATTCATGGTCCATAAGAATGTACTTCGTAAAAGATTTTTGCAGTTGACCCTGCGTATATGAACTTTGAACCCTCGAGGAGTTATAACCCCTTTCGCAATAAAACCTTGTTATCGCTACTCCTCCAAAACCGTAAACCCTAGAGTTACGAAACCTTCACCGATGTCTTCGACTACTTGAGAAGACTTTTCAGTCTTGGTATTGCGAAATGATAGATCCAGCACTTTGAAGAGTTATTGCCCCCTGAAAGTTTTGTTCTTCACGTATAATGAAAAAAATTAAAATGATTGATCGTAGAGACACGAAACCAACTGCAATGGCTTTTTCATCATTTGACCTTCAAAATTTGTTCAAGGTCAAAGGTCAAGGTCACTCTGAATATGAGAATTATAGCTCTTTTTATATCTCTTTTGTCTTACAACATGCATTACATAACATCAAATATATCAAATGTCCTTATAAAACTGTTTATGAATTTCTCTTTTTAACCCGTAGAGCCTGACGCATTAAAAGTTCTTGCCCCTTGTGCAGAAAGCCTTGTTATCGCTACTCCTCCACAACCATTGAGCGTAGAGATGCGAAACCTTCGACAGTGTCTTCGACTACTTTAGGGACTTTGACCTTGAAATTTAGGTCAAGGTCAAAGCTCAAAGTCATCCAAAATACGAGAAATACAGAATATATGAAAAGGGGGGGTTAAACCAATATAAATGTATGAAATAAACTATTCCACGCTTTAATTATCTTGTTTTCTTCTTAAAATGCATGTAGAACATTTTATTTATCATAGCTGCATTTAATATAACCCACATGGAAGCTTGTTTCATTCAGGAATCTTCTTACTGAGCCTGCAACAATCTTAGGATCCGCAGTCAGGTCGCTTTGAGTCCAATCCATGTTTTCCCATATGACGACCTACATACCATTAGCCTCGAGTCCGATTTATTTCATCGGCACTTTTCTAAGTAGTTTAACTAAATCAGAACATTTAACACCTCAAATTAAACCTTCGAATGCACAGTGCACAAAAATAGAATTACGATATGCACAATAAAACACATGTCATGCATGCATTGTACTTCCATGGTAACTATGTAAACAAATGCCATCAACACCGAAGCAAAAAGAAAAAAGGAGAGAGAGAGAAAAGAGAGAGAGAAGAAGAGAAAGGAAGAGAGAAGGGGAAAGAGAGAAAAATTGGCCCTAAATCGCAAAAAAAAAAAAAAAAAAAAAAAAAATCTTTTTTTGGAGATGCGCAAAGACCATTTGAACTCTACAGAGAAACGAGCCCGACAATAAATCTATAGCAAAATACGAATTTTTGATTTTCTATTTATTTTCTTGGTTTTTTCTTCTTCTTCTTTCTTTCTTCTTTTCTTTTGAAAGCCAAATGATATGGAAACATGTTTCTCAAAACTATTCAATTCCGATAACTACGTTGTACAACATTTTTTTTATTCTTAAATAGGTAGTTTACTGCATACATCTTCATCGGAATTGGTGGCGTAGTGGTTAGCGCGCCTGCCTTTCAAGCTGTGGGTTCCGAGTTCGATCCCTGCTGGAAGAACAATTTTCTTTTTTCTTTTTTTTTTCTTTTTTTTTTTTTTTTCAGTTTTCTTCTTTTTTTACAGCCCAAATTACATGGAAACACTTAAAAAGGTGGAAAGACCTCTAATTGTTCTGTGAACAATTAGTCTACTAGTTATTATTATTATTCTTTTTCTTCCCGGACTTTTGAAACCGCAACACTTATCGAAAACTTTATAGTTCATGATACTGGATATCATAAGTTATTCCGAAAAACGACCCCCGTGTTTGACCTATGACCTCTTACAAAGTTATTGCCCCTTTAGCAAGAATAGCTTGTTATCGCTACTCATTTGAAACCGTAAGCCGTAGAGGTACAGAATCTTCACAAATGTCTTCGACTAATTTAAGGGACTCTTCAATCTTTTCATTGCGAAAGTATTCGTCAACCCCTTTTATGAGTTATTGCCCCTGAAAGTTTTTGATGTTTACGAATAATTAAAAATTTTTCAAAACGATAAGTCGTAGAGACATGGGACAAACTGCATGAGATTCATTGACCTTTGACCTTAAAATATATGCAAAGGTCAAAGGTCAAGGTCATTCAAAATATGAGAAATTGAGCTGTTTTTATATCTTTTTTGTTTTTCAACATATACTAAATATCTTTGCATCATTAATATGTACTTTTAAAACTATTTCAAAGATTACATACTTGTCCCCTAAGATTTACCCCTTTAAAAGTTATTGCCCCTTTTACTGAAAACCTTGTTATCGCTACTCCTCCAAAACCGTAAACTGTAGAGGCACAAAACCTTCACTTATGTCTTCAGAATCTTTAGATACAACTTCAATCTGTCAGTGCGAAAGTATCCGATAACCCCTTATATGAGTTATCGCCCTTTAACGTCTTTGCGCTTACTATTAAACCTTATAACTTTAAAACTAAAAGTCGTAGAGGCATGGGGTTAAGTGCAATGTGGCCCTTGACCTTTGACCTTCAATATGTGGTAAAGGTCAAAGGTCAAAGTCATTTCAAAATTTTGAAAATTTTCATTTTTTCTATCTTTCAAGCCATTTATGGATTCTTTTTGTATAAAAATTAACTTTAGAGAGTAAAATATGAAAAATATATGAAATTTAAAGAAGGTGGAAAGACCTCTAATTGTTCTTTTTCTTCCCGGACTTTTGAAACCGCAAGAGTTATCGAAAAACTTTATAGTTCATGATACTGGATATTAAAAGTTATTTCGAAAAACAACCCCCGTGTTTGACCCATGACCTCTTACGAAGTTATTGCCCCTTTCTCAACAATAGCTTGTTATTGCTACTCCTTCGAAACCGTAAACCATAGAGATACAGAACCTTTACCAATGTTTTTGACTACTTGAGAGGATTTTTCAATCTTTTCATTGCAAAACGATTTGTCGAGCCCTTTAATAACTTACCGCCCCTGAGAGTTTTTGATGTTTACGATTAATGAAAATTTTTCTGAACGATAAGTCGTTAAGACATGGGACCAACTGCATTAGATATTGTGACCTCTGACCTTAAACTTTTTGTGAAGGTCAAAGGTCAAGGTCATTCAAAATATAAGAAAATTAGCTCCTTTTATCTATATAAAGCAAAGTTTTTTATTTAATTAAATGACCTTGACCTTTTACCCAAAGGTCACAATCAAGATTAGGTTCGTGGAGGTTGCTACAACTCTTACTTTAAAAAAAAATTAGGAATAAATGAATAATTATCCCCCCTTGTTAAAAAAAATCAATAGCAACGTAGAAAATTTCTCTACAACTCATACAACACCTCTGATCAACATAAGATTTTAAGCAACAACAGAAAACACTTCAAAGAAAGTTTTCCTGAAAGTTTTATGGTGAGTCTCTGAAGTGTAACGAAATTATGAATTTAATCGACAAATACTACATTTTTTTCTATCTGAAATTTAGGTGTTGATGAGCATAAAAATGAATTTAAGCTTTTATCGGCTATTTCTTCAGTTGTTATTAATAGCAGTCGATTCTCCTGCTCTAATACAATATTTTAATACCAAGCATCCTTGATTTCTTTAGTATGTGGAATTTATTTCAATTTTATTTAGATTTAAGGTCAAGATGTAGTAAATGACATTAGATTGTCTTTTTGGTGCTAGATCCATTATGACGTCATAATCAATTTCAATTTCTTTTTTCCCTTACTTTACGGCTCTAATAGAATTAGGTAGAAAATAAATATTTTCATGGAATTCAATTTGAAACATTGTGAAAAGTAATCCCGATACCTATATTCAATTTAATATTATTTTAAATTAAAGTTTTCTGAGAGACTGTAGGCAAACTGGATTCATTTCCTTTGTCTGATATGGAAAAAACTCCTGTATTCATGACTGGTTTTCTTAATTTTTTATTGAAAATGACAGTTTAAAATATGATTTTTCGTCATGTTTATCTACTAATCATGCCCCGAAACACGTTATTTGACCAAGCTATAGTTATAAAGCATTATTAAAGGAATTTATTTCTCAAATCTAAGAAATCTGTAGACACCTTTCATTTACTAGATCTTGACCGTAATATTAATGGAAAGAGTCTCGAAAATAGCGATTTTTCCTATCAAATAAATTTACATGCTCTCATTGACACCTTTTCTTTTTCTTCCTGAAATGCATGTCTGAAATTTAATTTATGCTAGAAACATTTAACTCAACCCACACAGAGATGTTTATTTAATCTTACCTATTATTTTGAATCGCCATACTCGGTCAAACCGAACGCGACATTTTTCCTAAATTTGTAAACAAAGTCTTGGCACTGGACTTCTAATGAATCCTAGGCTCTAGATGATTAACTCCATTTATTCAAAGTATAAACCAGCTCAAATAGATTGTTTTTACAGAAAATCTGCATTTTTATTATACACCAATCGTGTTTCTCAAAACTATTTAGTACTGATTACTATCTTGTCAAGATAATAACAATTAAATTTCAAGTTCATAATTCCGTTACACTTCAGAGACGCACCATAAAACTTTCAGGAAAACTTTCTTTGATGTCTTTTCTGTTGTTGCTTAAAATCTTATGTCGATCCGAGGTGTTGCATGAGTTGTAGAGAAATTTTCTGCGTTGCTATTGATTTTTTTTTTTTTAAAAGGGGGGATAATTATTTATTTATTCCTAACATTTTTTTTAAAGTAAGAGTTGTAGCAACCTCCACGAACCTAATCTTGATTGTGACCTTTGGGTCAAAGGTCAAGGTCATTTAAAAAAAACCAAAAAACCCTTTGTTTTAAACTGAGTTCAACACTGAAATGTACATGAATCTAGATGCATGTTCTGAATTCTTTTTACCCTTGAGTCAGTGTCAAGGTCAGGGGTCAAAGGTCAAGGTCAAATTTCAAGGTCAAAGGTCATTTAGATAAATAGCTTATATCAACAATTTATATAGTTTTTCAATGACCTTGACCTTTGACCTTGACCTGAATTTCAAGGTGAAAGTAAAAATATCTAATGCAGTTTGCCGAATGTCTTTACGACTTGTCGTTTAGAAAAATTTGATTATTCGTAAACATCAAAAAATTTGAGGGGCAATAACTACTCAAAGGGCACTAAATAGATTGAAGAGTCTACTTAAATAGTCAAAGACATTAGTGAAGTTTTTTTTTATCTCTACGGTTTATGGTTTTGGAGGAGTAGCGATAACAAGGTTTTTCGCACAAAGGGGTAATAACTTCTAAAGGGGTCAATCTTAGGGGACAAGAATGAAATCTTTGAACTCATTTTGAAAGGACATATTAAAGATGCAAAGATATATAGAATATGTTGAAAGACAAAAGAGCTATAAAAAGAGCTAATTTTCTTATATTTTGAATGTTCTTGACCTTTGACCTTGACCTTAACTTCAAGGTCTAAGGTCAAAGAATCTTATGCAGTTGGTCCCATGTCTTTACGACTTGTCATTTAGAAAAGTTTTTCATTATTCGTAAACATCAAAAACATCCAGGGGCAATAACTCATAAAAGGGGTTGACGAATTCTTTTGCAGTGAAACATTGAAGCGAGTTCTCAGTTAGTCGAAGACATTGGTTAAGGTTTCATACCTCTGTGGTTTATGGTTTCAAAGAAGTACCGATAACAAGGTTTTTCGTTCAAAGGGCAAGAACTCTGAAAGGGGTCGTAGGTCATACTCTTTGGGTAGTTTTTCGAAATAACTTTTGATGTCGAGTATAAAGTTCTTCGAAAAATCTTTCGGTTCAAAAGGCGGTAACGGAAAAATAATAATAATAATAACTAGATGACTAATTGTTCTCGAACAATTAGAGGTCTTTCCGCCTTCTTTAAATTTCTTTTATTTTTATAGTTTATTCTCTAAAGTTAATTTTCATATAAAAAGAATCCATAAATGACTTGAAAGACAGAAAATAAAATGAAAATTTTGAAAATTTTGAAATGACCTTGACCTTTGACCTTTACAACATATTGGAGGTCAAAGGTCAAGAATCACATTGCAATTGGTTCCATGCTTCTAGGACTTATACTTTTAAAATTATTAGGCCTAATACAGTCCCTGAAACATTCTACTTTCCCACATGAACGGTGAGCGAACGCTGAACGAACGGTGAACGAATGCTGAACGAACACAGAGCGAACGGTGAGTGAACGATGTGTGAACGCTGAACGCAACTTGGTGAACGATGTGTGAACGGTGAACGGTGAGCGAGCGCAGAACGCGAACGGAGCGCAAACGCGAACGCAAAGTGAACGGTGAACGAACGGTGAACGCAAGATGAACGATTTGTTCGGAATGCCTCTGATCTTTTCCTTACATTGAAACTATTCTATTGTATGTATGCCTGGTGCTAAAACATAAATGAATAATAAATAAATAAACAAATCAATGAAAAGTATCCTAAGAAAGATGATACATGCACATTAAGTAAAATTATTAATTTAAGTTTCTAACAATATATTCTGCGCATATATACGATGTTTAAATTCAACATTTTAATAACACGATTTTCATATCTGTAAAACATTTAATTGTTACCGAACGCTGTAGTATAAAAGATAAAATTAATGTAGTTGTAAAATAAATATGTTTATTCTTATTTGATATATAAAATCATTACAAATAATGTGGATTTTAGAAGAGCAAACTACGGACTTATAGAATGAATTACAACGGTTGTAACAACCATACATATTTCCGTGCTAAGACGATTCAGTGTAAAATCATGAGAAAAAAGATAAAATATTTTACAAAGGTATGTGGACGTATTGCATAAACACACCCGTATTTTAAAAATTTAATGCAATAATATATTTGTCAGTCAGTTTTATTTTTTATGATGATTTATTGAGCAGACTTCTACACGTTTCCCGGCCGTGATTATACTCGGACAAGATGATACAAAGAGGCATTCATATTATTTGTTATATATTAAATTTTCACAACTTCATATTTAAGTAATATGCTGTCACAGTTTTTATTATACAGACAAATGAGAGAGAGAGAGAGAGATTCGGTTTACCCCCCCCCCCTTTCTCAAATGTTTTTACCTATATCAAATAAAATTTCTTAATTATGTTCTAAATATACCAGGCAATGAAAAAAACTTTTTATCACCAAACCTATTTGTGTTACACTCATAATCGCTTTTTATTTTCCTGCTTCAAGTTCACACGGAGCCCACGTGCTTGACCTGTCAATCAAAATCATTCGACACTGTGCAGGTGTGAACGTCTCATCACACCGAAGGCAAAGTGTTAGTATTTCCAAGAAGTTTTAACATTTTTTCTTATCATTTCTGGATTTGATTCCAACATTTCTAAAAGAAAAAAAAAATAATAAATGAATAAAATACATTGGGAATAAATTTAAACTCTTGGAATGATTAAGCCGCTTGAATTTGAAACCTACTCCCTGCCAATTTGAAACATCACCGCCGGCACATGTATTTTTTGAACTACTATTGTTTAATGACTTTGTTTAGATGCATGTTTGTTTTGAGACTGAAATTTTTGTGCTACAAAACACATTAACTTCTATTTAAATGTTAATTAAAATATACTGGAAATACTAACTAGGTAACAGATTTCTTGAAAAAGGGGGGGGGGGGGGGGGCGGGGGCTCTTAATTATATCTAATGGCAAACATATAAAGTTACGGTGAAAAATATCATTTTCTGGAGAATCACTTTGGTTATATTAATGATAATCATGTTATGAAGGCATTTCTCTCTCTCTAATTAAAGACTTTATATCTGTAAAGTAGAAAAAAAATTTATAATGTATTACATTTTAAACAATTTTTTTTTTCCAAACCATACTATCAATTTAATCCCTCAAAAGATATTTAATTAACTGGATGGCTGCAGTATTGTTTATAATCCTCAGAATTAGTTCTAACATGTATTTCTGTATTATTTGAAAAAAAAATGTGTTAGAAATAAATATTTTCGTATTTCTGCTGAAGTTGGTAAATTAATTGACTTCGGTCATTATCTATCAATTAACGATTTGTCGTCTTTAACGTAACAACAAAATGTTGCAGTGCTTGAAGCATCTGTATATTGCCCGTATTTAATTTAAGCATCGTTCTACATAGGTACATACATGTACTTATAAAAACATTTATTTTCCAGATAAATTTAATCAATAACCTAACAGCTAAGTTAGAATAATAAAAATAAATATTGTAGATATTTTTTTTTTCTTTAAACACGATACGTTAATTATTAAATTTGTAAATACTTACTTAAAAAAGATAACACATTCACTTCGGAGTTCCGAATGACAATAAAGACTGAACGATAATTGAACGCTGAATGCAAGGTGAACGCAAAGTGAACAAACGAAGAGCGAACGCTGAACGCTTTGTGAACGGTGAACGCGAGCGCACGGTGAACGGTGAACGCAAAACTGTAAACGGAGAGCGAACGGTGAACGCACGCTGAACGAACGGTGAACGCACGCTGAACGAACGGTGAACGAACGGTGAGCGAACGGAAAAATGGGAAAGTAGAACGTTTCAGGGACTGTATTAAGCGCAAAGACGTTAAAGGGCTATACTCATATAAGGAGTCATCGAATCCTTTCGCATTGTATAGATTGAAGTTGTGTCTAAAGACCCTGAAGACATTTGTGAAAGATTGACGTCTTTACGGTCTACGGTTTCGGAGGAGTAGCGATAACAAGGTTTTTAATGAAAAGGGCAATAACTTTAAAAGGGGTCAAACTTTGGGGACAAGTATGAAATATTTGAAATAGTTTTAAAAAGACATATTAAAGATGCAAGGATATAAAGGATATATTGAGAGACAAAAGAGATATAAAAAGAGCTTAACTTCTAATTTTTGGAATGACATTTGACCTTTGCATATATTTTAAGGTCAAAGATCTATGAATCTTATGCAGTTGGTCCCATTTTTTATTATTTGTAAACATCAAAAACTTTCATTGGCAATAACTCATAAAAGGGGTCGATGAATACTTTTGCACTGAACAGATTGCAGAGAGTAAGCAGTTAGTCGAAGACATTGATGAAGGTTTCATACCTCTGCAGTTTCCAGTTTCCGAGGAGTAGCGATAACAAGGTCTTTAGCAAAAGGGGCAATAACTGCGAAAGGGGTCATAGGTCATACGCGTTGGGTCATTTTTCAGAATAACTTTAGATGTCGAGTATTATGAAGTAGAAAGTTTGTCGATAAGTCTTTCGGTGTCAAACGTCCTAGCGGAAGAAAAAAAATAATAAACATAAGCATTTCAAGAGGTCTTTCAAAAGAAGGGTGGAAATACCTAATAAACATAAGCATTTCAATAGGTCTTTCCACAGAAAGGTGGAAATACCTAATAATAATAATAAACAGAAGAATATCAATAGGTCTTTCCACAGAAAGGTGGAAAGACCTAATAAAGAGAACAATTTTAATAGGACTTTCCACAGAAAGGCGGAAAGCCCTAATAAGACGAAAGAGACATCAAAAGCACTGTTTTGTTCATGTTTTGAATGACCTTGACCTTTGACCTTGACAACAATTTCCTGGTCAAAGTTTCTAAAGTAGTCGAAGACATTGTCTAAGGTTTCGCATCTCTACAATGAACTCAATGGTTTCGGAGGAGTAGCGATAACAAGGTTTTTCGCACAAGGGGCAAGAACTTTTTAATGCGTCAGGCTGTACGGTTAGAAAGAGAAATTTGAAAACAGTTTTATAAGGACATTTGATATATTTGATGTTATGTAATATATGTTGTAAGGCAAAAAAGCTATAAAAAGAGCTAAATTTCTCATATTTAGAGTGACCTTGACCTTTGACCTTGAACAAATTTTGAAGGTCAGATGATGAAGAATCCAATGCAGTTGGTTTCGTATCTCTACGATTAATCGGTTTAATTATTTTCATTATAGGTAAAAGAACAAAAACTTTCAGAGGGCAATAACTCATCAAAGTGCTCCATCTATCATTTTGAATGAAAGATTGAAAAGTATTCTCGAGTAGTTGAAAGCATCGATGAAGGTTTTGTAACTTTACGGTTTACGGTTTCGTCGGAGTAGCGATAACAAGCTTTTATTGCGAAAGGGTTCATAACTCTCTGAGAAGTCAAAGTTCATATACACAAGGTCAACTGCAAAAATCTTTTAGGGAGTACATTCTCATGAACTATAAATCTTTTCGATAAATCTTGAAACTCAAAATCTTGCGGCGGAAAAATAAGAAGAAGAACTAGGAGACTAATTGTTCTCGAACAATTAGAGGTCTTTCCACCTTCTTTAAATTTCTTTTATTTTTATATTCTACTCTGTAAAGTTAATTTTTATACAAAGAGAATCCATAAATAGCTTGAAAGATAGAAAAAATGAAAATTTTAAAAAAAATTGAAATGACCTTGACCTTTGAACTTTACAACATATTGAAGGTCAAGGGTCAAGAATCACATTGCAATTGGTTCCATGCTTCCTTATATTTTTGAAGTTATAAGGCCTACTATTAAGCGCAAAGACGTTAAAGGGTGATAAATCATATAAGAGGTCATCAGATCCTTTCACACTGATAGACTGAAGTTGTGTCTAAAAACCCTGAAGACATTAGTGAAGATCTGATGTCTCTACGGTCTACGGTTTCAGAGGAGTAGCGATAACAAGGTTTCTCAGACAAAGGGCAATAACTTTCATAGGGGTTAAGCTTCGGGGACAAAAATGAAATCTTTGAAATAAATTTAAGAGCACATATAAATAATGCAAAGACAGATAGTTAATGTTGAAAGACAAAAGAGCTATAAAAAGATCTTAATTTCTCATTTTTGGAATGACCTTGACCTTTGACCTGTGCATACATTTTAAGGTCAAAGGTCAATGAATCTTATGCAGTTGGTCCCATGTCTCTACAACTTATGGTTTTGAAAATTTTTAATTATTTGTAAACATCATAAACTTTCAGGGGCAATAACTCATAAAAGGGGTCGAGTACTTTCGCAATGAAAAGATTGAAGAGTCTCCTCAATTAGTCAAAGACATTGGTGAAGGTTCCGTACCTCTATGGATTACGGTTTCGAAGGAGTAGCGATAACAAGGTTTTTTGTACCAGGGGCAAGAACTCCGAAAGGGGTCATAGGTCATAGTCGTTGGGTAGTTTTTCGAAATAACTTTTGATGTCCAGTATCAAGAACTATAAAGTTTTTCGATAAGTCTTTCGGTTCAAAAGGACGGAGCGAAAAAATAATAATAATAATACTAGTAGACTAATTTTCTTGAACAATTAGAGGTCTTTCCACCTTCTTTAAAATTTATATATTTTTCATATTTTACTCTCTAAAGTTAATTTTTATTCAAAAAGAATATATAAATGGCTTGAATAATAGAAAAAATGAAAAATTTAACAATTTTGAAATGACCTTGACCTTTGACCTTGAACAAATATTCTTGGTCAAAGGTCATGGGTCAAATTACACTTGACCCCATGCTTCTACAAATTTTAGTTTTAAAGTTATAAGGTTTAATTGTAAGCGCAAAGACGTTAAAGGGTGATAACTCATATAAGGGGTCATCGGATACTTTCGCACTGAATAGATTGAAGTTGTGTCTAAAGACCCTGAAGACATTAGTGAAGGTTTTGTGTCTCTATGGTTTACGGTTTCGGAGGAGTAGTGATAACAAGGTTTTTCGCACAAGGGGCAATAACTTTTAAAGGGGTAAAATTTAGGGGACAAGTATGAAATCTTTGAAATAGTTTTAAGAGGACATATTGATGATGCAAAGATATTTAGTATGTGTTGAAAGGCAAAAGAGATATAAAAAGAGCTTAATTTCTCATATTTTGAATGACCTTGACCTTTGACCCTTGCATATATTTAAGGTCAAAGGTCAATGAATCTTATGCAGTTGGTCCCATGTCTCTACGACTTATCGTTTTAAAAATTTTAAATTATTTCTAAAAATAAAAAAACTTGGAGGGGCAATAACTCCTTGAAGGGGTCGACGAATACTTTCGCAATGAATAGATTGAAGAGTCCCCTAAATTAGTCAAGGACATTGGTGAAGGTTTCGTATATCTATGGTTTACGGTTTCAAAGGAGTAGCGATAACAAGCTTTTATTGCGAAAGGGGATGTAACTCCTCAAGGGGTCAAAGTTCATATACGCAGGGTGAACTGCAAAAATCTTTTACGGAGTACATTCTCATGAACTATAAATCTTTTCGATAAATCTTGAAACTCAAAATCTTGCGGCGGAAAAATAAGAAGAAGAATAATAAGAAACAGAAGAAAACCAATAGGTCTTTCCACGGAAAGGTGGAAAGACCTAATTAATAATAATAAACATAAACATTTCAAGAGGTCTTTCCACAGAAAGGTGGAAATACCTAATAATAAGAAACAGAAGAAAACCAAAAGGTCTTTCCACAGAAAGGTGGAAAGACCTAATAATAATAATAAACATAAGCATTTCAAGAGGTCTTTCCACAGAAAGGTGGAAAGACCTAATAATAAACATAAGCATTTCAAGAGGTCTTTCCACAGAAAGGTGGAAAGACCTAATTAAAGGGGGGGGGGGCGATAAGGCCGTTTTTCGGGCCCGCAGCTAGGGTAAGGACGCCCATGAAATATACGCTTTAATATATTCAGGGAAAATGAATACAATTTTAATATTTTTTTTTAACAGCATTAGTTTTGATAAATGTGATATGTGGTGTTTGCACTTGTATATATCGGGTCTCTGCTGAGTTCGGTCAAAACGACATAGCTTACATCAGCTGTTTGTCACGTGACAGTTTTAAAATTAGAACATATATGTACTACTACAAAGACCGTAAAAGTTCAACGATATACGGGCATTTTTACGCTATAAAATTTATTCTGTTTTCTTTGAGACAAATTCCTTAACAAGAAAAGTGCTGGGAGCAACTTTCTCATGCTCGGGAATTGTTTAAAATTTAGCCGTCTTTCTAAAAACTCCAGTCAAAAATGTAATTCGCATTGGAATAATGTTACATTACGAAATAAATCAACAATGCACAACTAGCTCCCAGCACTTTTCAGAATAGTAGGGATAATAGCTACACGTGTTTGAAAATTCAGAATTTATAGTGAAGCGGATATCGTTGAACTTCTGATATTTTCGAGGGGCTGGACCTGTCATTCTAGCATGTTACTGTACAAATGTGCTCCCTACGGCCTAATATAAAGTCTACACATCATCAATTTAGTTTGACAATAAAATGTGGATTAATATATTTCAGAAAATTTCTCTCTTTTGGTCCGACTACGCTTGTTTCGTATTTATTTTTATTTTTACAAGCTACGATAAAAGCTTGATCCACGCCTCAAGTACAGAGAAACTGCGTGTCAAACTAAGAAATGACGTCATCTCAGTAAATACAGCGAGATCAAGCTGGCTTTCATTCTACATTCGCTAAGTGCTATTATGGCAAGATAAGTTGCACATCCATTTATCTTTATAATATTTATGATAAACGAAAGTATTTAATGTGTTTTAAAAAGAACATATAGTATTTATTCATCGAGATTCATTTGTATTGTTTTAACGTGACGTCATAATAGCTTTACCGAACCTCTGCATAGGCTGACGTATATATGGGAGTCCTTAACCTAGCTGCGCCCACACAAAATTTTATGAAATTTTGGTATTTTGTACAAAAACTCCTTATCTTCCTAAAAATATGAAATAATCTATGTTAAGCATTTCCCGGTCACGTGATAATTGAAAATTTAAGCTTACCCACTTTCGTATATTTTTGGAGTAAACATTTTTATAGGGGGGAAAGTGGATTTTTTAACCGTCAAAATCGTAAATGAAATAGGATAAATGTGAATAAAGCCATAAATTATCCAATTTCAACAATTTTTTTTTTTTAAGGAAGATGGTATTTATCTTATGCGAGTGTTTTTTTTTAAGGTGCGATATTTTTCTAGTGTGTTAAATGTTACTTTTCTTAAAAAGAGGATGAATTTAACTTATAAAACGTAACGATATATAGAAAGTTTTAACATCATAATTAATCGACATTTTATACATATACTATATAATCATTAATTAACATTTTCCCATACGAAAAATGCAAATGAAAAGATATGCAGATATGCGATAGGTAAACGTAAAATCGTCATATACATGTATATGCAATACATTTTCATCAATGAGGTTATACAACTGCATGTTTTATAAAGATATACCTTAATATCATAAAATAGAAATTAAATAAAATGTTTTGAAATATAAAGATTTAAAAAATAAATGCAACTTTATATACATACATAAATTTAAATGTTTATTTAAATACATCATATTGCTGCGTAAGCCTGTATATTGTGGGTGCAAGGTAAGAAAAATATTTTATCTGGCGGCCGCTACATAATTATTCGGCGGTCGCTAGAAAAATATATCTGGCGCCTGCCAAAAAGTTTTCCTGCGACCACCACATAAATAACTGGTGGCGACCAGAAACCTATCTGGCGGCCGCCACATAAATAATTAGAAGCCGACAAATAAGTTTCTTGCGGTGTAGACATGTAATCTAATAAAACATAACTTTAATGTTATGAGGTAAAGACCTTATGAAGTGAATTTTTTTATAAAGTGTAGATTTAATCTTTGCTAATAAGGTATGAAACTCCCAGATTTGACTACAAAAAAAGTTGTACATGTTGTTAAAGTCAGAGATTTTAAGCACCGCCTTCGGAAATACATTGTCTGTGTACCCCTGTCAATCACGTTTAAGGTACATCATTGGGTGCTACAACTTGTTTTGCAAAAACACTACAATTTTATCTGGCAGCCGCCAGATATTTCAATGGCAGGTGCTAGAAACTTATCTGGCGGCCGCCAGATAATATTATATATATTTTTTTTTTACCTAGCACCTACCGGCTTCAGTATATTGCTATGTATTTGATAATATGAACAATATCAATTACAGTCAAAAATATTTTATCAAGGTATGTAATATGCGAATAGCCAAATGGTGGGAAAATCCATGATACATTGAGTATTTCTTTTTCATTATGGAAGTTAGAAGTATTTGCCCACATAGATCTGCATAATGTTTTCAGCATAACTGAGGGGATTCCAGTCAGGACTAAATTCCTCTCGCTTTCCAACAACTCTTCATAGATACTTATGTTTCTTCACCATCTCTAGTCACTTCTCATTTAGACAGTTTTAGAATTCATTATATATGATTTGCTAGACCAGAGCGCAGTTCGACATACATGTGTAAACGCCAAAGATATGTGTTTAATCCTTAATCTGCAGGCAGACATATGCGCCTAGACATCCAGACTTAAAACAATCCACGTTCCCTACATCAACCACACAGATATATATGGGCGTTTCTCTAGCATGTTGGAGCGTGGATTTCTATTTACAAGAAAGTCAAAAATATAACTATGCATGATAAATAACGTTAAGGAATGGACTTGCTCTAAAACTTATTTTTTGTTCAGTCAGTCGAAATATGTAAGAAATATCCAGCACCTGAACCACGCCTGTTAGTGTGCAATCCTAGATGCATCATCAGTGCAAGTTTGGTCACGATAGGGCTTATAGTTACATAAGAATGAAACCCGCTAAAAAAATCGTTAACCTGCTCACTCATTAAGGAAATGTAGGTCATATCCAGCATCTGAAGCAATCTAGTAGTGTGAATCCGTAGATGCATCATGAAGCAAGTCTGGTCAACAAGTGCTGACAGTTGTTCTGCTCCCCAAACTTAAACCTGCTTTTAAAACATTTACCTGTACATTCTTTGGCTGAAAATGTAGCATCTGAAACCTGACTGGTGACAAGGAAACACGTTGGATCAGGTGACTCTGATTAATATAGGACATAGATATACTTGGAAAAAAAAATCTGCTTCAGAAACTTTTACCTGGAACACCGATGCCGAAGGTTTAAAAGCTCCCCCATCGTCGTGGAGGTGAGCTAAAAATGTGACGTTAACGTTAAACGTTGGCGACGAAAAAAGTATCGAAATGAAGATAGGATACGAAAATGCTTTCTTTTGTTAATTTTATCGAGAATCTTCGTTGATTTAAAAAGAAAAAAAATATATGCTACTTTTGGCTTAGTATTTTAACATAGAGTCAGATCAAGTAACCAAGAACTTCTAATTTTAGATATGCAAATTTTCATTTTTTTGATATGAAGTGCACACGCGACACTCATCATATTTCAAGATATTAGTGTGCATAGCATATCTAATTACTGAACAAATTTAGGTGAGTTTCCCTCATGCACTTCATATTCTAAACATCGATTTATATATGCCACCCTCTTATATTATCCACTATGCCAAATGTTAACGTATCTGAGGGTACATCTAAGTATGTGTCAGCTACGGTGTGAATTCATCTCATATTAGCTTTTGAAATATGAATACCAAAAGTTAACATATTTATCTTGAATTCATAAGTAATTTTGAAAAAAATAAATTGAAATTTATATTCATGAAAAAAAAGTGGGCCGCTGAGCAGCCTAATCGAAACTTCCCCTTTCATATGGTAAACATCCAGAATTTAAAAAGTGCATTTCAAAGTCAATTAAATACATGTTGAATAAAATGTGTGAACGTACTTCACTTTGCATTAAACATAGGTTGCAACTAAAAATGTCACTCAATAAACCATCAAAAGTTACAAGTGCTTTAACATTTTTATATATTCATTTTAATACACGTAAAATAAGGTGGGAGTATTCTACGCCTTTCCATGCATATGTGACAAATGTAGTAAATAGATTGAGAAAGTAAAAAAAAAAAAGCCCAAAGTTTTGAATAAATTTAACCATTCTGCTTCATATAAAAAAAGATGAAGAAAAGGAACGGTGATCGAATTCAAAAACTCAACAAATAATAGAAACCCGTGATTAGGGCACTAAACACCGACCCCCTGAAATTTCAGAGGTGGAATCAAGTGCCTAAAAGGAGTAAGCATCCCCTGTAGACGGGTCACCCCTGCCATGACTCCTATGTATTAATCCGATATACAGAACATTTCGTAGTCAAATTCATCAACTTCTTTTGGGAATCAAATTTGGCTGAAATCCGCTTTAAAATATGCGTGGAAGGTCAACTGACTGTTATCCCTTTTATTAGATGTTATCGGTTAACCAAATCCAGAGAGAGAAAAAATGAAAATCACATTTTTGCCTTCTTTAAACCAAAGCTATATAACATTCTGATTTTTTCGTGATAACTCTAGGGGAATAACTTTACTTTCTCATGTGACTCAGCTTTACATGTAAATTATTGAAAGATCATTATTTTGATGATTTTTTTCACCGTCATGTATAATGGGGATTTACATATATAATGATCGAATCCCACTCTAGAACGCTTAGACAGGTCCTTCGGATGAGACCGTATAAACCGAAGTCCCGCATCGCAGTAGGTGCCGGTACGAAAATGATCCCTCACTGCTCAATGGCCCTAAGTGCCGAGCAGAGGTCAAAATTTGCAGCTCTCCACCGGCAAGTGGTGGCGTCTTGATGTGAGTAAAAAATTCTCGAAAGGGACGTTAAACAACAAACAAACAAACATATATAATGATATGAATTAACATCACAAAATAAGGTCATCTAACAGTTAAATTGTTTCATACAATATTTATTAGTTTCAACTGCAGATACATTTACATACAACAGTATATATTTATGGTGGTCTTAAGATGACCAATATTTACTGTTTTATGAAATCTTTAAAATTAACTTGGATCATCAGATTACTATTTACAAAGTCTAGTTGGATCCCACTGTTCACTGAAATAACAAAATGTAATTTTGTAAATCTGTCCCCATTTTGGACCAGAATATTCAAAACTTAAACGAAAGAATACACAAAATAGCTTTTGAAAAGAAGTACTGTATGTATTTTCAGAATTTTTATGTCTTATAACATGTAATGAAATATATGGAGATAACGAACAGTATTCAAGCTCAGAAGTCCATTATATAATACAAAATAGGAGCAGAGCAAACACGGACCTCCAAACATCAGAGGTAGGATCAGGTGCCATGGAGGAGTGAGCATCCCCTGCCGACCGGTCACACCCGCCGTGTGCTCCTTGTCATGATTGGGAAATCACGGGAAAATCCGTCGACAATTCAGTGTGTAAATATTGGCCTAACAATTAGTGTGAAAAAGGTCAGTGAGCATTTGACTCAATGATAAATTGTGTTTGCTGACAAGGTCATTGTATCGACCATAGAACTTACGAAATGATGACTTTAAACGAGACAGCTGATATTCTTGTTTCATCAACTTATTTGTCAATAATTTACCTCGTTTTAGAAATTGTACATACGTAGAGCATGCTCTTGCGTATCGAATCAACTGAGAGATATATACCCCGTATGGAGGTGATGAAGGTATATTGCTGCATAAGTAAAGAAAGTTGACGATTGAAAAGTTAAAGTCATCACGTTTATCATAAAGCTTGGTTGTTAGATTACCATTAAAGTCTTTTTCAAGTAAAATATCTAAATATGAAACAGATGTGTCAGACTCTGTGGTATCTTTTATCTCAAGTTCACCAGGATATATCGTATCGACATAAGAATGGAAATAGCCATTGTTAATTGACAATACGTCGTCGATATATCTAAATGTCGAGTTGAAGGCCACAGCAAGTGTTTTCTTCTTTTCACGTATAAGATTTTGGACAAATTCTGCTTCATACGAATACAAAAAAAAGGTCTGCTAATAACGGGGCGCAATTGGTACCCATAGAAATTCCAATAGATTGTTGGAAGACCTGGTCTCCAAAAACCACATAGATATTGTCAATCAGAAACTCAAGCATCTTTTTAATGTCAACTTCAGAGTACTTGTGTGTACAATCAGAATGTTTTTTTAACAAAATAATTTTGCAAATGACCAATGACAAGGTAAGCATATTTACGAGTTCCATTTTTATTGATAAAGCAGCTGTCAATGATATCAAAAAGCCTTGACTTTAATTTATCGTGGGGAATGGTTGTGTATAAAGTTGAAAAGTCGTAAGTTTTAAAGCTGTTGATTTTGGTAAAATCTTGTGATTTCAAATTTTCCAAAAGTTCCTTGGAATTTTTAAGTATCCACATTTGATTTACACCACTTCTCGAATTTATTGTTGCACAGTACTCTTGAAGTTTCTCCTTCACCACTGTTAATATCTTAGTGAGGAGTAAAGATAGAGGCTTTGTTGAACATTTACTGGAACCCGCTATGTATCTTTGTTTGTAAGGATTTTTATGAAGTTTCGGAATCCAATATAAATATGGTAATTCGAATTCATTTTGGTTGTTTGGAATATTAAAAATATTCAAAACTGACATATGATTTTGAAGAATTTCTTCCTTAGAAAGGGAACTATGAGTATAAGTTGGATTACCAATTGTAGAATTAAATCCAAGTTCCTCTAAAATACATTTAATATAATGAGCCTTACAAACAAAGACAATGTTGTTACCTGCTTTGTCAGCAGGGACCAGTACGTACTGATCATGTAATCTATCTAATTCTTTTTTCACTTCTGGATTATTGAATACAGAAGGATAGATGGTTTTCATATTGCCTCTCAATCTTTTAATGCGCGATTTTAACATACATCTGATACATTTAATCCATTCTGACAAAGTGTCAAGGTCTTCTTTTTCATGTCTAGCCCATCGCCTGGCGTAGTCCTCTACAGAATCCATAATATTTATGAAATTCTTACGCCAGTTGAAGGATTTGGGTTCCCAAAATTTAGGACCTTTTAAAATTAGTGATCTAAGATCCTCATTATTAACTATATTTACGTCACCAGTAATAACGTGTCCAGCAGGACTATAGTTATAGGGCGAAGAAGAACATGAACTCGATGGAGGATTATGTTTCAGATATTCAATATCCAGGCCCTGTAAAGTTTTCTTGTAATTAAAAAGTTTGGAAGCAATAGTCGATGTATATTTGTAGGAAATACAAGGTGTAGTCTTTAACTTGAAATATGGTGGAATACAAGACTGGACGCTTTTGTGATTAAGGATATTACTTATATTAACCGCGTCAATTCCTTTGTTGGCATATTGAAGTTTAAGGAAAAAACGGATTGTTTTAGCTGCATTTTCTTCAGTAAAACGCGGGGGTTTAAAAAGCCTATGACTGGCAATATCCATAACTACAGATCCGAGCCTATATTCTGGTGTCGAGGAATCAAAAAATGTAACTAAAACCAAGGAGATATTCTCTTGGAACCTCTGTGGTATAATAATAAAATTATGACTCAAAATAAGTACGTTTTTTCAAGGCCATTGTATGAAAAGGGATTTATTGTAGTTGGTGATTTATTTGATATTAAGGGTAATTTTATATGCTTTGATGATCTTGTTGAAGAGTTTTCTATAAAAGTCTCTGGCATGAAAAGGGAAATTTTGCATTCTTGGCCAAATGTTAGAAATGTTAGCATAAATTCTTTCACAAGACCTTATCAGCAAAAATTTATGGAAATCATCGATAAAGATTAAAAAAAGGTTCTAAAACAATCTATAATACATATTTGTCATTACATGTACTTCACCAAAGTGTGAATCAAAATGGGCTAAAGAACTGCAGTTACAGGAGGAATTTAATTGGAAATTGATTCAAAAAAATATTATTCAATAACAAAAGACACAAGGCTTTTATGGTTTAATTTTAGAATCATACATAGGATTCTTGGTACAAATAAGTATTTGTTTCAGTCTAAAACGAGAGAAATTAATCTATGTTCTTTATGTCAGCAAAATGTTGAATCAATTGTACATATTTTCTTTTATTGTCCTAAAGTTAACCCATTGTGGTCTCTTTTAGAATATTGGATATTTGAAAAAAAAAAACTGTAAATATAATAAAATTTGATGTATACACAATTAAAGAAGACACAATTATTAATCTTATTTTGCTACTTATTAAACAGTACATTTTTCAACAATCAAGGGGAAAAAAACAAAATATAACTATCCAAAATATCGTTAAATACTTGTATGTGTATTTTAAATTTGAAGAAAAATTGTATTAAAAAAAAAAAAAAAAAAAAAAAAAAAAAAAAAAAAAAAAAAAATTAACAGTGAACTTCATGTTTATAAAAGAAGATGGATTAACTGGAACCAGATATTTGAAAACCTAAACAAATAGATAAATTTATGTCATCTATATTATTATTTTAGTATATTTTATGTATTCATATTTTTGGTATTTCATATCTATTTCGAAAATTCTGTACGTAGACCTTCCAGCCGTGCTGTGTATGTATGTTTGTTTATGTGTAAAGTCAATTTTAAAAAGTATCTAATTATGCTTTTAATGTATGTGCAAAAAATTCGGATCATTATGCAACCTCTCCTTAATAGGTTCTGTATCAACACTTTAATCAAATTGCTGCAATTTTCTCAAAAGTCAAATAAATAACTTATAAGAGGCTACACGTAGCTCATAGATATATTGAGTAAAGCTGGCTAATGCTTGAATATGTTTGTTTGTTTTGTTTTGTTTTTGTTTTTTTTTAAATCATACTTTTATATTTGACTTACGACTAACTTATAATTGAAACAGTTCCTTTTCATATTAAATCCTAATGAAATACCCATCAATCACCTGAACAATAAAAGTATTAGTGAAGTGTAAATCCTTTATCATAGAACTAAATAAAAAAAAAAAAAAAACCAAACAAACAAAAAAAAAAAAAAAAAAAAAAAAAAAAAAAAAAAAAAAAAAAAAAAAAAAAAACCATAAACAATTGTAAGTTACTCTTATGAAATTTCGTATATGGGTGAATTAAAAAAAATGACCACCAAACTGAATTATTTTGGCAAAATTCAACTACATATAACATATTTTCACTTGTATCATCATATTGCACACGCATTCTAGTTTAAAATCCTTAAGTGGCAATAGAATAGACAATGGGATTAAAAAGTTTCAGAATTTTTATTAGTAAAATTTCTTTTGAAAAAAGAAAATATCATTAAACCTTGAAAGACTTTTTAAAATACATAATCACAAGAAATTATAGTTTTTTATGCTTCAAAATGGTAAAAAGGGTATAAATGATTAAATCTAGACCTTGAATGAGTATCTTCTCTTGTACATGTGACAAAAAATTGGCTTTTTGATTGTTATTTTACATTATTTTTTCAATTCTGGTTTGAAAAGTTTTAATATGAGAAAAATATGAAGCAATAAAATTCCCCAAAATTCACTTTTTTGTCCGTTCAAGTCAATTCTTTAAATCTAAGCCAAAAAAGAATTGTTATTTACGACTTCTCTTACAAAAAATACTAGATTTTGAAGTGACCCTATGTTACATTATTGTGTTGCACTCCTGACATCTGATATGTATTTTATTTAACATTGTTTTAAAAATTATAACACACAATAACCCATTCTTACTTTGTAAATCAATTTGTCGTGTTGATTTTTTCATCGTTTACAGCAGGTTTTTCATATTTTGAAGACCTTAAAACATGATTATTTGCAAAGTGTAATATAAATAAATTTTATTTGAAATATATGTGAAATGATGAAAACTATTCCCTGAATTGACTGTAAAATTTCTGTAATTTGTTGATAGACATATTGTTTTGAACATCAAATAGTATCAAGCATTTTTTTCAACTTATTTTTTAGTAAAGATAGTTAAAAAGTATTGGTAATTATAAAGCAGTTTTGTTGCACTCCTGACTGCAGTAAAATTGAAAATTAAAACCATAGAACACAAAAATTCATAAAGTGTTGGCAACATCAAGTGATAATGAAATTGTGCAATATTTATAGTCCAATACTTCATAATTAAAACAGATGAAAGTATTTAAAATTCGCGTTTTATCTGGAATAAAAAACCCTATTTTATACCAAAAAACTAGCTTAAATGTATATTTAAAAGATAAAATATATTTTAAAGCATATTTTCCTTTAGAGAACAAACACAGTAACCCACCAGAAAAATTCTACTCATCACTTTTTCTTTTGTTTTATTCTTTTTGGATGATTTATAATTCTAACATATTTGTTGCACTCCTGACCAAAAGCATTGGGGCCTTTAAAGTAGAATTGTGAAGTGAAAATTACATAAGAACTTTTTCTGTTGTTTCAGTGAAGTTGAGGAGGAATTACTTGAATTTAATGACAATGTTTTAGTGTGTTTATTTTTAACGTTCATTAAAAAAATCATAAAAAAGATAAAAACACATCTGAATTGATAAAATTGAAAAAGGAAGGATTTTTATTAATAAAACTATCAATAATTTATCATTAAATTATACAAAAAGATCATTATTAATTAATGAATACTTCTAAGCATGAATAGAAGTCTTTTCGACACACAACTTGAATCTTTAAAAAAATGTGTTGCACTCCTGACCATAGAAATATGGACCTGAAGCACAGATAGATCCTGTAATTGATAAATCTATTTGGTAAAAATGTTCTTTGTGTCTCTATTTTCCAAAATAAAAATCAGAAAATCATTTAATGATAATAGTTCTTTCATGCTTGGGAGCAAAACATCAAATGTTGCACTCCTGACATTTTTGGGTATGCACATATACTTAACTCTCATTAATGCTGCTTGTGATTTATATAACATTTTTAAGTTTTAAAATGTATATCAGTTATTATTTTACAATTCCAAAATTCTATTTTGTCTCAATTTTCTATCAGAATTTTACAATTGATGTTTTATTGGCAACACTACATTTTTTCTGTTGCACTCCTGACATGGTATAACATTTTTTTGAACATTAGCCATGACTACAACTTTATTAAACAAAAGTTATGACAGTCCACATTTAAAGCTCAATACTTTGAATATTATCAGGAAAGTCTTTATTTTTAACATGAAGCATTGTTTTTTATTTCACAGATCTCTAAAAAATATTGAAATTTCAAAATGTCACAAAAAGGTGTTGCACTCCTGACAATTTTAGCATCATTTTTGGGCATAACTTTTTTGTTAATTGAGATATCAACGAGATATTTGGCAGGTATTTAGACACTATCTAAAGACATATGCTGAGACATAGAAATCTATTTTCATTGCCTGTATTTTTAGTGTGGGTTGATAAATATGCATTTGGTCATTTTTTTTTAATTCACCCACATTGTAACTAGCAGGTGCACTATACTAAAATAAGAAACAGTATCTTACATAATTGTAGGTGTTGTACCTATGAAGGGTCACTAGTATCCCATTTAGTCATCTTTTATTTGCTATAGAAACATTAATGACATTCAAAATTAATCAGCATCCTCCTTTAGAAAAGAAGCGTTCCCAAATCGTTCTTTTCGGTCGTTCAGGTTTTCCATTTGTTTTATCCAAAATGTCACATATCTTGCACATCGAATTTAAAAATACTTCGTTAATACCAATTTCATAAAATTTGTCCTTTTCTCTAAGGTATTGCGAAAAAATCTTCTCACTGGCTGCAATTTCTTTAAGTTTTTCTGCCAAAGCCATAGGTGAGTGAAAATCCAAAGCGCTTATAAACGACCCTTTCGGTAAATATTCCTTTGCTGTTTGTGGCCCATTTATGACAGGTATCACATCAAAATTGCCCAAAAATAAATTGTATAATTTTTCTGTCGTATAGTCTTCGCATATATTGTTTTCAAATGCAAAATAGAACTTGTAATCCCTAGAAAAGTTTCTCAAACACTCGCTAATATATGGAGATCTATTGAGACAAACCCGATCACCACAAGAACCAAACATATCGATTTTTATATACTTCTTCAATTCTTTTATGTAATCCCTACGACGAGATGGCACGGGGCAATGTCCAGACATCCAAACACCAAATTGTTTCTTCTTCTTAAACACTTCTGTGTAGTTCTTCACCAATGGCGTGGTTCGTTTGAGCAAAGTTCCATACGGTCTGTATATATCTGAGTTTCTACGATACGACATTAGCCAGTCTAATTTGTCATCCCACTTTGGTGAAGGTCGTCCCATATATGCTGGACTCTCCATAGAGTTGAAAATAAATATCTGCTGAGGCTGTTTAGGTGGCGGATTACCACCCATATAAGACTGTGTAAATATTACAACGTCACTTCTTTGTAGATCTTTTGCATCTGATGAAAGGTGACAATTAGGATGTTTCCTACATTTTTTCGATTTAGCATAATTAAAACTATTCACTAAATATGAAGGCATATTGTGCCATAATATTTTCCATCCATTGTTTGATGCAGTGGACAAGTAGTTTTTCTTAACGTCAAAAGCCTCTTTTATTGGAGGTATATCGGTTGTGCTCAGAGGTTTGAATAACTCAAACAAGAGGAATACAAATGCGGTAGCGATAACGATAACAATAAAGACCCGCACGGAAAGCTCCGACTGCGAACTACAATAAATAAAGATATATATAAATATATATATATATATATTTGTGTGTGAGAGAGAGAGAGAGAGAGAGAGAGAGAGAGTGTGTGTGTGTGTGTGTGTGTGTGTTTGGGGGTGTGGGTGGATGTGGCTGTGTGTTTACTGTAAGCATATATTTTCTTAAAGAAAAAATCAAACATTAAGTATAAGGTACATGTAGTTAAATGACAAAAGGATTCAACTTAATCATGAATACAAGACTCTAAAATCCAAAACATTTCTTTTCAATAACCTTGAATCTTATGAAATATTTATTGAAAATATAAGAATACCGAGGGTTGTTAACTAGTATAAAATTGATACTCGACCGTCGTAATGATCTCTCTGTGCACTGACACGAACAAAAAAAATCGCTCGTGCAGTGATTAAAAAGACATACAATCAAACAAGGTGACCAAGAGTATACAAGACTTCTCCATCCAGAAAAAGTAGAATGATTGAACACTTTTATTGTTCTTTATTGTTTCCAAGATATTTGCAAAAAAAAAAAAAAAAAAAAAAAATAGGGGCCGGGCTTTCAACTCCTCAATGGGACGTTTAGCAAAAATTGAAAGTTTGCGTATTGTTAAGAACATTATTTAAACAATCTTATTGTTTGGAATATCTTATCAAATTATTTTCTACTTTCAAGATATAGAGTGCCAAAGATTTAGCATTTTGGCCCCCTGATGGCTCCTAATTATGTAACATATGACGTAAATATAATAATATACTGCTGTTGATTGTTAAAATAAACATTTTTAATCCGTAATGTATAAATAAATATTGACCGTTAATGAGTAATGCTTCAAAGACTTTTGGCCCCTCTTGGCCTCCTAATGTGATCAAACCTTTTTTTGATATCACATTAAAGATATAATTCTATACAATTTGTATTCAATATGATTTAAGAAAATATTCAACGTTTTGAAGATATGATAAAAAAAAATATTTCGAAAACTTATATGCTAAATTTCGACCCTACTTCCATAATAGGCACTTCAAAAATTTTGAAAATGCAGGTGCTCAACAACAATGTGTCGACTATCATCTCTAAAAAAAAAAAACAGCTTTTTAGCTAAAGCGGTTTTTGAGTTCCGACAAAGAGACCCTCTAAAAGTCGATTAAAGGAATTTACATGAACTTCCGAAGGAAATGAACTTTTAAATATTGATATAACGGTAAAAAACTTTAGATGAAAACAAATAAACTCTGAAAATTTGAAGCAAATTGATCTTTCAGAAAAATCTTCTGCACAAAATCGGTAGGAAAAAAGAATAATAACTAGATGAGATCTCGAGAGAAAATGACTTAGGCTTTTGTTCACATAAAATGACATAAATAAATTGTTAAGCCGAAAAATTTTGCTTCCAAAATATGTAGCAAAATATTGATAATTAATATAGATTAAATTGAGCTATAGACTAAAGATTTACGGCTCTACTTGGCCCGTAATTTGAGGGATCAGCTCCTTATTCTTGATATTATCTTAAAGCTCTCATGATTTTGAAATTTTTTGCTTAACAACTATGCAGAGACCCTTTTTCCTTTCCAATATATTTGCAAACGAAATATTTAGGGGCTGGCCCTTCAACTCCTTAAAGGGGAGGTTTAACGAAAATTGAAAGGTTGCATATAGTTCAGAACATTATTTTGAACATCATTTTTTTCATAATTGCTTATCAAAATATTTCCCATTTTCGAGATACAAAGCGTCAAAGATTTTGCATTCTGGCCCCTTTTGGCACCTTATTATGTAACGCATGACATAAATATCATAATATATAGCTGAGGATTGTTAAGATAAAAGTTTTTGCTTCAGTAATGAATAACGTAATATTGATCGTAAAAGAGTTATTGATTAAAGATTTTCGGCCCCTCTCGGCCCCTTCAAAACGATTCTGTCCTTTTTTCGTGAAATCATATAAAAGTCATTCTTCACAATTTTTGTGCAATATATTTTAATGAAATATTCATGGTTTTGAAGATTTGCTTAAAAAAAAAATGTCTCGAAAATTCAATACTGATTCCTACCCTAAATTTTACCCCCTACCGAGAGTCCATACTAGGAACTTTTAGAAGATTTGAAAACCCAGGAGCACAATGGCATCATGTCCTTTATAATCGCAAACAAATTTCAGCGCTCTGTCTTTCGCCGTTATTGAGATCTGAAGAGACAAAGTGGTCATCTGAAAATCGATAAAAATGGAAAAAGAATGAAGAAAATGTGTACATGAACGAAATGGACACTTTAATTATTCAAAATTTGTTCAGAAACACATAAAAGAGTTCTATATTTTAATTTCAAGCAATTCCCGGTTCTTTTTATACACTTCCGATATGAACTTAAGTTTTCAAAATGACTAAAGACTCCAGATTGAGTCTAGGAATATTTCCCGAAAGTCTGGATGAAAAATAAACATTTTTTGGATAACTTCCGATTTAGAAGAACCAACTTCCGGTTGAAATGAAATGACTTGAAACACTCTTTATTGCTGTGCTATAAACATTTAAAAAAGATTAAAAATTGCATATTTAAACTACTTCCGGTGGACAACGGAAGTGCCCACAAAAAAAAAATCAGATTTACATCTACAAATCAAGATTTATTATCCATGAAAGTTTTATTATTGTATCTTTAACCGTTTCTGAAGAGAGACAGAAACTAAATTCCAATTAAACAAAACGGCAGTGCCATCAGGGAAATTAAAAAAAAAGTTTTAATTTCATATGATTTGCCATCATTGCTAAACGTTTTCATAAAAAATTCATCGGCGCATTTAGGAGAAATCGCCTGCACAAAATCGGTAAGAATAATAATAAGAAAAGTTGAAAAGAAACGACAGAATAATAAGAAGATCTTCCGTTGAGACGGTAGACCTTAAGTTGATGCAATCTCGTTCCGAGCATCGAGTGGGTCTTGAACCGTCCGATTTTTTGATAGGATGAGATAGGAATTTGACTTAGATTTTCTTTCAAATATAATGATATAAAAAAATTGTTTAGACGAAAACTTTTGCTTCAGTAATTTGTAACAATATTCTGATCAAGACATTTAAAAGTTATAGATTGTGGACTTTCCGCCCATCTCAGCCCTTCTTTTAAGGGGCCAGCCCCATTTTCTTGATATTTTCTACGGTTCCCATAATTTTAAACACTTTTTGTTTAAAAACTTTTCAGAAATCCATTTCGTTTCCTAGATATATGCAAAAAAGGGACCGACCCTACGAGTCCAAAATGGGGACGTTTAGCAATAACTGAAACTTTGCAAATTGTAAGCAACATTGTTTTGAACGTCTTTTGTTCAATATGCTTACCAAAATTTTCCTCCTTATCGAAATTTTTTGCGCCAAAGATTCGGCAATTTAGCCCCCTTTAACCCCTTATAACTACTAATAACATAGCATATGATGTCAACATCATGGTATATAATAGTTAAATAAGGCGTATGAAGATGAACTATTTGCATCAGTAATATACTACAAAAAAATGATCAATAAAAAGTAATTGATTGAAGACTTTCTGCCCCACTCGCCCTTATTTTGAGGGTCCGGTCCCTTTTTCTTGATATCACATTAAAGCTCTTATGATTTTTTAACATTTTTGTTCAACAACTATTCAGAAATTCTTCTGCGATATATGCAAAATAAAAATTCAGGGGTTGGCCCTTCAACTCCTAAATGGGAATGTTAAGCTAAATTTACAACTTTGCATATTGTTTAAAACATTATTTTGAACATCTTTTATTCAACTTTGCTTATTAAAATATTTTCCTTTTTCGAGATATAGAGTGTCAGATTTGGCATTTTGGTCCCTTCTGGTACCTAATTTTGTAACACATGACATATAGGTATCATAATATATAGATGTGATTAGTTAAGATAGACATTTTTTCCTTCAGTAATGTATTACAAAATTGTTATCGTTAAAGAGTTATGGATAAAGACGTTTGGCCCCCCTTGACCCCTTCCGTGATAAGTTGGTCCTTTATTCTTTGATTTTATATAAACGATCTTTTAATTCTACGCAATTTCTGTGCATTATGATTAAAGAAAATATTCATAGTTTTGAAGATACGTTAAAAAATGGCTCGAAAATTCACTCCTCATTTATACCTAAATTTCGAAATCTACCGAACTTCCACACTAGGAACTTCCGAAAATAAAAAAAAAAAAAAAAAAAAAAAAAAAAAAAAAAAAAACAGGTGCACGACAGCGTTGTGTCGCAAACTTCAGATTGTAAGACATAAAATCTGAAAATTTTAAGTAAATCGATCGACATATTTCCGAGAACATTTGTAAAGAAAGAAAAGAAGAATAAAATCAAAAAAAAAAAAAAGAAACATACGAATAACTGAAGGGTCTTCTGCTGAAGACAGAAGTCCCTAATAAGAGTCAAAAGAGTGAAAAAAGAAACAATGCAAAATTAGAACAGTCTTCCGATGGAGACGGACGACCCAAATAACAAGATGAGATCTCGTTGCGATCAATGAGTAGGTCTTCCGTCCGATTTTCAAAAAAGGTGAAATGTGATTTTGACTAAAATATTCGTTCCAAGATAATGATATAAAGATTTCCCTCCTTAGATTTCGTTCTGCTGATTTATATAACATTATCTTGAACATCTTTTGTTCAATATTGCTTATTAGAATGTTCCCCCTTTTTGAGATATTAAACTTAAAAGACTTAGCATTCTGGTCCTATATGGCCCTTCGCAGCTAGGTTAAGGACGCCCATGAAATATACGCCTTAAAATATTCAGGGAAAATGAATACAATTTTAATATTTTTTTTAACAGCATTAGTTTTGATAAATGTGATATGTGGTGTTTGCACTTGTATATATCGGGTCTCTGCTGAGTTCGGCCAAAACGACATAGCTTACAACAGCTGTTTGTCACGTGACAGTTTTAAAATTAGAATATATATGTACTACTACAAAGATCGTAAAAGTTCAACGATATACGGGCATTTTTACGTTATAAAATTTATTCTGTTTTCTTTGAGACAAATTCCTTAACACGAAAAGTGCTGGGAGCAACTTCATCATGCTCGGGAATTGTTTGAAATTAAGCCGTCTTTCTATAAACTCCAGTCAAAAATGTAATTCGCATTGGAATAATGTTACGTTACGGAATAAATCAACAATGCACAACCAGCTCCCAGCACTTTTCAGAATAGTAGGGATGATAGCTACACGTGTTTAAAAATTAAGAATTTATAGTGAAGTGGATATCGTTGAACTTTTGATATTTTCGAGGGGCTGGACCTGTCATTCTAGCATGTTACTGTACAAATGTGCTCCCTACGGCCTAATATAAAGTCTACACATTATCAATTTAGTTTGACAATAAAATGTGGATTAATATATTTCAGAATATTTCTCTCTTTTGGTCCGACTACGCGTGTTTCGTATTTATTTTTTTTTTTTTTACAAGCTACGATAAAAGCTTGATCCACGCCTCAAGTACAGAGAAATTGCGTGTCAAACTAAGAAATGACGTCATCTCAGTAAGTACAGTGAGATCAAGCTGGCTTTCATTCTACATACGCTAAGTGCTATTATGGCAAGATAAGTTGCACATCCATTTATCTTTATAATATTTATGATAAACGAAAGTATTTAATGTGTTTTAAAAAGAACATATAGTATTTATTCATCGAGATTCATTTGTATTGTTTTAACGTGACGTCATAATAGCTTTACCGAACCTCTGCATAGGCTGACGTATATATGAGAGTCCTTAACCTAGCTGCGTAATTACACAATACAGGATTATAATTCTACAATATCTTTTTTTTTACATATTGTTACGTGAAGCAGTTTTCCTTCAGTATTTTATAACAAAATATTGATCATTGAAGAATTACAGATTAAAGTCTTTTGGCCCCTTTCTGCCCTTAACTTGAGATGTCAGCCCCCTTTCCTTGATATCAAATGAAAGGTCTGATTGATATTCAAGGTGTTTTGTTCAACAATCATTCAGAAGTTTCTTTTTCTTTTCGAACTATGCAGACTAGAAATATTTAATGGCCGATCCTTTATGTCCTTAATTGGGTCGCTTCGCAAAAATTAGAGTGTGTTGTATTGTTTAGAATAAACTAAACATGTTTTGTTCAATATTGCTTATCAAATATGTCTCCTTTGTGAGGTATAAAGAGTCAATGATTTAGAATACCGACCCCTTATGGCTCCTTATTACCAAATATTTCTTCAAGATTTTATAATATATTGTTGCAAGTCGTTAAGATGGAAATTTTTACTCCAGTAATATATAACAAACAAAATGTGTTTGTGAAACACGGATGACCCCTTATGGCAACTTACAGCAAAGGTTAAACTTTCTCAAATGTATGAAATATATGGAGATAACGAACAGTATTCAAGCTCAAAAGTCCATTAATCAATACAAAATAGGAGCAGAGCAAACACGGACCTCCAAACATCAGAGGTGGGATCAGGTGCCATGGAGGAGTGAGCATCCCCTGCCGACCGGTCACACCCGCCGTGTGCTCCTTGTCATGATCGGGAAATAACAGAAAAATCCGTCGACAATTCAGTGTGTAAATAATGGCCTAACAATTAGTGTGAAAAACGTCAGTCAGCATTTGATTCAATGATAATTTGTATTTGCTGACAAGGTCATTGTATCGACCATAGAACTTACGAAATGATGACTTTAAACGAGACAGTTGATATTCTTGTTTCATCAACTTATTTGTCAATAATTTACCTCGTTTTAGAAATTGTATATACGTAGAGCATGATCTTGCGTATCGAATCAACTGAGAGTTATATACCCCGTATTCAGGTGATGAAGGTATATTGCTGCATAAGTAAGGGAAGTTGACGATTGAAAAGTTAAAGTCATCACGTTTATCATAAAGCTTGGTTTTTAGATTACCATTAACGTCTTTTTCAAGTAAAATATCTAAATATGAAACAAATGTGTCAGACTCTGTGGTATCTTTTATCTCAAGTTCACCAGGTTATATCGTATCGACATAAGAATGGAAATAGCCATTGTTAATTGACAATACGTCGTCGATATATCTAAATGTCGAGTTGAAGGCCACAGCAAGTGTTTTCTTCTTTTCACGTACAAGATTTTGGACAAATTCTGCTTCATATGAATACAAAAAAAGGTCTGCTAATAACGGGGCGCAATTGGTACCCATGGGAATTTCAATAGATTGTTGGAAGACTTGGTCTCCAAAAACCACATAGATATTGTCAATCAGAAACTCAAGCATCTTTTTAATGTCAACTTCAGAGTACTTGTGTGAACAATCAGAATGTTTTTTAACAAAATAAATTTGCAAATGACCAATGACAAGGTAAGTATATTTACGAGTTCCATTTTTATTGAAAAAGCAGCTGTCAATGATATCAAAAAACCTGGACTTTAATTTATCGTGGGGAATGGTTGTGTACAAAGTTGAAAAGTCGTAAGTTTTTAAGCTGTTGATTTTGGTAAAATCTTGTGATTTCAAATTTTCCAAAAGTTCCTTGAAATTTTTAAGTATCCACATCTGATTTACACCACTTCTCGAATATATTGTTGCACAGTACTCTTGAAGTTTCTCCTTCACCACTGTTAATATCTTAGTGAGGAGTAAAGATAGAGGCTTGGTTGAACATTTACATATCAATTATGTTGGTACCCAAAGTAAGGTCTTGTCTCGAGGAATAAACCTATGAAATAAAGAAGCCCTAGCAGCAACCATTGAATAGATATAGAAAAATTTAGTTTTTTTCAAAAGATGTCAAGCATCAAGGTCAAGGTCAAACGGTCAAAAGTAATGTTGCCCAAGGCTTCTCCAAGAAATACACAGGTGAAATATAAAGCGGAAGCACCAATCGTTCAAAAGTTAAGACCAAGGATAAAGTTTCCAAAAGTAGGTCAAACTCCAAGGTCAAAGGGTCAAAGTTGTTGGTATCCAAGGAAAGATCTTGTCGCAAAGATTATACATATGAAATAGGAAAGCCCTAGCAACAACCGTTCAAAAGATATGGGAAAGGTTAAAGTTTTCCAAAAGTAGGTCAAACTCCAAGGTCAAGGGTCAAAGTTGTTTGTATACAAAGAAAGGACTTGTCACAAGGATTACATATGTAAAGTATGAAAGCCCTAACACCAATTGTTCAAAAGTTATGACCAAGGTTAAAGTTTTCCAAAAGTTAGTCAAACTCCAAGGTCAAGATAAAAGTGTCTAAGCTGTTGGTATCCAAAGGAAGGTCTTTTCACAAGGATTACACATGTGAAGTTTAATAGCCCTATCACCAATTGTTCAAAAGTTATGGCCAAGGTTAAGTTTGGTACAATTTTGCAAAACTGGGTCAAACTCTAAGGTTAAGGTCAAAAGGTCAAATACGATGGTACCCAAAGAAGGGTCTTTTCACAAGAAATACGTGAAATATGATAGCCATAGCTTCAACCAATCAAAAGTTATGGGCAAGGTTAAAGTTTTTGCGGACATTCAGACAAACAGCTAGACAGACAGACAGACAGACAGACAGACAGACAGACAACAGGGCAAAAACTATATACCCCGAATCTTCGATACGGGGGCATAAGTATTGATCTTTAAAGAGTTAAAGATAAAAGACTTTTGGTCCCTCTGTGTCCCATATCTAAGGGCTCAACTCCTTTTTTCTTGATATCTAATGAAAGATTTAGAGATTTTGAAGATTCTGTTCGAAAAACTTTTCAGATGTTTCTTTTTGTTTTCAAGATATGCTGAATAGAAATATCTAGGGATCAGTCCTTCAAGTCTTTAATGGGACCGTTGTATGAAAATTGAAAGGTTGCATATTGTTATTCCGAACATCTTTTGTTCAATATTGCTTATCAAAGTATTCCCCTTTTCGAAATATAAAGCGTCAAAGATTTAGCATTCCGGGCACTTATGGACCCTTATTTCATAATAAATGATCAAAATTTTAAAGATTTATAGTGACAATTTTTTAAGGTGAGCATTTTTGCCTCAGAAATTTAGAACAAAATATTGATCGTTTAAGTGTTAAAGATTAAAGACTTTAAGACCCTCTGAGCCCACTTTTTGAGGGTTATGCCTCTTTTTCTTGATATCATATGAAAGCTCTTATTATTCTGCACAACTTTAAATATATATGTATATGTGAGAACAAAATATTTACAACTATAGAGATATGATAGAAAACGTCGAATTCCGCGGGATGCTAGTGAACAATTTTTCGAGACCAGGCGAGCTTCGGTGCCTTTTGTGCTGGAAAGAAAAAGACGTCAACTGGCAAATCTATTATCTTTCTATTATCGTCAGTAAAAATCTTAAATCAATATCTCAAGTCGTTTAGGGGTTTCCAGGACGAGCAGACATTCTGAAATAAGAAAATCGTCTTTATCTCACGGCCGGAAGTGATGTCATCAACGACGAAAATTTCCGACAAGAATCAGATGAATATCTATCAGATCTGAAAGTTCGGTGAAAATCGACTTATTCGTGTACACAAAATTGGTACAAAATACTAATAGCGAGCGAGGCAAGGCTGCGCGAAGCGCCTCTCGCGTAGCGAGCTCCATAGACAACATGTACGAACGGAGGAAAGTCGGGTTGAAATCTGCACATTGTTCGATTTCCATGCCATAATTGCCCACAAAAGTATCGTTTGCGTCCTTGGTACACATGGCCTTGTATCTGACGTCATATTTTCTTCACTTCCACGACGATTTTGTCGGAAATATCCAAGAAGTTAGGAATTTCGATCCCAATTCATGGGGAGTCTATAAACGTTAGAGAATATATGCTTCAATAACGGTTTAAAAAATAAAATTATATATATATATATATATATATATATATATATATATATATATATATATATATATATATATATATATATATATGTACGATACACAGTAACGGTTTCACCGTCGGACATATTAATTAGATGCGTTTCTTGTTGCAGGCGATTTCTCAAAAACATCTCAATGGATCTCTTTAAAACTTCTAGCACTGGTTGGAAATGAAATGAACTGGTGTCATTTTTCATCATTTTCGTAACGTCACTTCCGTTTTTTTTTTTTTTTTTTTTTTTGGTTTTTTTTTGTTTTTTTTGTCTGGGGTTTTCTCAAAAACAGTGATAGATATTTCATGAAACCTGCAAGGATGATAGATCTTGTTCTGTAGATTTTACACATATGTTGTTTTTTTTTTTCGTCACTTCCGGTGTCCTATGGAAGTAATTTGGATATATTCAATCTTAAAAATATTTCTGTTTTCTAAGAAATGAAAATGTTTATGTAAAATTCTAAAAGAGTGTTTCACGAAGTAACATTTACACCGGAAATGGGAACTTCATAACAATAGAAGTACAAAAAGTTTATTTTTTTTTTTAAATCTTTGAGGAATGATTTTTTTCACGCTCCTTCTTAAATTTTCAGTCATTAGAAGCACTTCTGGTCCAGAAATAGGAACTCTGAAAACGGAAGTAGTCCAAAAAATAAGAATTTTTGTTTGAATCTTTCAGGAATTATTTTTACTTTTCATCTGACATTTTCAGTCATTTAAACTCTTCCGGTTATGCCAGAAGTGCATGAAAAAAAAAAAAAAAAAAAAAAAAAACGATCCGAAGTTTATTAAACTTAAAATTTATAAATTTCGTCTTCTATATGTTTAGTAATAACTTTTAAAGATTTTGCACGCTTTCTCCTGTTGTATCTCCATGTCCTTTATTTGAGTCAAGTTCTTATTTTCTCATCAGAATTAGGACGGGATTCTTACTTGTTGGCTGCTAAGAAATTTCATCGTGTTTTTTCTGTTTCTATTATTTTTTTTTTCTATTTCGAAGTATTTACAGTAAATTCCTATTTTTCCATGCAGGCTGCACTCGGAGTTATTTTAAGCAGTAAAATGCTTTATACTGATCCTGAAATGTTTATTGATTAATTTTTCGAATATTCTCATCATAATTTGACGAATATAAACATTTTTTGTTATGATTTTCAATAAAACTATGTGTGTAGATACCACAACTTTACTTGAAAAAAAATCTTAAGACCTTTGATACCAGGATAAAACCTCGTAAAAAGAAGTGTTTATACATGTATGCAGCTATGTTTAAACTATCTTTTATAAGGTTTGTATTTTTATGTCCAAGGCAATTATAATTAATTGTTACAGACTTTCAAGGTTTGTCTATTTTGAATAAAAAGCCAACTTGAGAAAAAATGTTTCAGATAGTTTCTTAAATGGTGTATCTTTTGACCTGACATTAAGCACACAACCAAATCAAAACGATACTTGAAGTATGCCTAGCGTGAAGGAATCCCAGTCTACTTTAATTAAGAAATTTGCTCCCGGATAAACTACATTCTTTCTCTGCAAATTTCTTCCTTATCCACCAAATAGTCTCCTAGAAATAACTTACACAAAATAAGAAATTAAAAAAAGGTCTGTCTTGTACTCTAGTTAAGGCGGTTTACATCATGGAATGAATAAGTTATCGCTAATGCAATTCCTTTTGATGGGGGGGGGGGGGGGGCAGGTTCCAAATATTCAAAGGAGGATAACTCCTGCAATATTTACATACCCTGCATTAATATCTTTACAATATTGAAGAAAAAAAATGAAAGCTTTTTGTGTTGGAGTGTAAGTGGGTGGATGGGTGAGTGGGCGCGTGTGTAAACATAAGATATGCTTTATTTGCTCTAAAGTGCGAGGTAGTTTTCTGAAATTAATAATGAAATATTCACTCATGTGAAAACAGATAAGATAACTATTTTCATATTAATTGTATGATATGTATTGTATGATATAACAGATTACCACAATCTATGGCAAACTTTTTTCAGCGATTTCTAAAATATTTATATGTTTTCAAAATCTAGGAGTCTACGTACGGAATTATGCAAAACTTGCAAAGTGTTTCTGAAAGAAGTTGGTCACCTGCACTGAATATGCTACATATTTATTAAGTGAATGTATTTCACATAGAAATCCGTCCTCAATCATTGAATGTTCACGAAAGGAAAGCAATTGAGTTATAGATGCTAACCTTGAAATTTGCAAATTTCACACTTTTACATTCATTTTCAGATAATTATTGTTAAAATGTGAAATTCATCCGGAATATGACTTTGACATGCATACTCGAGACTGTAATCAACAAGAGGTGGATAGGCTTTTATTTGATGGATGCCCTCTAGTTCAACAAATATAAAGTTGATTTTCTCGCCTTTGAGAAATATTTTGCGGACTACATCTATGAAATTTATTGAAACTTAATTAGGTTTTAGTTTGAATAAATACTTGCCTTTTTGTGTTTTTATGTGTTTTCTTCCTGCCTTCCTCCATCGTTACCGGTGAGTGAGAGGAGATAACAACCAATTTACTTCTGAATCAAATACTGAAATTAAAAAAAAAAAATTATATATATATATATATATATATATATATATATATATATATATATATATATATATATATATATATATATATACTTAAATAAATAACACAGAATGTTACAGTCTAAATTGAATAAAATATTTATCGTTAGCACTTTCAGCCATGTTATCTGATAACTGTCTGAATATCCAAAATGGCTGAAAGCCGTAACATGAAAGATTTCTTTTAGTTTTAGACTGTAACAATCTGTTCTACTTATTTAGACATATAGATGTATATGTATATACAGATGAAAGAATGCGTTGGGGAAAGAAATCTCAAATGTTCAAAGTCACGCTTACCTTTAGGTAACATAAATATACTGTTTCTGGTTTTCTTTTTAATTCATTGTCCATCTTGGTAATCCACATTGCCTATAATTTTTTTATCATTTTTCAGAAGATAATGCATTGTTTCATACATATACTTTATACCTTTCCAAGTAAGCTAACGATGGTCCATTTAATTACTCATTATCCTGTTTCCTTCACTTTTAACAGAATACACAAGACTAGAATAATCAATGGGGTTTATAAATTTCTACCTGCATAGACGGCCTTCCCATGATTCTCTGTGTTCAGCAATATCATACAACATAATAGACTGTGCACTGTTGCATGACTTGACCTAAACGGTTAGATTTGGTACACGCATTGATATGTTTTAAATTCCTTAGTGACAACAAAACCAAAAAAAAAAATCTTTTACAGGCATTGGACATAAATATTTATATAATTTTAATAAATACATTAAAGGTTGTAAAAGAGGGAATATGCCAATGAATAAATATGAGCTTGAGTGTTTCGTTTATTAAAATAAAACAATATGAGCTTTATCTATCTAAAAAACACATGATACAGCATGATACAGCAAAACTGAAGAACCTGCTATTGCATCTTTAAAAGTGACCTCGTTAACAAAAAAAGGAAAAAAAAGGAAATTTTTATAGATTCCTTTCAAGCAATCTATAAGCAGCGTACATGAATCTGCAACGTTCACAGCAGGAATTGGATCAATTACATTGAAAAATAATCAATTAGATTACATTTACTTTGCCTTTCCTTTAGCTAAATTAAAGTCAGATTACGAGCCTTTAAGGTCTGTAATTCATAAAATTAAAACGACAGTGCAAAAGTGATTAATTAAATTAAAAATTACGCAGTTATTTTTTGCTTCAAATATTTATAGAACTTATGAACACAGTATATTCCCAGCCTCGGAGCTAACTATACATTGAGCCAAAGTTGGTTTTTGTGTATTTATTTTTTTTTCAAAAAACTTTCGGAATTTATCTTGCATCATAGTTTGTCAGCTTTAAATGACTAAAAGACATACATGTACTCATGGCCGTAGGAACCGGTGGGGGGGGGGGGGGGGGGGCACGGGGGGGCCGTGCCCCCCCCCCCCCCAATAATTTTGCGGATATATAGATTACTATAGAAAACATAGCTACTATATCCTTGTGCCCCCTCAATAAAAACGTCTGATGACCTTTTTTTTTTCTCCTTGTCAAGGAAATTTTGGTTGATAGTGCCCCCTCAACTGAAAATGTACGGCTGTGCCCCCCCCCCCCCCCCAACTGAAATTGCTTCCTACGGGCCTGGTACTTGTATGTATATTAATTGCCTGCTCTGTGAAACTTGATAAAAAGTGGTTACCAAAAGTTACCAACCTATCATTTATATTGAATTAAATAGTTGTAAAATGTGGGCGGGAATTGAGAGTTAGTTTACGTGGTTCTTATAATATTTGTACGTTACTATCCTGAAAAGAACAACGTGCTATAATATTGCTGTTCTTTAGTAAAGTTTTTTTAAGAAACTGAATTTTTTTGTTGAAAAACTGAGCAAGCAAGAAAAGGTTAGGTATAGGCTTTACTAAGCAAATCAGAATATAATACACACAAGCGATATATCTTTTATCGAGAGAAAGTTTCATTTTATTTTTTAATACATACTTAGTACCCACAATGTGCTTTAACCAGTACACATTTTGATGTGAACTATGACGTCATTGTTCTCGACTACTCGAGGTTATAAAAACATCCATCAACAAAACACCTTCGGCAAAAGGGAATATCCTACATAATTTTGTATAATTAATGAATAATGCTTAGAAGAACATTCTAAAGATTAATAAAGTTGTTGCACAAATCCTTTGCACTTTCTAATTTGATACGAATTTGGAGACACTTATACCGGACTATCGAATTTTACCCCGTTTCGACTCAATACTTAAGAAATAGTAACTAAACTAGAAACTCATTGCGAGCAATAAGAGGTCTTCCATCCGATTCTGAAAATAAAAACGAAAATTCAAGCTGAAAAAGTGATAAAAGAAATTCAGACACTCTGGATATTTAACCTTGCTCGTCAGCGTGAAAATCGAACAAGGTAACCATTAGCCATTCACTTCTTTGCATCACTTCCTGTCACGACCGGAAGTAACGGAGATACAAGATTTTCTCACGATTCAAATAAACTGGTGACTGACTATCAGTCCTGAAAGTTTTAGACTTCAGTCGTTTACTGTTGCCGAGCAATATTGAGAGAACAAATTCTAATTGGGAGGACAAGTAAACACACAACCGGAAGTGAATTTTATAAAAATCTCTGACTTTTCTCTAGACATTTGCAGTATCTACAACATACAATAAAAAAAAAATTCGAGTACTTTTTCGATAAGAAATATTTTTGGAAAGTTAAATTTAAAAAAATAATGTAGTTTATCTTCTAAAACCGGAAGTTGACGTTTTTGTTTCCGGTGGAATCTAACATATTTCAAAACAGCCAAAAGAGATGCAATAAAGTGATGCAAGTTTTTATTTAAAAAAGAAAAGTTAATTTTTTTTATTTCTTTGATCACTTCCTGTGACAAGCGGAAGTGACGACTGAAGCGTTTAACCCAAATAAGTTTGCCTACTCCTCAAGGTCCATTACTCATACAAGTTTGGTGTTTTAATCTTTTACCTGTTTTTGAGATCTCGCTCAGACAACTTCTCATTTTGAAGACAGAAAAACAACCGACCGGAAGTGAATTTTTGAAAGATATTTAAGGATATTCCAGACATTTGTACTCTGAGTAACATATTTAAAATTCATTTCAAATACTTTATCTACAAAACATATCATTGGGAACGAAAAATACTCAATTTAAGTAGCTCTTCTCTTATAACCAGAAGTTGACGTATTTGTGTCCGGTGGGCCCAACATCTTTCGAATCTGCGAAAAAAATGCAAAAAAGTGATGCAATTTTTAATTAAAGTCAAGAAAGATGAAATTTTACGATTTCTTTGATCACTTCCTGTTACGACCGGAAGTGACGGCTGACGCTCTGAATCCAAACGGTTGTGCCTACATCTTAAGGTCTGTTGCTTCTTTAAGTTTTTTGTCTTAATCTCTTACTGTTTCCGAGATCTTGCTCAGACAACTTCTCATTTTGAGGACAGAAAACTACGCGACCGGAAGTGAATTTTACAAAGATCTTTGAAGTTACTCTAGACATTTGCAGTCTAATTAACATATTAAAAATTCATTTCAAATACTTTATCTACAAATGATATTAATGGGAAAGAAAAATACTCAAATTATGTCGTTTTTCTCTTTTAACCGGAAGTTGTCATTTTTGTTTCCGGTGGGATCAATATATTTCGAAACTACAAAAGAGATGCAATAATGTGATGTAAGTATTGATTTAAAAATATGAAAGTTGAAAAATTACGATTTCTTTGATCACTTCCGTAAGCGACCGGAGGTGCCGAAGACGAACGAAAAGGAGCGACCCGGCTAGTACCTACCACGAACTATAATCTCAGTTTGAAAGTTTGACATTGATATCTCTTGTCGTTCTTGCGATTATCCGTGGACAAAATGTCATTTTGAAATCAGAAAATGGTCTGTAACTTGGCACCGGAAGGGAATTTCCAAATTTTCTCAAAGAGGTATCAAGTTCATGTTAAAACACACTATTCCTGAAAATTCCAAGTAAATCCATCCAATAATCTTCGAGAAATCGCGTGCACAAACTTAGAAAGTCAAAAAAGTAAGAATAATAATAATAACTAGAAACTCATTGCGAGCAATGAGAGGTCTTCCGTCCAATCCAAAAAAACACACGAAAATTCAAGCTGAAAAAGTGATAAGACAAATTAAGACACTCTGAGGGGATTTTACCTTGGTCGTCAGCGTGAAAATCCAACGTGCTAACCATTAACCATTCACATTTTTTGCATCACTTCCTGTCACGACCGGAAGTAATGGCGATACAAGATTTTCTCACGATTCAAATAAACTGATGACTGACTATCAGCCCTGAAAGTTTTAGACTTCAGTCGTTTACTGTTGCCGAGCAATATTGTGAGAACAAATTCTAATTTTGAGGACAGGTAGGTAAACACGCGACGGGAAGTGAATTATATATATATATATATATATATATATATATATATATATATATATATATATATATATATATATATATATATATATATATATATATATAAAATCTCTGACTTTTCTCTAGAAATTTGCAGTATCTACAACATACATAAAATTATTTCAAGTACTTTATCGATGAGAAATAATTATGAGAAAGTTACATGCATATATAAAAATAACGTAGTTTATCTCCTAAAAGCGGAAATTGACGCTTTTGTTTCCGGTGGAATCTAACATATTTCAAATTAGCGAAAGAGATGCAATAAAGTGATGCAAGTTTTAATTTAAAAAAAAAAGAAAAGTTAAATATTTTTATTCCTTTGATCACTTCCTGGGACAAGCGGAAGTGACGACTGACACGTTTAACCCAAATGAAATTGCCTACTCCTCAAGATCTATTACTCATAAAAGTTTGATGTTTTAATCTTTAACCTGTTTTTGAGATCTCGCTCAGACTTCTCATTTTGAGGACAGGAAAACACGCGACCGGAAGTGAATTTTTGAAAGATATTTAAGGTTATTCTAGACATTTGAACGCTAAATAACATATTTCAAGTACTTCATCTATAAAGAATATTTATGGGAAAGAAAAATACTCAAATTATGTCGTTTTTTTCTTATAACCGGAAGTTGTCGTTTTTGTTTCCGGTGGGATCAACATCTTTCGAATCTGCGAAAAAGATGCAATAAAGTTTTGCAAGTTTTAGTTAAAAAAAGAAAAGTTGAAATTTTCAATTTCTTTGATCACTTCCGGTGATGATCGGACCGGAAGTGACGGCTGACGCTCTTAACCCAAATGATTTTGCCTACATTTTAAGTTCTGTTGCTCATACAAGTTTGGTGTCTTAATCTCTTACCGTTTCCGAGATCTTGCTCAGACAACTTCCCAATTTGAAGACAGAAAAACACGCGACCGGAAGTGAATTTTACAAAGATGTTTGACGTTGCTCTAGACATACGCAGTCTCAATAACATATTTAAAATTTATTTCAAATACTTTATCTACAAAAGATATTAATGGGAAAGAAAAATACTCAAATTACGTCCTTTTTCTCTTATAACCGGAAGATGACGTTTTTATTTCCGGTGGGACCAACATATTTCGAAACTACAAAACAGATGCAATAATGTGATGTAAGTAATTATTTTAAAATAGAAAGTTGAAATTTAACGATTTCTTTTATCTCTTCCTTAAAAGACCGGAAGTGCCGACGACGAACAAAAAGTAGCGACCCGGCTAGTATCTAACACGACCTATAATCCCTGAAAGTTTGACATTGATATCTCTTGTCGTTCTTGAGATTCTCCGCGGACAAAATGTCATTTTGAAATCAGAAAATGGTCTGTAACTTGGCACCGGAAGGGAATATCCAAAAAATCTCTCAGATAGATCAAGTTCATGTTACAACACACTATTCCTGAAAATTTCATGTAAATCCATCCAATAGTCTTCGAGAAATCGCGTGCACAAAATTAGAAAGTCAAAATAATAATAATAATAATAATAATAATAATCATAATCATAAGAAACAGTAGAATCACTATAGGTCTTCCGTTGAAAACGGAAGACCTAATAATAAAAAACAGTAGAATCACTATAGGTCTTCCGTTGAAAACGGAAGACCTAACTAGATGAGATCTCGTTGCGAGCAACAAGTAGGTCTTCCGTCCGATTTTTCGATAAGATGAGATAAGATTTTGACTATGATGTTTGTTAAAAGATAACAATATATAGACTTCCCTAATTAGATTTCATTCTTTTGATTTATATAACATTATCAAAGAGCTATAGATGACATGCTTTTGGCCCCTCTGAGCCCATAGTTTGAGGGGTTAACCCCTTTTTCTTGATATCAATTGAAAGGTCTTGTGATTTTGAAAACGTTTTGTTCCAGAAATATTCAGAGATTTCCTTTCGTTGTGGAGATATGCTGAATGGAAATATTTACGGACCACCCCTCCAAGTCCTTAATTGGGTCGTTTGACAAAAACTGAAAGGGTGCATATTGTTTAGAACATTATTCTGACCATCTTTTGTTCAGTATTGCTTATCAAAATATTCCCCCTTTTCGAGATATAAAGCGTCAAAGATTTAACATTCTGGCCCCTTGTGACCCTTATTACGTAACATATGACCAGAATCTTATCATATATTGTTGTAAATCGTTAAGATAAACATCTTTGCTTCATCAATTTATTATAAATAATTGATCGTTAAAGAGTTATAGCTGAAAGACTTTTGGCCCCTCTGAGCCCTTAATTTGAAAAGTCAGCCCCTTTTTCTTGATATCAAATGAAAGGTCTTGTGATTTTGAAGACTTTTTGTTCAACAACTATTCAGAGATTTCTTTTCGTTGTGGAGATATGTTGAATGGAAATATTTAGGGGCCACCCCCCCAAGTCCTAAATGGGGCCGTTTGACAAAAATTGAAAGGGTGCATATTGTTCAGAACATTATTCTGAACGTCTTTCGTTCAGTATTGCTTATCAAAATATTTCCCACTTTCGAGATACAAACCGTCAAAGATTTAGCATTCTGGCCTCTTGTGGCCCCTGTTTATGTAACATGTGACGTAAAAATCATAATATATAGTTGTAGATTATTAAGATTAACATTTTTGCTTCAGTAATATATAACAAAATATTGATCAATAGAGAGTTAACGATTATAGACTTTTGGCCCTTCTCGGCCTCTAATTTGAGTGCCCAGTCCCTTTTTCTTGATTTCTTCTTGAAGCTCTTAAAATGTTGAACACTTTTTGTTCAACAATTATTCAAAAATTCCTTTTTCGTTTCCGAGATAAATGCAAAAGAAATATTTAGGGGCCAGCCCTACAACTCCTTAATGGGGACGTTTAGCAAACATTGGAAGGTTGCATATTGTTTAGAACATCATTTTATATATCTTTTGTTCAATATTACTTATCAAAATATTTCACACTTTCGAGATATAAACCGTCAAAAATTTAGTATTCTGGCCCCTTGTGGCCCTTATTTATGTGACATATGACATAAAAATCATAATATATAGTTGTAGTTTGTTAAGATAAATATTTTTGTTTTAGTAACGTATACAAAAATATTGGTTGTTTAAGAGTTATCGATTAAACACTTTTGGCCCCTATCAGCCCCAAATGTGATGAGTCAGCGCTTTTTTCTTGATATCATGTTACAGATCTTTTCATTCTGCACAAATATTGTTCAATATGTTTTAACAAAATAATTATAATTTAAAAGATATGATAAAAAATGTCTCAAAAATTCACTCATGATTCGTGTCCTAAATTTCGACCCCTACCGAGCTTCCATACTAGGCACTTCCGGAAAATATCTAAACCAAGGTGCATAATGGCAACATGTCCTCTATCATGACTGAAAATTTCAGCGCTCTAGCTTAAGCCGTTTTTGAGTTCCATCACAGACAAGGAGGTCCTCTGAATTTTATTAAAAGGGCGATAACTTTCGACCGAAAGTGATTTTCAAAAAAATATCTAGCCGGAATTAACTTCAGATAACTTAGCACCAACCCTGAAAATCTGATGCAAATCCCTCAATCCATCTCTGAGAAATCGTCTGCACAAAATTTGTGCAGAAAAAAAGAATAATAAGAAGAAAATTGAAAAAGAAACATAAGAATAATAGAAGGATCTTCCGCTGAAGACGGAAGACCCTAATAATAAGAAACAGTAGAATCACTATAAGGTCTTCCGTTGAAAACAGACGACCTAACTAGAGGAGCTTGTTGCAAAGCAACAAATAAGTCTTCCGTCTAAATCTCAAAGAGATGAGATTGAAATCGAAAGACTACTACGGTCATATGTGCAAAAATGAGCCATTTACCATTACTCTCGGTGTGACCGGAAGTGACGTCATTTTGACGACTTTTAATGTTCTCCTTAGCTGCTACTTGTCATTTTGAACAACTTTGCTTCTATGAAGCTATACAAATTCTCAGTACTTTTTGGGATATCAGGAAAACATTTTTGGCCCCTCTAGCTCCCTAATGTTAGGGGCCAGGCCCTAATTGTTGGTATCCTCTGAAAGATCGTAATATTCTACACAACTTTTGTTCTATATGTTTTAACAAAACATTTACAGGTAAAAAGATATAGAAAAAGTGCTAGAAATTTTAAAATTCCCCATAGGACTTTTTTTCGGGCCATAGCGAGAACCGACGTGCGGCACTTCCGGTAAAAATGAAATGCGTTATGCATATCTACAGACATAGGTCTACCATACCTGAAAGTTTCATGTTTCTAACTAAAGCCGTATATGAGGAAATCTGAGGACAACCCGACCCTTCGAAAACCATTAAATCGGCAATATTTCCAGACCGGAAGTGACGTCATCAAAGCTGAAAAAAAAACGCATAAGGTTCAACTGATGTTACATAAGTCCTGAAAGTTTCATGGAAATCCATCGAGCCGTTTTCGAGAAATCGCGTGCACAAAATCGGTAAGAAAAAAAAAATAATAATAAAAGTGAAAAAGAAACCTAAGAATAACACTAGTAAACTAATTGTTCAGAGAACAATTAGAGGCCTTTCCACCTTTTTAAGTGTTTCCGTGTCATCTGAGCTGAAAAAAAAAGAAGAAAAATGCCAAAAAAAAAAAAAACAAAAACAAAAGAAAAAAAAGGCTCCTCCAGCTGGGCTCGAACTCAAAACCCTTGGATTGAAAGGCAGGTGCGCTAACCATTCGGCCACGCATTCCGATAACATACATAAGTTAATTGTTTAAGACTATAGAAGAAATGCAAGCGTATTTTTAGAATCGGTAGGGGAAGAAAGAAGTCCCGTAAAAGGAAATAGTTCCTGAACTTGCAAGCAGTATATAAAATAACAAGGGACGGGCTGCGTGAGAAAATGTTAACACTGTTCCCTAATGAAAATGTATTAATAGACTGTAGCCCGATTCATCGATACTGTGGGCATGCTGAATTTTTTGTAAATAGCTTCCTTGTAAGCTTAAAAGATCGGGTTCGGATTTTAACATTTCTGACTGAATATCCTGAAATAAATATGAAACATTTAAATAAGCATTTCTTTGGGTTTAATTAAATACGTGTAGCCCAAATTAAATTCCCAACATGCATTTTTAGAAGGGAAACACGACAATGAAAGCGAGAATTGTTTTTTTATGTACCGAAAATCGCTATTTCTGGAAACTGATTAATTCTAAATAAAAATCAAATCAATTCCAATTGTAAAAGAAAGAGAGAATGCTTGATATTAAAATGTCGTATCATATCAGGAGAATTGAATGCTACTAACGACATCTGAGGAAATAGCCGATAAAAGGTTTAGATCATTTCTTCGTTCACCTGCACTTAAATTTCAAACACAACAGAACTTGTAGTTTTTGCCGTGAAACTTCACGACTTCTATAAACTTATAAGACTCACCGTAAAACTCTCCAGAAAGTTTCTCTGAGGTCTATACTACATTGTAAACCAAATTTGGTGTCGATCCGAGGTCTGGTTTGAATTCTAGAGTAATATTCTACGTTGTTGTTGATGTGATTTTTTTTTTAAGAAGGGGGGGTTTAATTTTTTATTTTATGCCTCTTTTAAACTAAGAATTGTAGCTACTTCCACATCCTTAAGCCTGATTGTGACCTTTGGGTCAAGGTCAAAGGTCAAGGTCATTAAAAAAAAAAAAAAAAAAAAAAAAAACAAGAAATCTTTACTTTCTAAGTTTTCACCTGATACTGGAGCTGAATGCATGTCCTTACTTTTCCATTTGACCCAAAGTCAAGGTCAAAGGTCAAGGTCAAAGTTCAAAGTCATTTGGTGAATTGCTATATTTTACACATATATAAGGAATTTTTGAATGACCTTGACCTTTGACCTTGACCTATATTTCAAGGTCAAAGGCCAAATATTGCGATGCAGTTGGTCTCATGTCTCTAGGATACACCGTTTTAAAAAAAAGTTCATTAAATATAAGTAGCATAAACTTTCAGGGGCAGTAACTCATACAAGGGACCAAAGAATGCTTTCGCAATGATAGAATGAAGAGAGTACTAAATGAGTCGAAGACACTTATGAAGGTTTGGAATCTCTACGGTTTACGGTTTCGGAGGAGTAGCGATAACAAAGTTTTGTTGCAAAAGGATTGACAACTTTTGAATGGGTCAAGCTCGGGGGACAAGAATGAAATCTTTGTAATAGTTTAAGAAGAACATATTATAGATGCAAAGATATTCAGTATATGTTGAAAGACAAAAGAGATATTAAAAAAGCTAATTTTCTCATATTTTGAATGACCTTGACCTTTGCCCTCTATATAAATTTCAAGGTCAAAGGTTGAGATATCCAATGCCATTGGTCCCATGTCTCTACGATTAATCGTTTAAAAAAAAAATATTCGTAACCATCAAAAACTTTCAGGGGCAATAACTAATTAAAGGGGTTCATGCAACCTTTCGCACTGAAAAGATTGAAGAGTCTACTAAATTAGTCGAAGACATTAGTGAAGGTTTCGTATCTCTAAGGTTTAAGGTTTCGAAGGAGTAGCGATAACAAGCTTTTATTGCGAAAGGGGTTATAACTCCTTGAGGGGTCAAAGTTCATATACGCAGGGTCAACTGCAAAAATCTTTTACGAAGTACATTCTTATGGACTATAAATCTTTTCGATAACTTATGAAACAAAAAATCATTCGGCGGAAAAATAATAATAATAATAATAACTAGTAGACTAATTGTTCACAGAACAATTAGAGGTCTTTCCACCTTTTTAAGTGATTCCATGTAATCTGGGCTGTAAAAAAAGAAGAAAAGAAGAAAAAAAAATGTTCTTCCAGCAGGGATCGAACACATAACCCTTAGCTTGAGAGGCAGGCGCGCTAACCACTACGCCACGAATTCCGATGAAGATGTCTGCAGTAAACTACCTATTTAAGAATTAAAAATTGTACAATGTAGTTATCGGAATTGAATGGTTTTGAGAAACATGTTTCCATATCATTAGGCTTTCAAAAGAACAAAAGAAAGAAATAAAGAAGAAGAAGAAGAAGAAAAATACAAGAAAATTAATAAAACTAAAAAATTCGTCTTTTGCTATAGATTTATTGTCGGGCTCGTTTCTCTGTAGAGTTCAAAAGGTCTTCGCGCAGCTCCAAAAAATGTTTTTTTTTTGCGATTTAGGGGCCAATTTTTCTCTCTTTCCCCTTCTCTCTCCCTTTCTCTCTTTCTCTCTCTCTCTCTTCTTTTTTTCTTTTTTGCTTCCGTGTTGATGGCATTTGTTTACATAGTTACCATGGAAGTACAATGCATGACATGCGTTTTACTGTGCATGTCGTAATTCTATTTTTTGTGCATTATGCTTACGAAGGTTTAATTTGAGGTGTTAAATGTTCTGATTTAGTTAAACTACTTAGAAAAGTGCCGATGATATAAATCAGACTCGAGGCTAATATTTTATGGTATGTAGGTCGTCATATTCGAAAACATGGATTGGACTCAAAGCGACCTGACTGTGGATCCTAAGATTGTTGCAGGTTCAGTATGAAGATTCCTGAATGAAACAAGCTTCCATGTAGGTTATATTAAATGCAGCTATGATAAATAAAATGTTCTACATGCATTTCAAGAAGAAAACAAGATAATTAAAGCGTGGAATAGTTTATTTCATACAATAATATTGGTTTAACCCCCCCCTTTTAATATATTCTGTATTTCTCATATATTGGATGACCTTGACCTTTGACCTTGACCTAAATATGAAGAACAAAAATGCAAGAATCCATTTCAGTTGTCCCCATGTCTCTACGTCTGTGTTAAATTTTTTTTTCAAGTTAACGTAAACAGCAAAAAAACTTCAGGGGCAATAAGTCGTACAAGGCTTCCATGAATCCTTTCGCAATGATAGATTGAAAAGCCCTCTCGATTAGTGGAAAGCATTGGTGAAGGTTCTGTATCTCTACGGTTTGTGGTTTCAGAGGAGTAGCGATAACAAGGTTTTTTGCACAAGGGGCAAGAACTTTTTAACGCGTCAGACTCTACGGGTCAAAAAGAGAAATTTGTTTTATAAGAAACAGTTTTATAAGGACATTTGATATATTTGATGTTATGTAATATATGTTGTAAGACAAAAGAGATATAAAAAGAGTTATAATTCTTATATTCAGAGTGACCTTGACCTTTGACCTTGAACAAATTTTGAAGGTCAAATGATGAAAAATCCAGTGCAGTTGGTTTCGTGTCTCTACAATTAATCGTTTTAATATTTTTCATTATATGTAAAGAACAAAAACATTCAGGGGGCAATAACTCATCAAAGTGCTCGATCGATCATTTCGCAATGCAAGATCAAAAAGTCTTCTCAAGTAGTCGAAGACATCGGTGAAGATTTCTTACTTCTAGGGTTTACGGTTTCGGAGGAGTAGCGATAACAAGCTTTTATTGCGAAAGGGTTCATAACTCTTTGAGGGGTCAAAGTTCATATACGCGGGGTCAACTGCAAAAATCTTTTATGAAGTACATTCTTATGGACCATGAATCTTTTCGATAAATCTTGAAACTCAAAAACACGCGGTGGATAAATAATAATAATAATAAACAGAACAATTTCAATAGGACTTTCCACAGAAAGGTGGAAAGCCCTAATAAACAGAACAATTTCAATAGGTCTTTCCACAGAAAGGTGGAAAGACCTAAAAAAGGTCTTCCGCTGAAGACGGCAGACCTTAATAAAACAAAAGGGAACTCATTGCTCCTGGCCAGATAACAAGTTTTTAAATCATTTTGGATGTTTCTGTAGAAGGCTAGTAAAAAAAAAAAAAAAAGAAAAAAAAAAAAAATGCTCCTCCAGTAGGGTTCGAACTCAAAACCCTTGGTTTGAACGGCAGGTGCGCTAACCATTATGCCACGCATTCTGATAACATTAAGAAGTTAAATTATTTATGACTATAGAATAAATGGAAGTATTTTTAGAATCGGTAGGGGAAGAAAGAAGTTCCGTAAGGAAATAGTTCCTGAATTTGCAAGCAGTGTATGAAATAAGAAGGGACAGACTGCGTGTGAAAACGTCAACACTGTTGCCTAATGAAAATGTATTAATGGACTGTAGCCCGATTCATCGATATTGTGAGCATGCTGAATTTTTTTTTTTTTTTTTTTTTTTTTTGTAAATAGCTTCGTTGAAAGCGTAAAAGATCGGGTTCGGATTTTAACATTTCTGACTGAATATCCTGAAATAAATATGAAACATTTAATGGTGCATTTCTTTGGGTTATATTGAATATATGTAGCACAAATTAAACTCACAACATGCATTTTAAGAAGGGGAACACGAAAACGAAAGCGAGAATTGTTTTTGGTATACCGAAAATCGCTATTTTTGGAAACTGATTAATTCTAAATAAAAATTAAATAAATTCCACATGTAAAAGAAAGAGAGAATGCTTATTATTAAGATGTCATATCATATCAGGAGAATTGAATGCTATTAACGACATCTGAGAAAATAGCCGATAAAAGGTTTAGATCATTTTTTTGTTCACCTGCACTTAAATTTTCAACACAACAGAACTTGTAGTTTTTGCCGTTAAACGTCATGACTTCTATATACTTATAAGACTCACCGTAAAACTCTCAGGAAAGTTTCTTCAAGGTCTATACTACATTTGTACGAAATTTGGTGTCGATCCGAGGTCTGGTTTGAATTTTTGAGAAATATTCTAGGTTGCTGTTGATGTATTTTTTTTTTTTTTTTTTTTTTTTTTTTTTTTTGAGAAAGGGATTTATTTCATGCCTTTTTTAAACTAAAAATTGTAACTACTTCCACATCCTTAAGCCTGATTGTGACCTTTGGGTCAAGGTCAAAGGTCAAGGTCAAAGGCCAAGGTCATGTTCTAAAAAAAAAAATCTTTACTCTCTGTCTTTTAAACTGAGACCGGTATATCACATGTAATAGAAAAAGAAAAGAACGCTAGATGAATATTATAATTTCACATCACATCTAAATTGAATGCTTTTAACGATGAGTGAAGAAATAACTGATACAAGATTTATCTCAGTTCTCCCTTAAATGTTGACACTATTGATGTCTCCTTTAATGTTTGCCGATAAAATTCATAATTTTGTTATTTTTTTTTTTTTCGGAGACAGAGAGAGAAGGACAATAAAACACTTTAGAAAGTTCCTGTTGGTTCTTGACTACAACTCCGAGAAGTTTTATATCTATCCGACGTGTGATTTAAAATTTAGAGAAAGACTTCACATTGCTCTCTGGGTGATTTTTTTCTTTCAAGTTTTTCCGAAAAAAAAATTGTAATTTCTACATTTCTGAGAGATAGACAATAAAACTCTACTGAAAGTTACTTTGGCGTCTCAACTACATTCATTTTAATTCTAGTGATGCTTATTAGGCTTTTATTATGAAAAAGTTTAAATTTATTATGCAAGATATTTTTGTGCTATTGTTTACAACTACAACTAGAGGTAGCATAGGTATATTGGGTTTTGGTTAGGTTGTACAGTATCACTGTGGCCAATTGTGACCTTGACCTAAGTTTATGCATTGTGGTCCTATTTGGGGGTAAGATATATATAAAAACATATAATCAATTATTTATATATATTTATTCATAAGTCAATTATGAGTGTAATATGTTATAAATCTTTATAATAAAAGGTCAACTGTCTGTCATAATTATGTATATTTATTTTATTCATTTTTTCATTAATACATCATTACATTCATGTGAAGTTACATTTGTAAGTAAGGTCATGTTTTTCTTTATTTTCCATTTGTAGAGCACACTGCCATCATCATTATTATTATCATCATCATTATTAATGATTATTATCTGTCATCATACCATTATAAATGTTGTTGATCTGTTGATAACAATAAAACCTATAGAACAAAAAGCTGGTTATCACAAATGGGTAGCAACTACTCCTTCGTAATGCGCTCAGCACTTTGAAGTGAAAGTTGCGGGTCCTTAGGATGAGACCTTAAAAACCGAGGCTCCGTTTCACTGCAGGCGTTGGCACGATAAAGATCCCTCACTGCTCAATGGCCCTGAGTGCCGAGTAAAGGTCAAAATTTGAAGCCCTTCACCGGTATATGGTGACGTCTCTATATGAGTGAAAAATTCTCGAATTGGACGTAAAACGTCATACAATCAATCAATCAATCTTACAAATAAGGAAATAGTCTTCCGGAATGACTTAGATGATTGGTAAACGTTACTTAAAATTCTCTACATACTGAATAGGAATAAGAAATGAAATCTTCAAATTTCCGAATCACGCCAAGTTCTTCTTGTTTAATTTCCGGTTATGACCGGAAGTTCTAGAAAGGTAAATTTCCGATTGAAGGAGAAGAAATTAATACATGAAAAATTCGATGAAAAATACTCGTTTTCTGTGACTTTTAGTTTGATAAACAAAACATCCCCTAGAAATGACATGCCTTACATTGACACACTCTTTGAAACTCTAGAGCGAACACCTACATTGTCTCAGAATGAAAAAAAGTATATCTTAGAACCACTTCCAGTGAGCAACACCATCATGGCAAGATGTATTTGCACTATAAAAGTCAAAATTCAGAATGTAGATTCAACCTGAGATACAGATTATTTATTTTAAATATTAGTATTTTATTTGATTTGTTTATGTTTTATATAAAAAAACATTTATCAGCTGTGTTTTCAGACAACAACTACAGTATTATGTTAGCCTCCTTGGGACGAAAATATTGCCCTCCATTTCGCGTCGGGTAATCCCTCAGGGGTTTACATAATCAATGTTTCTTTCAAACCCAGTCAGTATTAGTATTACATATATATATAGGGATCATGACAGTAAGACCGGTCAACAGGGGATGCTAGGCACCTCATTCCACTCTGGAATTTCCTGTGTTCCATGTTTTTGCTCTATTCACAGACTTTTATTGTTTGTAGATATTCTTGAGATCTATCACTGTTCATTATCTTCACCTCTTTTCTTTTTAAACAAGATATATCTGCATTAACATTGCTAATTTAGAATTGATATATGAAGCTAATAATAACGGCTCTTCTGATTGATATTTTATTATATATAGGGAATATGTAAATTTGTGAAGTATGAATTACAATGTACTTTTAAAATTTACTTTTTTAAAATGTACTTATAGAGAGAGAGAGAGAGAGAGAGAGAGAGAGAGAGAGAGAGAGAGATGTGTGTGTGTGTGTGTGTGTGTGTGTGTGTGCGATTTTCACATCCAAATAAACAAAATGTTTCTACCTTCTAACATATTTTAGTCTTCTTGTGTATATTAATAGAACTACTTGATAATAAATTGAACATTTCTGACAAGAAAAGTGTAGTTTGATACTAAAATGTTTAAGAGTAAATCAATCCCAAATAAATAAACAAGTTTTACATTTAAATACAAGCAGGTTAATGTCAATATGGAGCAAAAAAAGTATATTCACTCGAATTCACTTACGTTGAACTATCTTTATTTGAAAAATCGGTTACTTTGAAATGAACTAGGTTCCCCTTAAAAAAATGGTACAGTTTCTTTGTAATAAATACTTGTTTAGATTGAAATCGTTAAATTGAAGAAAAAAATTGGTTATTTTAAAGTGATTTTTGGTCCACTGAACATAAAGCTTGTTGTGTTGATAATGGTTACAATGAAGTCGCCGATAGTGGTTTCATGTCGGTGAAGTTTTAAAAATTTAATTATGTCTTGTGTAAATAAACGATAGAGCATTTCTCACCAGAACGTATTAGTCATCATTTTTATTTTCTAACTACGGCATTAAGACCGACATGGCTAAAATACGCAGGGGTGTAAATTTGTGTGCGGAGAAAGTGCTGGATTAACTGTAAGTGATAGGAAAATAAATTTTCTTGATTCAATCGAAATATATGAAGCATATGTTTTCAATGCGAGGAGCCAGGGTTGTAATATAGATGTGAACCTGACAAATCATTGTATTTACATATACAAGACATTTTTTTTTTCGTATGTAAATAGTCCTGATATTTTTCTTACACGAATCATCAAAAACAGTAAACAATCAAGGACATCTTTGAAAAATACAGATACATATGTTTCTATAACACTGCACGTAATGTTATGTGAAAAATAATGAATTCTTGCACGTGTATTTTTTTTTTACCATGTTTACATTTCATTTGTAAATCATGACACACGGATATAATGAAATTCGGTTTATTTGAAATAAATATCAAGGTCCCTTAAATATCAATGTAAACGAGTTTGACTGTACATGCAATTGAACATAAAAATAGTAATGAAATTGAATGCTATGAAAAAAGCTATGGCCAATTTTAATTTAGCTGTGATTTAAATATTTTATAAAGTAATCCCCTCATTTGCCCTCCGCACATATTCATTTTTTTCAAAAGCATTATAAAATGGAAATATTCAAAAGTTTCTAATAGCATATGAATTAAAATATTCACTACAATGAGGGTCCTGTATCTGTGGTTCCAAGACTATTATAAGTACGCGAACAGCTAGTTTAGGATTGCTCTGTCCAATGATGTTTTCTATGTATGAAAAATAGGATTTGCAAGATATATTTGCATTAACGGTAAATGTTTTACCACATTTAAAGGTATCATAGCTCAACTTGATCTATTTCTTAAAAAAAAAAAGTTGAAATCTGTTGACTAGAGCGGTTAAATATCTGTTATCCTTGCCTTATATTACATTTAATTAAAAAAAAAAAATCTTGCTGTTTGAAAAGAAAGGCACTGTATGGAAAATACGTTAGAACTTTTAAGACAGTAAATGCGTTTGTCAATTTTTCCTTTCAAAAAATTATCATCAAACATTGAGTAATTAAAAAGATTTTTTTCCAATTTTTATATCTATTACATTTGATTGAAAAAAAATTCTTGCTGTTTGAAAAGAAAGGTACTCTATGGAAAATGCGTTAACTTTAGAACTTTAAAGTCAGCAAATTAAATGCGTTTTTCAATCTTTCCTTTCAAAAAAAAAAAAAAAAAAAAAAAAAAATCATCAAACATTGACTAGGTTAAGAGATTTTTTCCAGGTTTTATATTTATGCGTTGTTAATGATTATTAATTATCAGTTTTATATTTTCTTTATGGGGATCTTAAAAGAAGATCATTACATTAACCATTCAGTTTAACAGGTATAACTGTGTAGTTTGTTGGGTATGCCAGGGCATATGCGACAGTTGGAAACGTGATATTATTTGTACAACCGTAAAAGACCCCTTTTGCATAAATTATCCCACATTTCCAAGTGTCCTTCAAAATAATGGCATAACCAACAAATTAGACAGTGATTCTTTATATTTGAATTTAATGTGAAATAAAATGCAACTAAAAGCAGAAATGATATCTAATGGATTTGAATCAGTCTATGTTAATCTCCATAGCCCCGTCCACTTACTCTGATTCAATGACAGCCCCTGAAATTGACATGCATATTAGGCCCTTAACATTTCACTTTGCGAAATTTACATTCAGTTGTAAACATTGAGAGAACAAGACACATAATTTTCAAAGGCTTATCAAGAGAAAACAGTTTGAAAATGTAACTATTTAATAATAACAGAAAATTTTAACTCATCGGATATATCATAATTGAAATATTAGTCAAAGTAAACATCAATCGTCCTTTTCTTAGGATTTGAAATGAGTTTTGTTGAGTCAGTTTAAGGTTCTGAATCATTGTCAAACTTATTCCAATGTGAAATATGAAAGTTTAAAATGTATTTATTTATAAACATTTAAACTTATAACAAGTCTGTTTCACCAAAACATTGACATTGCGCGAATTATGTTAAAAAAGGCATAGATCTGCAATGTGTAAATAAATAATAATGTAAGTACTCACGAACAAACTAAAGTAAGTCTTGTGTCTCTTGAAAATAATATTAAAAAATAAGAAAAAAGAGTTGGGGCCTTTTTCTCTTACACTGTAAAAACTGATATGTGTATATCATAAAATAATTTAATTTTGTTTGTATTCTAGCCTCTGATTGGTTAATATCCAAAAAAGGAACACAAATTATTTCTGTATAACCTGGTTTGGTATGGGGACCCCCCCCCCCCCCCTGACAACCAGCTGAATCATCTGTATCCATACGATCCTCTCATTTCCAGTTCTCGGGATTCATGGAAAATTCCATATTTAATAAATATACCTTTAACTTCAAACAATAATTCGATCTTACCACGTATAAATAAACAACAAGGCTGCTGGGCCTGTGTATCAGTTTTTACCTCCCCTCGCTTCCCATCACTTCCGTTACTATGGTTGTATTATTGAGCGGCAAATTTAAACTAATAAAAAGCAACGAAATTTTACACCCATAGTTATTTAATGATTTTAAAATTAAATTATAAAGAATGACTCTAATTCTTGGCCAAATTATTCGAATATAACCTGGTTTGGGTCAGTTTACGCTGTTTTATAATCCGCTTCGCGGATTATAAAGCGTAAACTGACCCAAACCAGGTTATACTCGAATAATTTGGCCAAGAATTAGAGTCATTCCTAAAATAAATTGAGGTAAAATATAATAAGAAATGCAGTTGTTGTTTTATAAATATTTTATCATTGTGCAAAAGTATAGATAACCAAAGTTTGGACATATTTGTTGAGACATCCTGTTAATGTATTTTCTCGTTTATATCACCATGACAACAGTAAGCAATCATATGAAAATGAATCTACAGCTATAAATAGAGGAGAACGGACCCTTTAGAACCTTTGCAAGTACGATAAGGCTAAGTATAAGCATTTCTATGGAAATAATTTGATTTAATTGCCTAAGGACTATACCGATTACACAGAAAAGTTAAAACTTATTGTGTAATACATATTTGGTACCAAATACATGATATAGGCGGTACACATTATGACGTCATAGTATGACGTCATTGTTCTTTACAACACAAGATTTTAAAGGACATCAACAAAAAAGCTTCGGTGCAAGGGCATGCTTTATTTTATGTAACTGAAAACAGGGATATTTAGATCAAAATATTCAATGGTTGGTAGTATTGCTGCATAAATATCAACAGCTCAGTTGTCAATCTGATTAAAATCAGATCCTTTTATCCGCTCACATAGATCGCCACACAAGGATCTGAAGGAACCCCATTCAGGGTCATCTCATGGTGACCTTTCAATTATCCAATCAAACCTTTGCTTTCGAGAATTTAGAAGTATCTCAGAATTCACTTCCAGAAGTAAAAGCCCCGATGATACACGAACGGAAAACTATAACCTGGTTTCCGTAGCCTGTCAAAAAAAAAAAAAAAAAAAAAAAAAAAAAAAAAAAAAAAAAAAATCAAAAACGACCACAGTCTTTTCTGTACAGAAACATTTGTAGTATTTGCTTTTGCCTTGTTTTTTTTAGCTCTTTCTTTTGTGCGAAACGATAAGATCTTCTCCACAGCTATTTTCACTTCTACATTTATTTCTTTGAATGTCGATTAAGTACGATCTCTCTGATTGATCAACATTTTAATGAATATTTTTATTGAAAAGGTCACCAGGAGAAAAAAAATGATGGTGGTGGTCGTGGGGTGGAGATGGGGGTTGTTGTTCAGTGATCTTCCAAAGCAAAAGTAAATTTAACTTGCTCGTCTTGCACATAATTTGTAACTATTAGTTTTATCACTTTAAATCATTGAGAATCCAAAGAACTGTTATGACGTCTCGCACGGTGTTGGTTTCATTTTGACGTTAGATTACGTGACGTTAGAAAATTAATTTGACGTTACTTATTTGACTTACATTTTTGATGAAAGAAAAAGTATACAACTAGTATGTTGTCAAATATACAATGTAGTTCATTGAAAATAATTAAAATCTCTGCGATTTTGCATGCATATTGCAGGTGGGAAAAATATGTGCATAATTTGGGGCAAATTATGCACATATTTTACTGCATATTCATGTATTCATAAAACATATTAATTTATTTCACTATTTAATTAAAAGCTCGGTAGAAATTACAAAATTTATTTGACATTACATTTTAAATTTATCTCCTTTTTATTTCACCGAAATACATTGAAAACAATTCCATGTCATATCAGCAGGCCCTAGTACCAGCCCTCTGTTTTCAGTGAAGTGTAGATATGTTGCTGATTTAGCATTGAATTTAAGTTTTTTTCATTCAAAGTCCCTATCCCCACACCACCTTAACCCCACCCACCCCCACCCCTCCACTCCCCATCGCATAGATACTTTCTTACTGTGTAATACTTTCTGTTACAGTAGATCTAACTATTTCAAATAATTCATTTAAAAACAGGAGAAGAAATGAAACCGGGAATCACCCCCCCTTCCCACACGAAAACACACACACACACACCCTCACACACACCCTCACACACACACACATATTCTCACTGAAAAGGATTTTTGATGTGGGGCAGTTTCGAGCTTTTGGTTTTATTCAAAAAATATTTAAATTTTCTCCTTACCCCAATCCCCTATTTATATGCATTGCAACGTGCCTCACGGATCTGGATAATTATCGTACATATGAAGGTTTCACTGCTTGGGATACGTATGTAGTTTACCTGTTATATGCGAGTGCATCATACCTTTTTTGTTATTTCTTCCTTCTTATACGAATGAAAAACGGATAAAAGAATCTACGTAATTTCCTGTTTACATCTTTTCATCAATCTTTAATTCTTACGACTTGAATTTGTAGACTGCAGAATACATTTACACCTGTCAATATTGCAGTGAAATTTTTGAAAAGTTGTGTTTATAAAACTTTTTATAGATCTAAAATGGAAAGTTATGCGTATCAATAAACATCATGATAAACATGTCAAAATATCGATATATGTATATTTTTTTCTTCCTTTTTTGCTTATTGATACTCATATCTAGTTTACACACTACCCGTGGATAAATTATAATGAGGTACATTCGGCAAACCTCGGATGATTCCACCGTTCATCAAACTATCAAATTAGATAAGGAACATACAAGAATCTGCCGAGGTGTGCCAAGCGTTATGCGGTCTTTGGTTTGGGTGTCTGGAAAGGCTGGACAGGGGATTGTATAGAGGGAGTATAGATCCTTTCCCTATACTAGATTTTGTTTAAATATATGGTTACCATTTTGGTCGGTTTAGATACATTTGGAAACATTATTTTTTTTTTAATTTCAAAGAAAAAAATGAAACATTACTTTTAAACAGATAAATGATGAAAAGATGAAAAACGATGGAAGGACACAAACATAGATCTAGGACACAGATTAATACCTAGTTCAAGAGGCACGAGGATGGCTTGACTGGTTATTCGATTGAAGAAGGGTTTGGTAGACCAACAAACTGAAAAGTCAAAGGCTGGACGTCATACATGGCGACGACCGTTTAACTAAGCGAAAAGTAAGGTAAACTTATGACCTGAGTTGGAAAATTGTTAAAGTTTATTAAAAGAATTAATTCTGCGATCCTTTTGAAAAGCTAATTAATATCTGAGATGGATAACTTAGTGACTAAAAGAATATTGAATACAATATCGAATTTATACTTTAAACGAATTTTATCAGACACATGATTCCATAATAAATTCATCAACGCCATGAGTTACGTTTTGAGGTCGTCAGTATTGCGTCAACAGCTATTTTGTAAGATTTGTTCGTCTGAGAGAAAAAAAAAAAATATTTCTTATAGAAATACTTTATTGAAATGTGTCTGCATTATAAAAAACGTTGGTTATCGTGTATGCAAATTTTTAACATTATAGTATTAGCAAACAAGAATATAATGATGTCCTTTAATAAAGATATTAAAAATTTCGCGTTTTTCTGGACAACCCTAGAACACACAAAACTCGAAAATTTACAACAGGAAATAGTCGATCACAATAAGGCATTTAACAAATAAGATCGTATTTCGTAATGTTGTTTATTTTGCAAAAATTTCAAACTGCCCGTAACAAGATCGACTAGAAAATAAAGCAATTTATGATTTTCAACAAAGATAATAAAGTCGGCTCAATAGAAATTTTATGACTTAAACCGTGTTATATATTTTTATTGCTGGAAATAAAGTAGGGAAATCTGGAAGGAAATCATAAATGAAATCGCATAGCTACTCAAAATTGCAAGTCTGCATGTAATTGTAATGTATTAATTTCATTTCCACAAGTTTGAACATGTTTAAGAACTTGAATTCTGCTGTTGTTATGAGTGCATTCTAAACCGTGATCCTTATTTGTTTCTCTTATAACCATACAAATGTAGTTCTTAACAGAAAATGAAATGAAATGAAACTACCAATCACCAAGGTTCTAAAGGGTCCTTCCTAATCAATTCATAGCTATACATCCGATGAGTTAAAATTTTCTGTCATTGTTACATATTTACATTTTAAACTGTTTTCTCTTTGAAAAGCCTTTGGAGATTTCACAGTGTTTACAACAGAATTTAAATTTCGCAAAGTGAAAGGTCAAGTACCTAATATGCATGTCAATTTCAGGGGCTGTGATTGAGTCCGATGTCGGTGAGCGGGGACTATGGGAATTAACCTGACTGCTTCATGTATTTTAATTCCATTAGAGATCATTGTTTGCTTTTTAGCTTCATTTCTATTTCACATAAAATTTAGATATAAGGAATCGCTGTCCAGTTTCTCTAGTTTGTTGGGTATGCCAGGGCATTTCGAAAGGCAGTATAATTTATTCCCCTCTTTCAAAATTTTGTATATTTCCTGGCATACCCTACAAACCAAACTACACAGTTATTCCGTAAGAAACTGAATTGTTATTGTAATAATCTTCTTCTAACCATCTCCATTACAAAAAAAAATGAATGAATAATAATAACTAGAAACCTTGTTGCCATCGCAACAAGAAGGTCTTCCGTCCCTTCACTGTCTTCAGAGAAGTTGATTGCCTCACTAAACAACATGTTATGTTGTGCATTCCCTGTAACACCTTCATACAAAAAAAGTTCCTTTGCCATGTGCTCGGCACTTTGAAGTGAAAAATGCGGGTCTTTTGGATGAGACCTTAAAACCGAGGCCCCTTGTCACTGCAGGCGTTGGCACGATAAAGACCTTTCACTGCTCAATGGCCCTGAGTGCCGAGAAAAGGTCTAAATTTGAAGCCAGTCACCGATATATATTCACTTCTCTATATGAGTGAAAAAATTCTCGAATGGGAAGTAAAACAACATACAATCAATCAATCAATCAATCATACATAAAATATAATCAAACGTTTATATTTTGAAAATATTGCAAAACTGGAACGGAAAAAATACGAGACATCATTTTAAGGAAGGGGGGGGGGGGTACACTCCAAAAAATCTTTGTGTGAATTTTTTAAACGTTGAGATTCTCACACTAAATTGTACAAAATATAAAATTATGATAAATAAGATATTTTTTAATTTAAGACCTACCTACACTGATTTGTTTTATTTTACCTGATTGCTTGCATTTCAGGATACCCCCTTCCCTCCCTCCATGAGTCAGCACCACACACGCATAACAAAATGATTGACACTTTACTGATGAAAGCATATTTTTTCACATCCTGTTTCGAGTATACAGATTTTTATCTCTTTTATTGTGTTAATACACTGTATACCATTAATTAACCACAGCTTTCTGCACTAAGTCGCTTTGAGCTCTTAATTATGACGGATCTTGCTCTAAACTAAATGTCACTGAAGTTTTTCCCCTTTCATTTGAAATTGCTATTTGTTATTCAATCAAGATGAGAAAATAATAAATTCAACTTTCAAAATATAATTTGACAAATCTCAAATTTGTGATTCAATTGCATAGGTACCTAGCTACATTTACATTTACCTTGTTATGTCATATCACACACATATGCACATTAATAAGTGCAAAATTCAACTGCAAACTCTTTATGAAGGAGTAAAATGACACAGTGCCATTGTGAAGTCAAACACCATTGCTGTGACGTTGAACGACATAACTCCCCCCCCCCCCCCCTTCTTTTAAAGATAAAATATTACATTTGAGCCCAAACAACAGTGTGAAAAAATTCGAACATTCTTGGGATTGAATACGAGTAAAAATTCAACACGCTAACCATTACGCTATCAAAGACCATCGCATCAAAGTAGCAAGTGATAAATATCTAGAGTACGGGTTATCAATTTTTAAATAAATTACATATTTAGCATTCTGATAAGACTCTCTATTTAACCTATAAATATCATAAAAAATAATGAAAAACAAAAAAAGTTCAAAAAATTACTTTTTTAAATTAGTTCCTGTGACGACCGGAAGTGGTGACGACACACGAAATGTTCCCATCACACATCTACAAATCACATTCTACCATACTGAAAGTTTCAGGCTCCTACCTTTAACAGTTTCCGAGAACATTCACGGACTAGATTTTTAGTGGAAAAAGTGAAAAATCGTAATAATTCCTGACCGGAAGTAAATTTTTCCAAACTTTTTCAATATTTCAAAATGGCATGAGATAACACATCATTCCTAAAAATTTGGCTGAAAATCATTGAGTATCGCGATTTGAAAAGGTAAAAAAAAAATAATAGTAATGAAAAATAATAATGATAACTAGAAACCTTGTTGCCATGGCAACAAGAAGGTCTTCCGTCCCTTCTCTGTCTTCGGAGAAGTTGATTCCTCACTAAACAAGATATTATGTTGTGCATTCCCTGTAACATCTTTATACAAAAAATAGTTCCTTCGCCATGCGCTTAGCACTTTGAAGTGAATTAAAGTTGCGGGTCTTTTGGATGAGACCTTAAAAACTGAGACCCCGTGTCACGGCAGGTGTTGGCTCGATAAAGATCCCCCACTGCTCAATGCCCCTAAGTGACGAGTAAAGGTCTAAATTTGAAGCCCTTCACCGGTATATGGTCACGTCTCTATATGAGTGTAAAATTCTCGAATGGGAAGTAATACAACATACAATCAATCATACATAAAATATAATTAAACTTTTATATTTTGAAAATATTGCAAAACTGGAACAGAAAGGAGGGGGGGGGGGGGGGGGGGGCTATGTTCCAAAACATCCTTTGTGTGAATTTTTAATAACTTTGAAATTCTCACACTCAATTGTACAAAATATAAAATTATAATAAATAAGATTTTTTTTACATTGAAGACCTATCTACACTGATTTGTTTTATTTAATTACCTGATTTCAGACATTTCAGGTTACCCCCTGTCAGCACCACACAAAATGATAGACACTTTACTGATGTATTACGTGAAAGCATATTTTTTTTCCACATACTGTTTCGAGTATACAAATTTTTACGTGTTTTATTGTGTTAATACACTGTATACCATTAATTAACCACAGCTTTCTGCGCTAAGTCGCTTTGAGCTCTTAATTATCACGAATCTTGCTCTAAACTAAATGTCATTGAAGTTTTTTCCCTCTCATTTGAAATTGCTATTTGTTATTCAATCAAGATGAGAAAATAATAAATTCAACTTTCAAAATATAATTTGACAAATCTCAAATTTGTGATTCAATTGCATAGGTACCTAGCTACATTTACATTTACCTTGTTATGTCATATCACACACATATGCACATTAATTAGTGCAAAATTCATTTGCAAACTCTTTATGAAGGAGTAAAAAGACACAGTGCTATTGTGAAGTCAAACACCATTGCTCTGACGTTGAACTACATAGCCCCCCCCCCTTTTTTTAAAGATAAAATATTACATTTGAGCCCAAAATTCTAGGGATTAAATACGAGTCTCCCGCTGAAAATTTGGCTGAAAATCATTAAGTAGTTTTTGAGATATCGCGATTTGAAAAGGTCAATAAAATAAAAATGAAAAATAATAATAAAAATAACAAAAAACCTTGTTCCCATGGCAACAAGAACGTCTTCCGTCCCTTTTCCGTCATTAGGGAAGCTGATTCCCCACAAAGCAACTTTTGTTATGTTTTGCATTAAACTGGAAACTTAAAAAAATACGAGACATCATTTTTAGCTCACCTGAGCCGAAGGCTCAAGTGAGCTTTTCTGATCACATTTTGTCTGTAGTCCGTCTGTCCGTCTGTCTGTCCGTCTGTAAACTTTTCACATTTTCGACTTCTTCTCAAGAACCACTGGACCAATTTCAACCAAACTTGCCACAAAGTATCCTTGGGTAAAGGGGATTCAAGTTTGTTCAAATGAAGGGCCACGCCTTCTTCCAAGGGGAGATAATTAAGAATTCGTGAAAAATTAATGGCATCATTAAAAAATCTTCTTCTCAAGAACCACTGTGCTTGAAAACATGAAACTTATGTGGAAGCATCCTCAGGTAGCGTAGATTCAAATTTGTTCAAATCATGAGCCCCGGGGGTGGGGTGGGGCCGCAATGGGCGATCAAAGTTTTACATAGGAAATATACAGGAAAAATCTTTAAAAATCTTCTTCTCAAGAACAGCAAAACCATAATTGGACATATTTATATGGTAGCATCCTCAGATAGTGTAGATTCAAGTTTGTTCAAATCATGACCCCCGGGGGTCGGGTGGGGCCACAATGGGCGATCAAAGTTTTACATAGGAATATATAGGAAAAATCTTCAAAAATCTTCTTCTCAAGAACAGCAAAGCCATGATTGGTCATATTTACTTGGAAGCATCCTCAGGTAGTGTAGATTCAAGTTTGTTCAAATCATGACCCCCGGGGGTCGGGTGGGGCCACAATGGGCGATCAAAGTTTTGCATAGGAATATATAGGAAAAATCTTTAAAAATCTTCTTCTCAAGAACAGCAAAGTCATGATTGTTCATATTTATATGGTAGCATCTTCAGGTAGTGTAGATTCAAGTTTGTTCAACACATGACCTCCGGGGGTCGGGTGGGACCAAATTGGGCGATCAAAGTTTTACATAGGAATATATAGGAAAAATCTTAAAAAATCTTCTTCTCAAGGACAGCAAAGCCATGATTGGTCATATTTACATGGAAGTATCCTCAGTTAGTGTACATTCAAATTTATTCAACTCATGACCCCCGGGGGTCGGTGGGACCACAATGGGCGATCAAAGTTTTACATAGGAAGACATAGTAAAAATCTTCTTCTCAAGAACAGCAAAGCCATGATTGTTCATATTTATATGGTAGCATCCTCAGATAGTGTACATTCAAATTTGTTCAAATCATGACCCCCGGGGGTCGGGTGGGGCCACAATGGGCGATCAAAGTTTTGCATAGGAATACATAGGAAAAATCTTTAAAAATCTTCTTCTCAAGAACAACAAAGCCATCATTGGTCATATTTATATGGTAGCATCCTCAGGTAGTGTACATTCAAATTTGTTCAAATCATGACCCCGGGGGGTCGGGTGGGGCCACAATGGGCGATCAAAGTTTTACATAGGAACACATAGTAAAAAATCTAAAAAAAAAAAAAACAATTTGTTAAGAATAGCAAAGCCATCATTGGTCATATTTATATGGTAGCATCCTCAGATAGTGTACATACAAATTTGTTCGAATCATGACCCCCGGGGGTCGGGTGGGGCCACAATGGGCGATCAAAGTTTTACATTAGAACACATAGTAAAAATCTTAAAAAAAAAACTATTTGTTAAGAATAGCAAAGCCATGATTGGTCATATTTATATGGAAGCATTCTTAGATAGTGTACATTCAAGTTTGTTCAAACATGACCCCTGGGGGTCGGGTGGGGCCACAATGGGTAATCAAAGTTTTACATAGGAATACATAGGTTAAATCTTTAAAAATCTTCTACTCAAGAACAGCAAAGCCATGATTGGTCATATTTAAATGGAAGCATCCTCAGATAATGTAGATTCAAATTTGTTCAATTCATGACACCCCCCCCCCCCCAACCACTTTTATATTTAAACTTTTCAACCTTTCAAGATTGAAGTGATTTCTGCTTTTTCCTAGCCATAGTGCTCAGCTGAGCGATGTGGCCCCTGGGCATCTTGTTTGGGGGTTGGGGGGGGGGTGTCCAAAATGTCTTTGTGTGAAATTTTTAAAGCTTTGATATTGTTACAGTTAATTGTATAAAATATATACATGTATATAAAATCATGATACATAAGACTTTTTTTTCATATAGGAACTATGTACACTGATTTGTTTCATTCTACCTGATTTCATGCATTTAGTCACCCCCTCCCCCTCCCGAGTCCACACCACACACACATAAGAAATTGATTGACAATTTACCCATGTATAACGTGAAAGCATATTTTTTCACTTAATGTTTCGAGTAGTTTTATTCTGTATATGCACTGCATATCATTAATTAACCATACTTTTATGCGCTTATTCACTTTGAGCTCTTACTTACGGATCTTGCTCTGGACTAAATATCATTGAAGTTTATTTTTCTCTCTTTTGAAATTGCTTTATGTTATTCAATAAACATGAAAAGTAACATATCTTTCTTTCAAAATACAATTCGGCAAATCTCCAATTTGTGATACAATTGCATAGGTATCTAGCTATATATACATTTGTAGCAACATGTGTTCCTCGTTTTGTCATTTCACAACGCAGTACAGTTAAGGTGCGCAATGGAAATAATGGCAATTTTTGTGATTGAAAATATATTCTTAATCAGGAAGGCGATTCTTTTCAGTACTTTATTGATATCCGACAAATGTAATTATGGTTAATAGCTACATATTGAGGACGATAAGATTTTATATTTAAACTTGTCACGTGATGCGGCAGTCACGTGATATAGCACATATACTTGCAGTATTGAGGTCACCCATAAATTTCACTTGTGCAAGGGCATAATCAAGTTAAAATTCTAAATTTAGAGTATAAACATTTTCAACACGCATCGTTGTTACTGAAAAGTGCTGCGATCCTCTATAAATTCTGCTATTTCATTGTTAAAATCAAATTTATATGACCGCATTCTGTATTTTTTGCTGGTCAACGGCATTAAATATAGATATAATTAATTCATTTTCAAGATTTCACCAGGATCGCAGCACTTTTAGATACCTTGATACTTCTAGAGTTTATATGTAAAAGCTTACTGTGATCCATTGAGTGTATGCCCTTGCACTAGATCGATTTATTAAGACCCTTACATTACCCTACTTGAACTTGCATACAAATATACGGCAGTATCAATGAAATAGGAAATATACGGAATATATATGAATAAAATCATAAAGAAGGCATTGCATCCAAGTTAATGGCTTCTTAAATATCTTTAAATAATATTTTATTTAATTATAGAGTACATTTTTCGTTGTGAAAATATTTCTTGATCCGCCTCTTACTGCATACAAACTGCGTCAGGTTTTACGAAATGACGTCACATCGACAAGTGCATCACGATCAGTGACTTGTTTATACCTTGCTATGTGGAATTTAACTAAAGAAAAAGCAGCATCTTATAGTAAGTTTAGATGTAGTTTGATGGTTTCCTATAGTTTAAAATTGCAAATCATTTCATTTTGTAGTATTTTTAGGAATTGTTGGTTTTGTGTGATGTCATAGTGAACATTTCCCGTACAAATTAGGCTCCGCCCCCTTTTTGTAGCCTTAACTGTGCTGCGAATTGCATCTATGCACATTAATTAATTAGTGCAAAATTCAACTGCAAACTCTTTATGAGGGAGTAAAAAGACACGCTGATATTGTGCCGTCAAACGCCGCTGCTCTGACGTCGAACGACATAGCTCCCCCATTAGAATGTAATTAGACTATGGGTTAATCAATTTGTAAACAAATTGCATATTTAGCATTCCTGTAAAACTCTTTATTTAGCCTATCAATACCATAAAAAAATAATGAAAAACAAAAAAAGTTTAAAAAATTACCCTTTTTAAATCACTTACTGTGACGACCGGAAGTGACGACGACACACGAAATTTTTCCATCACACATCTACATAACAAGTTCTATCATACCTGAAAGTTTCAGGCTCCTACCTTTAACAGTTTCTCAGAACATTCACGGACTAGATTTTTAGCGGAAAAATTGAAAAATCGTAATAATTCCTGACCGGAAGAAACTTTTTCCAAACTTTTTCAATATTTCAAAATGGCACAAGATAACACATCATTCCTGAAAATTTGGTTGAAAATGAATGAATGGTTTTTGAGATATCGCGATTTGAAAAGGTCAAAAAAAAAATGAAAAATAATAACTAGAAACTCATTGCGAGCGATGAGAGGTCTTCCGTCCGATTCTGAAAATCAAAACAAAAATTCACGCTGAAAAAGTGATAAAAGAAATTCTGCGTGAAAATCCAAGAAAGCTAACCATTAACCATTCACTTTTTTGCATCACTTCCTGTCACGACCGGAAGTAACGGCGATACAAGATTTTCTCACGATTCAAGTAAACTGGTGACTGACTATCAGACCTGAGAGTTTTAGACTTCAGGCATTTACTGTTGCCGAGCAATATTGTGAGAACAAATTCTAATTTTGAGGACAGGTACATGTAACCACTTGACCGAAAGTGAATTTTATAAAAATCTCTGCAAACTTTTTCAATCAAAAAGATGAAAACATACATAAAAACTCCTAGGAGACTCTCTATTAACCTTGTAAATCCCAGAGAAAAATATTGAAAAACAAAAAGTTGCAAATTTAACATTTTTAAATTCACTTCCGTTTGCGACCTGAAGTAAGAACGACGAAAAATAATGGTCGATCACCATATCTACATTTGATGCTCTATTACCTCATAAAGTTTCATATTCATATCTTTAGCCATTCTCTGATGATACTGTTTACTTTCTTTTATTCTTTATGTATTCAACTTTTGTAATTCCATATACAGGCATGTCCATGTAATCTTTTTCTGCACTTCTATATACTTCTGCATCAGACCATTTGTCTACTACGAAAGGTTGGTCACGATACATTATTTCGCGCGAAACGTCACAGGTAAATATTCGCGCATTTCCTTTGGAATATATTTTCTATTGAATGGTGATAGCTTCAATGAAATTTCAAAATGTATTTTCTTATAAACTGAATATCGAGCTTGAGAAAGTATATTTATCATATTTTACTTATATATATCGTATGGATAAGTAACACTAAAACAGTGATTCAGGAAAGATTTTCTACAAGTTTTCTTTTCCTGTTTACCCCCAAAGTGGACTATCCCGATTAGTTACACATTCATGAAAAGACTGGAATGTTTCGCCCAAAAACATGTCTCGTCCTGCGACGGTCAAGGAATCTGATACCATTTATGTTCAATAACAACATCTTTTAGAATAAAAATATTTATATCAACTTCATTAAACAATCTTTAAAAAACTGGTTTTCTTATTTTTGTCTTTTCTGTTCATTTAATATGAAACAAGCCTGCATGGGGAAAAAACAATGGCCACGTAATAATTACTATATAATGATTGCTTTAGTCAGGCAAGTTTCTTGAAAAGTATTACTTATAACCATGGTTTAGGATAAGTTTTTCCGTGGTGTAAAACAAAAGGTTGTAGTTATCGTATTTCCACTTGTAGTCATGTCGTTTTTCTACTTTGAGATGCAGACAAAAACAATTAAGTAGACGTTTGAGGAAACCCCGGATTAAAACTCTAGTTCGAAACAGAATTGCAACGTAATTGTGATGTGACAATCCAACAATTCCTTCACATTTCTTTGATCCTTATGGTACTTTCATTTAAACAAACGCTCGGCTGACTCCATAAATTCCGACCTACTTATCAGAGTTTACGGAGACAGCCGCCATTTTGGACCCGCTTCAAATTTAGAAATGCGAATATCTAGAGTTTGGATTGATCAATTCTAAAATAAATTATATATTAAGCATTTTCAGAAAAGCCTCTATTAACCTTATTAAAATAAAAGAAAAATGTAGAAAAACAAAAAAGTTTAAAAATTCGACTTTTTTAAATTCGCATCCGGTAACGACCGGAAGTACTGACGACGCACAGAAAGGTAATTCCCCTCATCTACAAGACATAACCTATCATCTCTAACAAGTCTCCAGTTCATATCTTAAACCATTTTGTAAAAAAAGGGGGGACAAAATTTCATTTTAAAATCAGAAAACTGTCAATAACTTGGCACCGGAAGCGAGTTTTCCAAATTTTCCTTCTGATGAACAAAGTTCATTTGACGACGTATAATTCCGGAAAGTTTCATTTAAAACCACTGAATAGTTTTTGAGAAATCGCCTGCACAAAATTTTGGGGGGGGGGAAATAATAATAATAACTAGAAACTCATTGCGAGCAATGAGAGGTCTTCCGTCCGATTCTGAAAATAAAAACAAAAATTCACTCTGAAAAAGTGATAAAAGAAATTCAGCGTGAAAATCCAAGAAAGCTAACCAATTAACCATTCACTTTTTTGGATCACTTCCTGTCACGATCGGAAGTACGGCGATACAAGATTTTCTCACGATTCAAATAAACTGATGACTGACTATCAGACCTGAAAGTTTTAGTCTTCAGGCATTTACTGTTGCCGAGCAATATTGTGAGAACAAATTCTAATTTTGAGGACAGGTAATCACTCGACCGGAAGTGAATTTTATAAAAATCTCTGCAAACTTTTTCAATCAACAAGATGAAAACATACATAAAACTCCTAGAAGACTCTCTATTAACACTGTAAATCCCAGAGAAAAATATTGAAAAACAAAAAGTTGCAAATTTAACATTTTTGAATTCACTTCCGTTTGCGACCTGAAGTAAGAACGACGAAAATTAATGGTCGATCAATATATCTACATTTGATGCTCTATCACCTCAGCAAGTTTCATATTCATATCTTTAGCCATTCTCTGATGATACTGTTTACTTTCTTTTATTCTTTATGTATTCCAATTTTTATTTCGTGTAATTCCATATGCAGGCATGTCCATGTGATCCTTTTCTGCACTTCTATATACTTCTACATCAGACCATTTGTCTACTACGAAAGGTTGATCACGATACATTATTTCGCGTGAAACGTCACAGGTAAATATTCGCGCATATCCTTTGGAATGTATTTTCTATTGAATGGTGATAGCTTCAATGAAATTTCAAAATGTATGTTCTTATAACCTGAATATCGAGCTTGAGAAAGTATATTTATCATATTGTACTTATTATATATCGTATGGATAAGTAACACTAAAGCAGTGATTTAGGTAAGATTTTCTACAAGTTTTATTTTCCTGTTTACCCCCAAAGTGGACTATCCCGATTATATTAGTTACACATTCATGAAAAGACTGGAATGTTTCGCCCAAAAACAAGGAATCTGATACCATTTATGTTCGATAACAACATCTTTTAGAAAAAAAAATACTAAAATCATTTTCATTAAACAATCTTTAAAAAAAATGGTTTTCTTATTTTTGTCCTTTCTGTTCATTTAATATGACACAAGCCTGCATGGGGAAAAACAATGGCCACGTAATAATTACTATATATTGATTGCTTTAGTCAGGCAAGTTTCTTGAAAAGCTATTATTACTTATAACCATGGTTTAGGATCAGTTTTTCCGTGGTTTAAAACAAAAGGTTGTAGTTATCGTATTTCCACTTGTAGTCATGTCGTTTTTCTACTTTGAGATGCAGACAAAAACAATTAAGTAGACGTTTGAGGAAACCCCGGATTAAAACTCTAGTTCGAAACAGAATTGCAACGTAATTGTGATGTGACAATCCAACAATTCCTTCACATTTCTTTGATCCTTATGGTACTTTCATTTAAACAAACGCTCGGCTGACTCCATAAATTCCGACCTACTTATCAGAGTTTACGGAGACAGCCGCCATTTTGGACCCGCTTCAAATTTAGAAATGCGAATATCTAGAGTTTGGATTGATCAATTCTAAAATAAATTATATATTAAGCATTTTCAGAAGAGCCTCTATTAACCTTATTAAAATAAAAGAAAAATGTAGAAAAATAAAAAAGTTTAAAAATTCGACTTTTTTAAATTCGCATCCGGTAACGACCGGAAGTACTGACGACGCACAAAAAGGTAATTCCCCTCATCTAGAAGACATAACCTATCATCTCTAACAAGTCTCCAGTTCATATCTTAAACCATTTTGTAAAAAAAGGGGGGACAAAATTTCATTTTAAAATCAGAAAACTGTCAATAACTTGGCACCGGAAGCGAGTTTTCCAAATTTTCCTTCTGATGAACAAAGTTCATTTGACGACGTATAATTCCGGAAAGTTTCATTTAAAACCACTGAATAGTTTTTGAGAAATCGCCTGCACAAAATTTTTGGGGGGGGGGGGGAAATAATAATAATAACTAGAAACTCATTGCGAGCAATGAGAGGTCTTCCGTCCGATTCTGAAAATAAAAACAAAAATTCACTCTGAAAAAGTGATAAAAGAAATTCAGCGTGAAAATCCAAGAAAGCTAACCAATTAACCATTCACTTTTTTGGATCACTTCCTGTCACGATCGGAAGTACGGCGATACAAGATTTTCTCACGATTCAAATAAACTGATGACTGACTATCAGACCTGAAAGTTTTAGTCTTCAGGCATTTACTGTTGCCGAGCAATATTGTGAGAACAAATTCTAATTTTGAGGACAGGTAATCACTCGACCGGAAGTGAATTTTATAAAAATCTCTGCAAACTTTTTCAATCAACAAGATGAAAACATACATAAAACTCCTAGAAGACTCTCTATTAACACTGTAAATCCCAGAGAAAAATATTGAAAAACAAAAAGTTGCAAATTTAACATTTTTGAATTCACTTCCGTTTGCGACCTGAAGTAAGAACGACGAAAATTAATGGTCGATCAATATATCTACATTTGATGCTCTATCACCTCAGCAAGTTTCATATTCATATCTTTAGCCATTCTCTGATGATACTGTTTACTTTCTTTTATTCTTTATGTATTCCAATTTTTATTTCGTGTAATTCCATATGCAGGCATGTCCATGTGATCCTTTTCTGCACTTCTATATACTTCTACATCAGACCATTTGTCTACTACGAAAGGTTGATCACGATACATTATTTCGCGTGAAACGTCACAGGTAAATATTCGCGCATATCCTTTGGAATGTATTTTCTATTGAATGGTGATAGCTTCAATGAAATTTCAAAATGTATGTTCTTATAACCTGAATATCGAGCTTGAGAAAGTATATTTATCATATTGTACTTATTATATATCGTATGGATAAGTAACACTAAAGCAGTGATTTAGGTAAGATTTTCTACAAGTTTTATTTTCCTGTTTACCCCCAAAGTGGACTATCCCGATTATATTAGTTACACATTCATGAAAAGACTGGAATGTTTCGCCCAAAAACAAGGAATCTGATACCATTTATGTTCGATAACAACATCTTTTAGAAAAAAAAATACTAAAATCATTTTCATTAAACAATCTTTAAAAAAAATGGTTTTCTTATTTTTGTCCTTTCTGTTCATTTAATATGACACAAGCCTGCATGGGGAAAAACAATGGCCACGTAATAATTACTATATATTGATTGCTTTAGTCAGGCAAGTTTCTTGAAAAGCTATTATTACTTATAACCATGGTTTAGGATCAGTTTTTCCGTGGTTTAAAACAAAAGGTTGTAGTTATCGTATTTCCACTTGTAGTCATGTCGTTTTTCTACTTTGAGATGCAGACAAAAACAATTAAGTAGACGTTTGAGGAAACCCCGGATTAAAACTCTAGTTCGAAACAGAATTGCAACGTAATTGTGATGTGACAATCCAACAATTCCTTCACATTTCTTTGATCCTTATGGTACTTTCATTTAAACAAACGCTCGGCTGACTCCATAAATTCCGACCTACTTATCAGAGTTTACGGAGACAGCCGCCATTTTGGACCCGCTTCAAATTTAGAAATGCGAATATCTAGAGTTTGGATTGATCAATTCTAAAATAAATTATATATTAAGCATTTTCAGAAGAGCCTCTATTAACCTTATTAAAATAAAAGAAAAATGTAGAAAAACAAAAAAGTTTAAAAATTCGACTTTTTTAAATTCGCATCCGGTAACGACCGGAAGTACTGACGACGCACAAAAAGGTAATTCCCCTCATCTAGAAGACATAACCTATCATCTCTAACAAGTCTCCAGTTCATATCTTAAACCATTTTGTAAAAAAAGGGGGGACAAAATTTCATTTTAAAATCAGAAAACTGTCAATAACTTGGCACCGGAAGCGAGTTTTCCAAATTTTCCTTCTGATGAACAAAGTTCATTTGACGACGTATAATTCCGGAAAGTTTCATTTAAAACCACTGAATAGTTTTTGAGAAATCGCCTGCACAAAATTTTGGGGGGGGGGGGAATAATAATAATAACTAGAAACTCATTGCGAGCAATGAGAGGTCTTCCGTCCGATTCTGAAAATAAAAACAAAAATTCACTCTGAAAAAGTGATAAAAGAAATTCAGCGTGAAAATCCAAGAAAGCTAACCAATTAACCATTCACTTTTTTGGATCACTTCCTGTCACGATCGGAAGTACGGCGATACAAGATTTTCTCACGATTCAAATAAACTGATGACTGACTATCAGACCTGAAAGTTTTAGTCTTCAGGCATTTACTGTTGCCGAGCAATATTGTGAGAACAAATTCTAATTTTGAGGACAGGTAATCACTCGACCGGAAGTGAATTTTATAAAAATCTCTGCAAACTTTTTCAATCAACAAGATGAAAACATACATAAAACTCCTAGAAGACTCTCTATTAACACTGTAAATCCCAGAGAAAAATATTGAAAAACAAAAAGTTGCAAATTTAACATTTTTGAATTCACTTCCGTTTGCGACCTGAAGTAAGAACGACGAAAATTAATGGTCGATCAATATATCTACATTTGATGCTCTATCACCTCAGCAAGTTTCATATTCATATCTTTAGCCATTCTCTGATGATACTGTTTACTTTCTTTTATTCTTTATGTATTCCAATTTTTATTTCGTGTAATTCCATATGCAGGCATGTCCATGTGATCCTTTTCTGCACTTCTATATACTTCTACATCAGACCATTTGTCTACTACGAAAGGTTGATCACGATACATTATTTCGCGTGAAACGTCACAGGTAAATATTCGCGCATATCCTTTGGAATGTATTTTCTATTGAATGGTGATAGCTTCAATGAAATTTCAAAATGTATGTTCTTATAACCTGAATATCGAGCTTGAGAAAGTATATTTATCATATTGTACTTATTATATATCGTATGGATAAGTAACACTAAAGCAGTGATTTAGGTAAGATTTTCTACAAGTTTTATTTTCCTGTTTACCCCCAAAGTGGACTATCCCGATTATATTAGTTACACATTCATGAAAAGACTGGAATGTTTCGCCCAAAAACAAGGAATCTGATACCATTTATGTTCGATAACAACATCTTTTAGAAAAAAAAATACTAAAATCATTTTCATTAAACAATCTTTAAAAAAAATGGTTTTCTTATTTTTGTCCTTTCTGTTCATTTAATATGACACAAGCCTGCATGGGGAAAAACAATGGCCACGTAATAATTACTATATATTGATTGCTTTAGTCAGGCAAGTTTCTTGAAAAGCTATTATTACTTATAACCATGGTTTAGGATCAGTTTTTCCGTGGTTTAAAACAAAAGGTTGTAGTTATCGTATTTCCACTTGTAGTCATGTCGTTTTTCTACTTTGAGATGCAGACAAAAACAATTAAGTAGACGTTTGAGGAAACCCCGGATTAAAACTCTAGTTCGAAACAGAATTGCAACGTAATTGTGATGTGACAATCCAACAATTCCTTAACATTTCTTTGATCCTTATGGTACTTTCATTCAAACAAACGCTCGGCTGACTCCATAAATTCTGACCTACTTATCGGAGTTTACGGAGACAGCCGCCATTTTGGACCCGCTTCAAATTTAGAAATGCGAATATCTAGAGTTTGGATTGATCAATTCTAAAATAAATTATATATTAAGCATTTTCAGAAGAGCCTCTATTAACCTTATTAAAATAAAAGAAGAAATATAGAAAAACAAAAAAGTTTAAAAATACGACTTTTTTAAATTCGCATCCGGTAACGACCGGAAGTACTGAACACGCACAAAAAGATAATTCCCCTCATCTAGAAGACATAACCTATCATCTCTAACAAGTCTCCAGTTCATATCTTAAACCATTTTTGAAAAAAAGGGGGGACAAAATTTCATTTTAAAATCAGAAAACTGTCAATAACTTGGCACCGGAAGCGAGTTTTCCAAATTTTCCTTCTGATGAACAAAGTCCATTTGACGACACATAATTCCGGAAAGTTTCATTTAAAAGCACTGAATAGTTTTTAAGAAATCGCCTGCACAAAATTTTGGGGAAAAAAATAATAATAATAATAATAATAATAAGAAACAGTAGAATCACTATAAGGTCTTCCGTGAAGACGGAAGACCTTAACTAGAAACTCATTGCGAGCAATGAGAGGTCTTCCGTCCGATTCTGAAAATAAAAACGAAAATTCAAGCTGAAAAAGTGATAAAAGAAATTCAGACACTCTGGAGATTTAACCCTGGTCGTCAGCATGAAAATCCAACGTGCTAACCATTAACCATTCACTTTTTTGCATCACTTCCTGTCACGACCGGAAGTAACTGCGATACAGGATTTTCTCACGATTCAGATAAACTGATGACAGACTATCAGTCCTGAAAGTTTTAGACTTCAGTTGTTTACTGTTGCCGAGCAATATTGTGAGAACAAATTCTAATTTTGAGGACAAGTAAACACTAGACCGGAAGTGAATTTTTTTTAAAAATCTCTGACTTTTCTCTAGACATTTGCAGTATCTACAACATACATAAAATTATTTCAAGTACTTTATCGATAAGCAATATTTATATTTCATTTCTTATTAAAAATTTTCTCCTTATAGCCAAGGTCTTGGAAAACTGGGCTCCTGAAATTGCAATGTTCTTGAATTTTAATGAAAATAAGTATATTTGAGTACTTTCACAGAAGAGAAATAATATGATCACACCCTCTGATCTAAAAATAAAACAGGTTTTGTAATCCTCAGAAATAGTTCTATCATTTTATAGTTGCATATTTAAGATCAGAGGTTACGCTCTATATTAAATATTAAATATCGAAAAATCGCTTTAAAAATTGGCTGTTTTGTAGAATTTTTCACGATATGAGGAAAATGAGGAAAATGACGCATATCATGACGTCTTAATGCATTGGCTAGCCAGAAAATTACGTCATTTTTGATAGATACGCAGTCATCAAAGGTCTAAATGATATTTAATGCATTAACTAAAACCAAGCAGTTTCAGTTTTTCTGAAATTCACAGGGCCAAAAAAGGCCCTAAGTGAACCTTGTTCTTTAATATTGAAACCACTACACTAGCGCAATGTACCAGCCATCACCGATGTTTACCTTGCACTCATTCCCTGAAGTAACGAGTGTCAGGCAGGTTAATCTTTTTTTTCTTATAGTGTGGAATTATAGGATGAAAACTAGCCAGCTAAATTTTGTGCAAGTACTAGTAGATTTACATTGGATTTGTTACTTGAGTTTTAAGAATAACTGATAGCAGAGAAAATAATCTGTAACTGATAAAAACTAAAAAAAAACCTATTGTGTTTACTTCCTTTATTCTTTATGCATTCAACTTTCTATTCTATGCAATTCCAAATTCAGACATGTCCGTGTAATCTTTTTCTGTATTTCTACACTACTGCATCAGATCATTTGTGAAAGGCGGGTCAAGATAATTATTTCGCGCCAAATGTCACAAGTAAATCTTCGCGCCTTTTCTTTGGAATGTGTCTTCAATTGAATAAGTGTACGTGATAGCTTCAATGAAATTTTTAAAAAGATATAGCCTGATTTTCTAGCCCAAGAATGTATATTTATCACACTGTACATATAACATACCGTATACGGACAAGTAACATAAATGCAGCGCTGTTTTCTTACACATTTTATATTCCTCTTTACCCCCAAAGTAAATTATTATAATTAGAAACACATTAATGAAAAGACTGGAATGTTTCGCAACAAAACACGTCTCGCCATATGACGCTCAAGGAATCTGATACCTATTATGTCCAGTAACTTGCATCTATAAAGGAATATTGCCCTACTAAAATCAAAGAAAAATATCATTGAAGTTTATTTTTCTCTCATTTGAAATTGCTATATGTTATTCGATCAACATGAGAAAGAAATTCTACTTTCAAAATACAATTTGGCAACTCTCCAATTTATGATACAATTGCATAGGTATCTAGCTACATATACATTTGTACCAACATGTTTTCCTCATTTTGTCATATCACAATTGCATCTCTGCACATTAATTAGTGCGAAATTCAACTGCAAACTCTTTATGAGGGAGTAAAAAGACACGCTGATATTGTGCCGTCAAACACCGCTGCTCTGACGTCGAACGACATAGCAACCCCCCCCCCCCATTTAAAGATAAAATCTTATATTTGAGCCCCAAAAAGTGAGAAAAAATTCGGACATTCTTTGGATTGAATCCGGATCGCCCACATTAAAATTCAACATGCTAACCATTACGCTATCAAACATCATCGCTTAAAATTGAAAAATGATAAATATTTAGAGTATGAGTTAATCAATTTTCAAACAAACTACACATTTAGCATTCTTGTAAGTCTCTTTATTTAGCCTATCAACATCATAAAAAAATAATGAAAAACAAAAAAGTTCAAAAAATTACCCTTTTTAAATCACTTCCTGTGACGACCGGAAGTGACGACGACACACGAAATGTTTCCATCACACATCTACAAACCAAATTCTATCATACCTGAAAGTTTCAGACTCCTACCTTTAACAGTTTCCGAGAACATTCATGGACTAGATTTTTAGTGGAAAAAGTGAAAAATCGCAATAATTCCCGACCGGAAGTAACTTTTTCCGAACCTTTTCAATATTTCAAAATGGCATGAGATAACACATCATTCCTGAAAATTTGGATGAAAATCAATGAGTAGTTTTTAAGATATCGCGATTTGAAAAGGTCAAAAAAATAAAAATGAAAAATAATAATAATAACTAGAAACTCATTGCGAGCAATGAGAGGTCTTCCGTCCGATTTTGAAAATGAAAACGTAAATTGAAGTAAAAAGTGATAAGAAAAATCAGACACACTGGAGATTTAACCCTTGTCGTCAGCGTGAAAATCCAACGCGCTAACCATTTCGCCATTTGGACTCCCGCTTCAAAGTGAAAATGACGAATATCTAGAGTTTGGATTTATCATTTCGAAAACAAATTATATATTTAGTATTTTGAAAAGAGGCTCTCTTAACCCTACAAATATTACAGAAAAATATTGAAGTAGAAAAAATCGATTTTTTAAATACGCTTCAGGTACAGTCCCTGAAACGTTCTACTTTCCCACTTGAACGGTGAGCGAACGCTGAACGAACGGTGAACGAACGCTGAACGAACGCAGAGCGAACGGTGAGTGAACGATGTGTGAACGCTGAACGCAACTTGGTGAACGATGTGTGAACGGTGAGTGAACGCTGAACGCGAACGGAGCGCAAACGCGAACGCAAAGTGAACGGTGAACGAACGGTGAACGCAAGATGAACGATATATTCGGAATGCCTCTGATCTTTTCCTTGCATTGAAACTATTTTATTGTATTATATTTTCAGGTGCCAAATAAATAAATAAATAAATAAATAAATAAATAATAGATAAGTAAACCAATAAATGAATGAATATTTAAGTCAATAAAATAAATTCTCCAAAATTGTCCTAAGAAAGACGATGCATGCACATAAAGTATTTAATCACACGATTTTTATCGCATTAAAACATTGCAATTGTTATCGAACGCTGAAGTATAAAATTAGATTTTTGGTTGGAAAATAAAAATGTTTATTCTTATTTAATAACAAATCAGAGAAAACTTCTGACTTATAGAATGAATTAAGGCGGTTGTAACATCCATTCATATATCTCCGTGTCAAGGCGATTTCGTGTAAATTAATGAAAAAAAAATTAATTACAAAGGTCAGTGGACGTTTTGCATTTATATGCTCGTATTTTAAATTTTTAATATAATGATATATTATGTGTCATTTCTATTTTTAATGATGATTTATTGAGCAGACTTCTACATGTATATGTAGATGACCGTGGTTATACTCGGACAAGATAATACAAAGATACATATTCATATTATTTGTTATAAATTCAATTTTAAGAACTTGATATTTAAGTAATATGCTGTTATAGTTTTTATTAAACAGACAAATGAGAGAGAGAGAGAGAGAGAGAGAGAGAGAGAGAGAAATATTCCGTTTTAGTCCCCCCCCCTCCTTTCAGGCTTCACTAAATGTTTGTACCTATATCAAACAAAAACTCTGATTTTTTTTCTTAATATATCAGACAGTGAAAGTAACTTTTTTTAATCAACAAATCATATCCATTTGTTTGACAGCCATACTCGTTTTTATGTTCCTGCTTCGATTTCACACGAAGTCCACGTGCTTGTCCTGTCAATCAAAATCATTCGACACTGTGCAGGTGTGAAAGTTTCGTCACATCGAAGACAGAGTGCGAGTATTTCCAACAAGTTATAACATTTATTTTTATCATTTCTAGATTTGATTCCAACATTTGAATAATAAATGAATAAAATACATTGGGCATTTACTCTTGAATTTGATACATACTCTCTGCCAATTTCAAATACCACCGCTGACACGTGTACATTTTGAACTACAGTAAGTATTGTTTTGTGACTTTTTTAGATGCATGTTTGTTTTGAGACTGAAATTTTTGTTCTAAAAAAGACCTTAACTTTCTTTAAAAAATGTTAATTAAAATATTCTGGAAATGCAGTACTGACTAAGTAACCGATTTAGGGGGAAAGGGGGGGGGGGTATTAATCATATCGAATGGCAAACACATAAAGTTACGGTGAAGAGAGAATTTTTTTCTCTATAACTATAGACTTTACATATTATAGTAGAGAAAATTCTGTAGTGCAGTACATTTTAAATAAATATATCATTTAACCACACTATCAATTTAATTCGCTCCAAAGATAATAAACAGGACATCCGCAGTACTATGTATAACTCTCAGAACTAATTCTATCATATTTTCTGTAGTAGTTTAAGAAACGTGTTAGAAATAAATATTTTCGTAATTTTGCTGCGTAATTATTTGACTTGGATAATTATATAACCATTAACGATTTGTCGTCTTTAACAAAACAACAAAATGTTGCAGTGCTTGAAGTATTTGCACATTGCCCTTAGTTAAATTTAATATTTCAGCATCGTTCTACATAGGTACAGAATGTGCTTATAACAACAATTATTTTCCAGTAATTTAATAAATAACCTAACAGCTAAGTTAGAATAATAAAAATATATATCGTAGATATTTTTCCCCATGAAATAATGATTCTTCAAACACGATATGTTAGTTATTAAATTAAAAATCCTGTAACTCCTTCCCTACAAAAAGATAAGTCCTTTCACTTCGGAGTTCCGAATGACAATGAAAACTGAACGATAGGTGAACGCTGAACGCAAGGTGAACGCAAAATGAACGGAACGAAGAGCGAACGCTGAACGCTTTGTGAACGGTGAACGCGAGCGCAAGGTGAACGATGAACGCAAAACTGTGAACGGAGAGCGAACGGTGAACGCACGGTGAACGAACGGTGAACGCACGCTGAACGAACGGTGAACGAACGGTGAGCGAACGGAAAAATGGGAAAGTAGAACGTTTCAGGGACTGTAGCGACGGGAAGTAACGACGACGCATGAAAAGGTCCCCTCTCCAATCTAAAAATCATGTTCTATCATCTCTAACAAGTCTCCAGTTCATATCTTTAGCCATTCTTGAAAACACTCACAGACAAAGTTTCATTTTAAAATAAAAAAAAAATGTCCATAACTTGGCACTGGAACCGAATTTACCAAAAAACGGAATTTCATATAAAAATCATATAAAGATCTTTTGTCTCTGAAAATTTCAAAGAAATTCATTGAATAGTTCTCGAGAATTTGCGTGCAGAAGATTTTGTCTAAAAAGAAAGAGAATAATAAAAATTCTCTAGAGTTTGGATTTATCAATTTTAAAACAAGTTATATATTTATCATTCTTAAAAGAGTCTCTATTAACCCTACAAATATCATAGAAAAATATTGAAAAGCAGAAAAGTTGAAAAATTCGACTTTTTTAATTCGCTTCCGGTAGTGACCGGAAGTACTGATGACGAAAATCAAGGTCGATTTGCACATCTAGAAGTTATGTTCTATATTCTCTAACAAGTCTCCAGTTCATATCTTTAGTTGTTCTTTAGATATCCCGCGGAAACTATTTCATTTTAAAATCAGAAAAATGTCCATAACTTGGAACCGGAAGCGAATTTTTCCAAAATTCTTTTAAATGTAACAATGCCATTAACTGGCGCGTTATCCCTGAAAGAATGCTGAAAAACCACTGAATAGTTCTCGAGATATTGCTTGGACAAAATTTGTCTAAAAAATAAGAATAATAATTATAATAATAATAATAATAATAATAATAATAACTAGATACTTATTGCCTAGGCAATAACAGGTCTTCCGTTTTCTTGACTTCTTCGGGGAAAAAACACGATCTTGTCAATAAGATTACTCTAAATAATTAACAAAAGTTATCTCAAGGCTTCCAAAGATATGTAAATACAAATAAAAACAAACGGAATTACTTTCCTGTTTTCTTTATGTACTTCATCATGAACGAACGTACTCCAAATGAATAAAATGTTCATTCTACACCTAAATTATTCACAACTGATCCTCCCTAAAAGTTTCCATGAAAAACTACTCATGTTTGAGACAACTTCCGGTTTTTCGATTGGCACTTCCGGTGAAAATAAATTGAATGGTTATAGTCTATCTAACATCCGCATTAGCCTAACATTTCTGTAAAAAGGAAAAAAAAAACTTTAAAAATTCACTTATTTTCATCGCTTCCTGTCACGACCGGAAGTGACGGAAACGTACGATTTTTACATGATGTAAATAAACTGAGGACTGACTATCAGTTCTGAAAGTTTAGACTTCAGCAATGTACTGTTTGTGAACAATTTGGTGAATAAAATCTCAATTTGAGGACAGAAAAACACGCGACCGGAAGTGCATTTTCCTAAGATGGTTAACGTCACACTAGACAATTGCAGTCTCAATAACATGTATAAAAATCATTTCAAAAACTTTGTCTATAAGCGATATTTTTGGGAAAGTTAAAAATCCCAATTACATAGTTTTTTCTTATAACCGGAAGTAATCTTTTTTTTTTTTTTTTTGTTTCCAGTGAGACCAACACATATAGAAACTGTGAAAGAGATTCAATTATTTGATGCAAGTTTTATTTCAAAAGAGAAAAGTTGAAATTTTTGATTTCTTTGATCACTTCCTGTGACGACCGGAAGTGACGGCTGACGCTATTAACCCAAATGGTTTTGCCTACTCCTTAAGTTCTATTACTCATATAAGTTTGGTGTCTAAATCTCTCTAGTTTTCTGAGATCTCACTTGCACAAATTCTTATTTTGCGGACAGTAAAACACGCGACCGGAAGTGAATTTTACCAAGATATTTGAAGTTACTCTAGACATTTGCAGTCTAAATAACATATTAAAAAAACATTTCAAATACTTAATCTATAAGCGATATTTATGGGAAAGTAAAATACTCAAATTATGTAGTTTTTCGCTTATAACCGGAAGGTGACGTTTTTGTTTCCGGTGGGACCAACATATTTCGAAACTGCGAAACAGATGCAATAATGTCATGCAAGATTTAATCCAAAAAAGAAAAGTTGAAATTTTCGATTTCTTTGATCACTTCCTGTGACGACCGGAAGTGACGGCTGACAGATTTAAACATATTCCACAAACTTACTTATCATGATCTATAATCCTTGAAAGTTTGGTGTCTTAATCTTTTACCGTTTCTGAGAAAACGTCCGGACATGAACTCTTTTGAAAAAAAGGAAATCGGACATATCTGGTTGTCAGGGTGAAAATCCAACGTGCTAATCATTAACCATTCACTTTTTTGCATCACTTCCTGTCACGACCGGAAGTAACGGCGATACAAGATTTCCTCGCGATTCAAATAAACTGATGACTGACTATCAGTTCTGAAAGTTTTAGACTTCAGTCGTTTACTGTTGCCGAGCAATATTGTGAGAACAAATTCTAATTCTGAGGACAGGTAAACATGCGACCGGAAGTGAATTTTATAAAAAAAAAATCTCTGACGTTTCTCTGTACATTTGCAGTATCTACAAAATGCATCAAAACATTTCAAGTACTTTATCGATAAGCAATATTTATGAGAAAGTTAAATATCGAAGTAACGTAGTTTATCACCTAAAACCGGAAGTTGACGTTTTTGTTTCCGGTGCAATCTAACATGTTTCAAAACAGCGAAAGAGATGCAATAAAGTGATGCAAACTTTAATTTAAAAAAGAAAAATTAAAATTTTTGATTTCTTTGAACACTTCCTGTGACAACCGGAAGTGACGACTGACGCGTTTAACCAAAATGGTTTTGCCTACTCCTCAAGGTCTGTTACTCGTAAAAATTTGGTGTTTTAATCTTTTACCTGTCTTGAGATTTCGCTCAAAGAATTTCTCATTTTGAGGACAGAAAAAAAACGTAACCGGAAGTGAATTTTGGAAAGATATTTGAGGTTACTCTAGACATTTGCAGTCTGAATAACATACCTAAAATTCATTTCAAATACTTTATCTATGAAGAATATTTGTTGGAAAGTAAAATACTCAAATTATTTAGTTTTTCTCTTATAACCGGAAGTTGTCGTTTTTGTTTCCGGTGGGACCAACATCTTTCGAATCTGCGAAAAAGATGCAATAAAGTGATGCAATTATTAAATAAAAAAAGAAAAGTTGAAATTTTCGATTTCTTTGATCACTTCCTGTGACGACCGGAACTGACGGCTGACGCTCTGAACCCAAGTGGTTTTTGATACATCTTAAGGTCTGTTGCTTATATAAGTCTGGTGTCTTAATCTCTTACCGTTTCCGAGATCTTGCTCAGACAACTTCTCATTTTTAGGACAGAAAAACACGCGACCGGAAGTGAATTTTTGAAAGATATTTGAGGTAACTCTAGAAATTTGCTGTCTGAATAACATATTTAAAATTCATTCCAAATACTTTATCTACAATAGATATTAATGGGAAAGAAAAATACTCAAATTATGTAGTTTTTCTCTTATAACCGGAAGTTGACGTATTTGTTTCCGGTGGGACCGACATATTTCAAAACTACAAAAAAGATGCAATAAAGTGATGTAATAATTGATTTAAAAAAGGAAAGTTGAAATTTAACCATTTCTTTGATCACTTCCGTAAGCGACCGGAAGTGCCGACGACAGACGAAAAGGTGCCCTCTCCAATCTAAAAATCATGTTCTATCATCTCTAACAAGTCTCCAGTTAATATCTTAAGCCATTCTTGAGAACACTCGCGGACAAAATTGCATTTTTAAATCAGAAAATTGTCCATAACTTGGCACTGGAACCGAGTTTACCAAAAAACGGAATTTTATATAAAATTCATATAAGGACCTTTTATCCCTGAAAATTTCAAGGAATTTCATTGAAAAGTTTTCGAGAAATCGCGTGCACAAAATTTTGTCTAAAAAAAAAAGAATAATAATAATAATAAGAAGAAGAAGAAACAATAGAATCACTATAAGGTCTTCCGTGGAGACGGAAGACCTTAATAAACAGTACAATCACTATAAGGTCTTCCGACTGAAACGGAAGACCTTAATAATAAGAAACAGTAGAATCACTATAAGGTCTTCCGTGAAGACGAAAGACCTTAATAAGAGAATGGCGTGTAAGGTTTACGTCAAAACATGGCTGACGCAAAACAATTCCTGAATTTTCCCCTTCAATTCCAGCATTTCTGCATTGGACAGGGCTGATGGTTGTTTATGAGATGATGAACTATGTGTAAACTTTCTTAGTTTAGCGGAATCATGAACATTTTCGGCGTGCTGAATAATTTGTTTACAGTAGTGATGAGGCGTTCGCGCACCTGCAGGAGCGGATCCAAGGATTTACGAATTTAATAAAAACAATGGAAATGAAGTTCTAATACTTATATATATTATTTAATGAAATTATTAATATGCAAGTAATAGATATACAAGAAAATGCTAAGGAATGCAGCTGACAAGCGCTACTTTCTAAAGATAAATTAATTCTAAATAAAATAATTATAAATTCTTTAGACGAATCAGAAGAAAAATGAATGGTAGCAAAATATCAAATCACATCAGGGGAACTGAATTTTATTAATGACACTCTTAAGAAGTTCCTTATAAGTTGTATATTTTATATCTGCCTATTCCACTTCGCTGCTTCGAGTGAGGGGGGGGGGGGGGGGCGGGGGGGGGGGGGGGGTTGGTCTTGAACATAAACATGAAAATTACCATTATTTTGTAGAAAGAATTAAGCCTTATCATTTTGAAAACATCAAGAAGAATTGCTTGTGATATGAAGGTCAAGGTCGTTTTATTTATAATCCAAAACATAAAAGCGACATTTGCAATCATTACAATAAAAGAGAAGGGGGGGGGGTCTGTAAAGATGACAACGTCTTCTACAGTTGACAAAATAAAAGAGGGGTGAACAAAATGCGCACACATGATATATATCATATTCAACGATTTTTATTTAATATAAACTTGTTTCCATGGCAACAGGAAGATTTTTCTGGCCTATCTCAATCACCAGAGAAGTGTTACCTCTACACGTCATCCTAAGTAAATGAGCCCGGCGTAGTCCCCGTAAACTATATATACGACAAAAAAATCAATATTTTGTAGTGTTTAAGAAACGTTGGTCCTACGTTTTCAGAAATTCTAAGATATTTAAAGATATTTAATTCCTTCTTAATCAAATCAAGAAACTGGCAATACGTGAAATCTTCAAAGAGGGGCCTTTACATACCCTGTGAATATTACAGAAAAAAGAAGTTAGAAAGACGAAGAAATTGAAAAAATCGACTTTGAAATCCACTTTCTGTGACGACCGGAAGTATTGACGACGGAAAAAATGTTCATGGTGACATCTACAAGTCATTATCTATGATATTTGACAGAGTTAACTTTCATATCTTAAGCTGTTCTGGAGAAATGGAGCGGAAAAGTTCTTTACAAAATTTCGTCTATACAATAATATTAAGAATACTAGATCAGATCTCGTTGCGAGCAACGAGTAGGTCTTCCGTCCGATTTTTCGATAAGATGAGATATGATTTTGACTATGATCTTTGTTAAAAGATAATAATATATAGACTTCCCTAATTAGATTTCATTCTTTTGATTTATATAACATTATCAAAGAGCTATAGATGACATGCTTTTGGCCCCTCTGAGCCCCTAGTTTCAGGGGTCAGCCCCTTTTTCTTGATATCAGTTGAAAGGTCTTGTGATTTTGAAAACGTTTTGTTCAAGAAATATTCAGAGATTCCCTTTTGTTGTGGAGATATGCTGAATGGAAATATTTAGGGGCCAACCCTCCAAGTCCTTAATGGGGCCGTTTGACAAAAATTGAAAGGGTGCATATTGTTTAGTACATTATTCTGACCATCTTTTGTTCAGCATTGCATATCAAAATATTCCCCCTTTTCGAGATATAAAGCGTCAAAGATTTAACATTCTGGCCCCTTGTGACCCCTTATTACATAACGTATGATCAGAATCTTATCATATATGGTTGTAAATTGTTAAGATAAACATCTTTGCTTCAGTAATGTGTTACAGATTATTGATCGTTAAAGAGTTGTAGATGAAAGACTTTTGGCCCCTATAAGCCCCTAATTTGAAGGGTCAGCCCCCTCTTTTTGATATCAAATGAAAGGTTTTGTGATTTTGAAGAGTTTGTTCAACAACTATTCAGAGATTTCTTTTCGTTGTGGAGATATGCTGAATGGAAATATTTAGGGGCCACCCCTCCAAGTCCTTAATGGGGCCGTTTGACAAAAATTGAATGGGTGCATATTGTTTAGAACATTACTCTGACCATCTCTTGTTCAGTATTTCTTATCAAAATATACCCCCTTTTCGAAATATAAAGCGTCAAAGATTTAGCATTCTGGCCCCTTGTGATCCCTTCTTACGTAACATATGATCAGAATCTTATCATATATGGTTGTAAATCGTTAAGATAAACATCTTTGCTTCAGTAATGTGTTACAAATTATTGATCGTTAAAAAGTTATAGATGAAAGACTTTTGGCCCCTCTGAGCCCCTAATTTGAAGGGTCAGCCCCCTCTTTTTGATATCAAATGAAAGGTTTTGTGATTTTGAAGAGTTTTTGTTCAACAACTATTCAGAGATTTCTTTTTGTTGTGGAGATATGCTGAATGGAAATATTTAGGGGCCACCCCTCCAAGTCCTTAATGGGGCCGTTTGACAAAAATTGAAAGGGTGCATATTGTTTGAACATTACTCTGACCATCTCTTGTTCAGTATTGCTTATCAAAATATACCCCCTTTTCGAGATATAAAGCGTCAAAGATTTAGCATTCTGGCCCCTTGTGACCCCTTCTTACGTGACATATGATCAGAATCTTATCATATATTGTTGTAAATCGTTAAGATAAACATTTTTGCTTCAGTAATGTGTAACAAAATATTGATCGTTAAAGAGTTATAGATGAAAGACTTTTGGCCCCTCTGAGCCCCTAACTTGAGGGGTCAGCCCCTTTTTCTTGATTTCAAATGAAAACACTTATCATTCTGCACAACTTTTGTTATATATGTTTTTACAAAATATTTACAGGTATAAAGATATGATAGAAAACTTGTCAAATTTTGCGAGATGCTTGTGAGCCTATTTTTCGAGCCCAGGCGAGCTTTGGCGCCTTTTGCGCTGGAAAGATATGGACGCAAAAAAGCACATCTACAATCCCTCCTCTACTTTCACTGAGAATCTCAACTCAATATCTTTATTCGTTTTGGAGTGATTACCAGGACAAGCCGACCCTCTGAAAATCAGATAATTGTCTATATCTCACGACCGGAAGTGACGTCATCAGTATAAAAAATTTCCAATAAGGTTCAGATCAATATCTATCAGATCTGAAAGTTTCATGAAAATCGACAGAGTCGTTTCCGAGAACTCGCGTGCACAAAATCGGTAAGAAAAAGAAAGAATAATAACTAGATACTTATTGCCTAGGCAATAACAGGTCTTCTGTTTTCTTGACTCTTTTGTCAACTGGTTTGAAAAAAAAGCTGAAAATGAAAAAAAAAAAAGTCCTTCCATCAGGGATCGAACTCAAAACCTTTGGTTTGTAAGGCAGGCGCGCTAACCACTAGACCACGTATTCTGATGAAGATGGAGGTAGTAAATTAATTGTTTAAGAATAAATAGGAATAAAAGCACGTGTTCTCTTGTTTTTTATGGAATGTAGTGATCAGTATTGAATAGATTGAGAAACACGATTTGTGTATAATACAATTGCAGATTTTCGGTTTAAAAAATCATTTGAGATGGTCTATATTTGGAATGCATTGAGTTAATCATTCAGAGCCTATGATGCATTAGAACTGCAGTGTCGAGACTTTGTTTACAAATATAGGAAAATTTCGGATCGGGTTCGAATGTGACTGAATATCCTAAAATAATAGGTAAGATTAAAATAAGCATCTCTGTGTGGATTGAATTAAATGTAAGTAGCATAAATTAAAATTTCAGATAGGGATTTTAGAAAGAAAAATGTGTCAATGAGAGCGTGAAAATTTATTTGCTAGGAAAAAATCGCTGTTTTCGACATTCATTCGATTAATATTAATTCTAAATAAAATTGAAATAAATTCCACATACTAGAGAAAGCAAGAATGCTTGGTGTTAAAATATCATATATCAAGAGAATCGACTGCTATTCATAACAACTGAAGAAATAACCGAGAAAAGCTTTAATTAATTTTTATGTTCATCGGCATCTAAATTTCTGATACGAAAAAAGATATAGTGTTTGCCGTAAACATTCATACTTTCTATACACTACAGAGATTCACCGTCAAATTTTCAGGAAACTTTCTTTCAGATATCTTCTGCAATACTTCGAAATGTTATGTCGATCCGAGATGTTGTATGAGTTCTAGAAAAATATTCTAGGCTGATATTAATCTGATTTTTTTTTTTTTTTTTTTTTTTTTTTTTTTTTTTTTTTGATTTTTTTGTTGTTGAATTTTTGGGAAGGGGAGGGGGGAAAGAGGAGTAAATTAATTATTGATTCTGACCTTTTGGTCAAAGGTCAAGGTCATCAAAGGTCAAGGTCAAAGGTCAAGATCAAAGGTCAAGGTCATTGAGAAAATCCCGGAAAAAATTTACTTTCTACGTTTTTGTTTTTTTACTTCATCAAGACTGAAATTACTCAAAACAAATAAAATGTTCATTCTACACCTAAATCATTCACAACTGATCATCCCTAAAAGTTTTCATGAAAAATTACTCATGTTCCGATTTTTCGGCCGGCAATTCCAGTGAAAATAATTTGCATGGTTTTAGTCTATCTAACATCTGTATTAGCCAAACATTTCTGTAAAAAGAAAAAAAAACTTGGAAAATTCACCTTGTTTGCATCGCTTCCGGTCACGCAGGAAACTGACGGCAATGTACGATTTTCACATGATGTAGAAAAACTGGTGACTGACTATCAGTCCTGAAAGTTTTGGATTTCAGTCGTTTACTGGTGCTGAGCAATTAGGTGAATAAAATCTCAATTTGAGGGCAGGAAAATACGCAACCGGAAGTGAATTTTACTAAGATGTTTGACGTCAATCTAGACATCTGCAGTCTCAATAACATACATAAAAATCATTTAAAGAACTCTCTCTATAAGGGATATGTTGGGGAAAAATTCAAAACCCCTACTATGTTGTTTTTCTCTTATAACCGGAAGTTGTCGTTTTTGTTTCCGGTGGGACTAACACATATCGTAACTGTGAAAAAGATACAATTATATGATGCAAGTCTTATTCAAAAAGAGAAAAGTTGAAATTTTTGATTTCTTTGATCACTTCCTGTGACGACCGGAAATGACGACTGATGCTCTTAACCCAAATGGTTTTGTCTACTTCTCAAGGTCTAATACTCCTATAAGTGTGGTGTCTAAATCTCTTACCGTTATTGAGATATCACTCGGACAACTTCTCATTTTGCGGACATTCAAACGCGCGACCGGAAGTGAATTTTACAAAGATATTTGACGTTACTCTAGACATTTGCAGTCTTGATAACATATTCAAAAATCAATTCAAATACTTTATCTATAAAAAAAATATTTATGGGAAAGTAAAATACTCAAATTATGCAGTTTTTCGCTTATAGCCGGAAGTTGTCGTTTTTGTTTCCGGTGAGACCAGCATATTTCGAAACTACAAATGAAATGCAATAATGTGATGCAAAAAAAGATTCAAAAAAGAAAAGTTGAAATTTTCGATTTCTATTATCACTTCCTGTGACGACCGGAAGTGACGGCTGACGCTCTTAACCCAAATGGATTTGCCTACTCCTCAAGATCTATTAACCATATAAGTTTGGTGTCTTAATCTCTTACCGTTTCTGAGATATGACTGGGACAAAATATTTTTGAAAAAAACGGAAATCGGACATATCTGACGACAGGAAGTGAATTTTGAAAAAATGAAAAAAATGCCTAGGGGTATTTTCATTCTCTATCATCCCTGAAAATTTCAAGAAAATCCGTCCAGCCATCTCTGAGAAATCGCCCGGAAAAGAAAAGGGGAAAAAAAAAATAATAACTAGAAACTCATTACAATAGTAATGAGAAGGTCTTCCGTTATACTACTTTCTGTTTGCAAGAACATATCTTTTCCAGCGTCGGTATTAGCCTAAACCTTATGTAGAAACAAAATAACTTAAAAAATTACTTTTCTGCTTCGCTTCCTGTCACGACCGGAAGTAATGACGACACACGAAATCTACACGATGCAAATGAACTGATGACTGACTATAAGTCCTGGAAGTTTAAGACAACAGTCATTTACTGTTGCCGAACAATTGTGAGAACAAATTCTAATTTTGAGGACAGGAAAACACACGACCGGAAGTGAACTGAATAAAAATCTCTGAATTTTTTCTTGACTTTTGCAGTATCTACGGCATATGTAAAAAACATTTCAAGTACTTATCTATAAGTGATATTTATGAGAACGTTCAACCACGAAATAAGGTAGTTTATCTCTTAAAACCGGAAGTTTAAAGTTTCTGTTTCCGGTGAAATCTAACATATTTCAAAACAGCGAAAGAGAAGCAATAAATTTTGATTTCTTTGATCACTTCCTGTGACGACCGGAAGTGACGACTGACGCTTTTAACCCAAATGGTTTTGTCTACTCCTCAAGGTCTAATACTTCTATAAGTTTGGTGTCTAAATCTTTTACCGTTATTGAGATATCACTCGGACAAGTTCTCATTTTGCGGACATCTAAACGCGCGACCGGAAGTGAATTTTACAAAGATATTTGACGTTACTCTAGACATTTGCAGTCTTGATAACATATTCAAAAATCAGTTCAAATACTCTATCTACAAAAAATATTTATGGGAAAGTAAAATACTCAAATTATGCAGTTTTTCGCTTATAGCCGGAAGTTGTCGTTTTTGTTTCCGGTGGGACTAACATATTTCGAATCTACAAATAAGATGCAACAATGTGATGAAAGAAAAAAAATCAAAAATTTTCGATTTCTTTTATCACTTCCTGTGACGACCGGAAGTGACGGCTGACGCTCTTAACCCAAATGGATTTGCCTACTCCTCAAGATCTATTACTCATATAAGTTTGGTGTCTTAATCTCTTACCGTTTCTGAGATATGACTCGGACAAAATTTTTCTGAAAAAAAGGAAATTGGACATATCTGACGACCGGAAGTGAATTTTGAAAAAAATGAAAGATACACTTGTAAGTATTTTCATTCTCTATTATCCCTGAAAATTTCACGAAAATACGCCCAGCCATCTCTGAGAAATCGTGAAAAAAAGAAAAGGAAAAAAAAAAAATAATAATAATAAGAAAAAACAGTAGAATCACTATAAGGTCTTCCGTCTGAAACGGAAGACCTTAATAAAAAGAAGAAACAGAAGAATCACTATAAGGTCTTCCGTCTGAAACGGAAGACCTTATTTATAATAATAATAAGAAGAAGAAACAGTAGAATAACTATAGGTCTTCCGTTGAAAACGGAAGACCTAATAAGAAACAGTAGAATCACTATAAGGTCTTCCGTGAAGACGAAAGACCTTAATAAGAAGAAACAGTAGAATCACTATAAGGTCTTCCGTGAAGAAGGAAGACCTTAACTAGAAACTCATTGCGAGCAATGAGAGGTCTTCTGTACGAGTTTGAAAATAAAAACGTACATGTAAGTTCAAGCTGAAAAGGTGATAAAAGAAATTCAGACACTCTGGAGATTTAACTCTGGTCGTCAGAGTGAAAATCCAACGTGCTAACCATTAACCTTTCACTTTTTTGCATCACTTCCTGTCACGACCGGAAGTAACGGAGATACAAGATTTTCTTGCGATTCAAATAAACTGATGACTGACTATCAGTCCTGAATGTTTTAGGCTTTAGTGTTGCTGAGCAATATCCTGAGAACAAATTCTAGTTTTGAGGACAGGTAAACACGCGACCGGAAGTAAATCTTATAAAAATCTCTGACTTTCTTCTAGACATTTGCAGTATCTACAAAATGCATAAAAACATTTCAAGTACTTTATCGATAAGCAATATTTATGAGAAAGTCAAATATCGAAATAACGTAGTTTATCACCTTAAACCGGAAGTTGACTTTTTTGTTTCCGGTTTCCGGTGGAATCTAACATATTTCGAAACAGCGAAAGAGATGCAATAAAGTGATGCAAACTTTAATTTAAAAAAGAAAAGTAAAAATATTTGATTTCTTCCTGTGACGACCGTAAGTTACGACTGACGCGTTTAGCCAAAATGGTTTTGCCTACTCCTCAAGGTCTGTTACTCATAAAAGTTTGGTGTCTTAATCTCTTACCTGTTTTTGAGATCTCGCTCACACAATTTCTCATTTTGAGGACAGAAAACACGCAACCGAAAGTGAATTACTGAAAGATATTTAAGATTACTCTAGACATTTGCAGTCTGAATAACATATTTAAAATTCATTTAAAATACTTTGATCTATAAAGAATATTTGTGAGAAAGCAAAATACTCAAATTATTTAGTTTTTCTTTTATAACCGGAAGTTGTCGTTTTTGTTTCCGGTGGGACGAGCATCTTTCGAATCTGCGAAGAAAATGCAATAAAGTGAAGCAATTCTTAAATAAAAAAAAAGAAATGTTGAAAGAACTGGGTACGTTAAGTATAACAGAGCGGCCCTGTCTCCAAATTTGATTTCAGTTTTTTACAAACATGCCTACAATGTGTCCTTTCAAAATCATTTTTATATTTTTTAAATTAACACAAACCGTTTTTCCGTCAGAGGTCTCGAAAAATGGGGAGTTTTCTTTAAAAATTACAAATTTTGATGTGATAACGTCATCACGGCGTTACTGATTTTAACGTTACATTAAAAGAAATCTGTAAATTCTCTGAACTGGAAACTATTTACTTTAATCTGACTTAGTTCCAGAAAACAATTTTGAACTTTTATTTCAATTCATCGTAATGTATCTTTGATAGCTGGAAGGAGTATAATAATTTAAAGGAAAATATAATTTTATTACAAACGATTTCATCAGACAAGTAATGAAGCTTGTCTCATCCATACAGACGAGACAAGGTAGTACTTCTTTTAAAATTGTGCTCGTATCAGATTTATCATTTTTTTTAATGTAAAATTTCCTAATGATTTCTTCAACCAGCCGCATTGTCTATGAAGTTAATTAAAAATTTTAAAGAAACATGAATCAATTAAGAAGAAAATTGGAACGTCCTATATAAAGTTGTCAAAATTGGATATTTGGCAATGAAAAGGCCATCAACACCACTCCCCCTTTTTCCATTCCAACAAATGGCAGCGCTATTAATTTCGTATTTTCTATTTTTTTTTTTTTTTTTTTTTTTTTTTTTTGGATAAACGTATAAATTACTCACTATTACGGGGTTACGAGGTGTCTTAAACTGCGTTAAAAAATTTTCTTTGATGTGAAGATTTCTTTTATAGAACGTTATTTATTCATTCCATTGGATCCGCTTTACTGCTTGGTTCATGTAAAATACACTAACCAGGAATAATCCCCAATATACTTACACACAATCACTTTCTATGTTTCTATTTTCTATGTTAAAACCACAAGAGGGGACCGGTTATAAGAGTCCGATTGATGAGGCCATTCCAAGTTTTTTTCTTTGTTTAGCGTTCGTCCTAAATTCGAAAACCTATCTTCCTATCACAAACCAAAAGGAAAAAAACACATTTTCAGGACAGTTCTAGAATTTCTTATTACCATTTGAGACCTCTCCTCGACATAAAACTAAGTTAAACTACTAGTTTATTGAAATAAAAAAAAATGCTTCAAATAAAAACCGCGAATCTCCTAAGGCTTTTGAAAAAAGGGGTGTGCGATTTGTTTAGATCCATTTTTCGATGAACAAAATATTTTATATAGCCAATGTTAATAATTTAATTTTAGAGACAAACACGCTACTTTGCATGTACATACTCATTATAACAAAATCGAAAATTACATGCCTAAATCTGCGTAGTGAATTCGACAGGAAATGCACACGAATTCTCGGGAAGGGATTCAGAAGCCTGTAGTACACTCTAACGGGCATAATTACCTAAAACTAAAAGTTATAAAATTAAGATATAATATTATGTGTATGATTCACATATAGAGTTTATCTACGTCAGCTATGAAAATCTGCGCGTGTCGTCTTCAAAGCAATGCTGCATCTTGCATTGATATATCGATCAGTAGAAGATCAAAGGTCACAGTCGAGTGGGGAGTCACGGGAAATTGGAAAGGGGTGTATTTAGTTTTAAATCAAATTCTTGATACATTTTTTTATTGGTACTCATTACAGTACATATATAACTTGATTATCGTACCCCCCCACTTCTATTTAAATAGAGACAAAATACAAATAATCGAAATGCAGAATAACAGAACACTCACATAGAAGAATCAAAATTCACTTTCACGCCCCTTTTTATAAGCTACATATAGATTTAGTTCTAGTTCAGTTATCAAATTATACGAAATCTGATGTTATTTTGTTACTTGTGAGAACAATACGCAAAACACGTCACAGTGCCTCTTTATAGAGTTATCCTTGCCATTCCCGGATTATATCAATAGCTTGAATATGTTTCTTTTTCGTGTTAGTGACTGATAAAAAAATATCTTTAAAAATTTACTTAACAAACTGCTGACATAAATTTTCTTTAGAACTCCTCCCTTTGTTTACATGTTACACAACCGTAGGTAAGATATTTGATATATTTCAGTGACAATGATAATTTTATCACTGCCTTTGGATACATTAACTCTCTCGGGCATTTCCTTCGCAATTCTGTGCATTTGTCCTTATAATAACAATAAAATACTTTCAATGTATTTTTTCTGGAACGGATTATCATCATAGACGGACGTTGAATCTTTAAAATTCAGAGATAATGTGCACCGTTTTCACAGAGATGAAATTGGGCAGGACGCTCCTCTAGCCCCGATGAACATCCATTGGAATACTGAACATATTTCCTATGACATACTTAATGTATTATTTCATGGATAATCTGGATAAATTCCTTGTAAAAATACTCGCTAACTTCAAGATTAACAATCGTGTACATGTAGTTAATATGTACATTAGTTTTTTATACAGATAATATCTATAGAGTAATTCTGTTTTCTTTTTTTCCATTTCAAGACTTGGAATGCCTTGAAAAATTAATGTATTAGGAAAATAATTTCTGAAAAAAAATATTCGAGTTAAACCATCGATTATAGAGCGGAAAGGGGAGTGTCTTGTCCACAAGTAATGCATGATCGTGTTTGTATTTCTTACAGAACTGGGAACAGATAATCTTTATTTATAGATAATAGAAAAGGTTAATTGTATCACGTTTCACTTAAATTTTCGTAGAAAATGCCGAAAGCGTACACCACTGTATACGTTTTTAAGCCTTATAAACTTGGTCAACATAATTATCTAAAATTCCTTGTAAATTATGATTTAAACCCGATTTTACTTGAAAACACTGATGTCAATATTCCGATCAGCATGACAAATGTCTATATAATTAATAATTGTAAATACATGTAAGAACTTTTCCATTCTCAGCTGCAGACCTTTAATAAGTAACTGTAGGTCGGCAGTGGCAGATTTAGAAGTATTTAGTCATAAATTATATAAAACACTTCCTGATTATGCGATAAAACACTAGAATTCTTTCTGACATAATTAATTTTGTCAAATAAAAATCTGCAACAATACAGTGACAAGGAAAACAAGTTTTGAAAAGAAATCTCCAAATGGTGACTGCTATACACAAAGCTTCCCATCTACTTTCCCCCTTTCCCCGTCCCAATCACTACCTATTGTCTTTTGATATTCATGAATCCTAGACATACATGTATATAAATTGAAAACGAATAAAACATACTTCAGGAAGCTGATGATTTTCAATAAAAAAGGTTAAAAAATCTTTTCTTGAAGTCAAATAAAGTCAATGTCCACTATGAAGGAGACGCGCGTTTTAGTTGGAGGTACATGTAGGATTAAATGTAAATTAATTGCCTGAACCAACCCAGCTTATGTCGTTAAATTATTTTTTTTACGCTGTAAATATTGATTGAATATTTATCATAGTTGCGAAGACTGAAGAATTTGTTTCAAGTACATATTTTCAGCATGATTGCTCTTTGTGACGTCATTTTTTTTCAATGCATTGCGTCATTAATTTACATGTAATGTCCCATAATAAATTTCACTGAGAAAGGCTTATATGGTTTTCATTTGCATAAATTGTATTTTTTTTTTTTCAAATGCAGAATTGAATTTAAAAAAAAAAACAATAAAAAGATAATAAAGCCTTTCGATATAGAATTAAACAATGATTTTCTTTAAAAATATAGATTTTATTGTGGAGAGAAAGTGACGTCTTTCCAAAAATGCAGCATTTCTAACTTCAATTTTTTGTAAAAACAGATGTGGCAGCACTTTTCTAAGGTAATTTTTTCTCTTTAATATTAAAAATCGTAGTGTATTTGTTCTTTCTGCAAAGTTCGCATACATACTCGGATGCGGCCATATCGAAATATAGACTTGAAGAGGAGGAAAACCTCCAAAATGGGGGAATTCCGGAATATATGACCGGTTTTGAACGTTATATAATTGAAAGGGCACGTGAGTTGAGAAAAATTTATTCCTATTTCACACACGGGGAAACTTTAGCAGTTAATTGATACAATTGATAGAATGTAATCGTGCGTTTAATTTTTGCCGATTTTACAGGGCCGTAAATCGGTCTTAACGTACCCAGCTCTTTTCGATTTCTTTGACCACTTCCTGTGTGACGGCTGATGCTCTGAACCCAAATGGCTTTGGCTACATCTTTAGGTCTGTTGCTCATATATGTTTGGTGTCTTAATCTCTTACCGTTTCCGAGATCTTGTTCAGACTTCTCATTTTGAGGACAGAAAACCACGCTACCGGAAATGATTTTACAAAGATATTTGATGTTACGATAGATATTTGCACTCTTAATAACATATTTAAAGTTTATTTCAAATACTTTACCTACTAAAGATATTAATGGGAAAGAAAAATACTCAAATTATGTAGATTTTCTCTTATAACCGGAAGTTGACGTTTATGTTTCTGGTGGGACCAACATATTCCGAAACTACAAAAGAGATGCAATAATGTGATGTAAGTACTGATTTAGAAAAGGAAAGTTGAAATTTTACGATTTCTTTGATCACTTCCGTAAGCGACCGGAATAGCCGACGACGAACGAAAAGGAGCGACTAGGCAAGTATCTATCACGAACTTTAACGCCTAAAAGTTTGACATTGATATCTCTTGTTGTTCTTGAGATTATTCGCGGACAAAATGTCATTTTGAAATCAGAAAATGGTCTGTAACTTGGCACCGGAAGTGAATTTACAATTTTTTCTCAGATAGATCAAGTTCATGTGACAACACATAATTCCTGAAAATTTTATGTAAATCCATCCAATAGTCTTCAAGAAATCGCGTGCACAAAATTAGAAAGTCAAAAAAATATTAAAAATAACAAAATATTGGGAAGAAGAACAAGAAGCAGTAGAATCACTATAAGGTCTTCCGTGAAGACGATAAACCTTAATAATCATCATAATAATGAGAAATAGTAGAATCACTATAAGGTCTTCCGTGAAGACGGAAAACCTTAATAATCATCATAATAACTAGTCAACTAATTGTTCAGAGAACAATTAGAGGTCTTTCCACCTTTTTAAGTGTTTCCGTGTCATTTGGGCTGAAAAAAATGAAGAAAAATGCAATAAATGCAATAAAAAAAAAAAAAAAAAAATTAAAAAAAAATCCTGCAGCTGGGATCGAACTCAAAACCCTTGGTTTGAAAGGCAGGTGCGCTAACCATTAGGCCACGCACCCCAATAACAATAGTATGTTAAAATGTTTAGGACTATAGAATAATTGCAAGCATATTTTTAGAATCGGTAGGGGAAGAAAGAAGTTCCGTAAAAGGAAATAGTTCCTGAATTTGCAAGCAGTATATTAAATAATAAGGGACAGGCTGCGTAAGAAAACATTAACACTGTTCCCTAATGATAATGTATTAATGGACTGTAGCCCGATTCATCGATATTGTGAGCATGCTGAATTTTTTGTAAATAGCTTTGTTGTAAGCTTAAAAGATCGGGTTCGGATTTTAACATTTCTGACTGAATATCCTGAAATAACTATGAAACATTTAAATAAGCATTTCTTTGGGTTAAATTAAATATGTGTATCACAAATTAAACTCCCAACATGCATTTTTAGAAGGGAAAGACGACAATGAAAGCGAGAAATGTTTTTAATCTACCGAAAATCGCTATTTCTGGAAACTGATTAATTCTAAATAAAAATCAAATAAATTCCAAATGTAAAAGAAAGAGAGAATGCTTGGTATTAAAATGTCGTATCATATCAGGAGAATCGAATGCTGCTAACGACATTTGAAGAAATAGCCGATAAAAGGTTTAGATCATTTCTTCGTTCACCTGCACTTTAATTACAAACACAACAGAACTTGTAGTTTTTGCCGTGAAACTTCAAGACTTCTATAAACTTATAGGACTCACCGTAAAACTCTCCAGAAACTTTCTCTGAGGTCTATACTACAATTGTACCAAATATGGTGTCGATCCGAGGTTTGGTTTGAATTTGACAGAAATATTCTACGTTGTTGTTGATGTGATTTTTTTTTAAGAAGGGGGGGGGGGTTAATTATTTATTTAATGCCTCTTTTAAACTAAAAATTGTAACTACTTCCACATCCTTCAGCCTGATTGTGACTTTGGGTCAAGGTCAAGGTCATTTGAAAAAAAAAGAGAGAGAGAAATCTTTACTTTTCTATGTTTTAACCTGATACTGGAGCTGAATGCATGTCCTTACTTTTCCATTTGACCCAAGGTCAAGGTGGAAGGTAAAGGTCAAAGTTCAAGGTCATTTGGTAAATTGCCATATTTTACACATATATAAGGAATTTCTAATGTTTTTAAATGACCTTGACCTTTGACCTTGACCTATATTTCAAGGTCAAAGGTCGAACATGTCCATGCAGTTGATCCCATGTCTCTAGGATACACCGTTTTAAAAAAAAGTTCATTAAATGTAAGCAGCGTAAACTTTCAGGGGCAGTAACTCATACAAGGGACCAAAGAATGCTTTCGCAATGATAGAATGAAGAGAGTACTAAATGAGTCGAAGACACTGATGAAGGTTTGGAATCTCTACGGTTTACGGTTTCGGAGGAGTAGCGATAACAAGGTTTTGTTGCACAAGGGGTGACAACTTTTGAATGGGTCAAGCTCGGGGGACAAGAATGAAATCTTTGAAATAGTTTTAGAAGGACATATTATAGATGCACAGATATTCAGTATATGTTGAAAGACAAAAGAGATATTAAAAAAGCTAATTTTCTCATATTTTGAATGACCTTGACCTTTGACCTCTATATAAATTTCAAGGTCAAAGGTCACACATGCCAATGCCATTGGTCCCATGTCTCTACGATTAATCGTTTAGAAAAAAATTAATTATTCGTAACTATCAAAAACTTTCAGGGGCAATATCTAATTAAAGGGGTTTATGCAATCTTTCGCACTTAATAGATTGAAGAGTCTACTAAATTAGTCAAAGACATTAGTGAAGGTTTCGTATCTCTACGGTTTAGGATTTCGAAGGAGTAGCGATAACAAGCTTTTATTGCGAAAGGGGTTGTAACTCCTTGAGGGGTCAAAGTTCATATACGCAGGGTCAACTGTAAAAATCTTTTACGAAGTGCATTCTTATGGACCATAAATCTTTTCGATAACTTTTAAAACAAAAAACCATTCGGCGGAAAAATAATAAAAATAATAATAATAATAATAATAAACAGAACAATTTCAATAGGTCTTTCCACAGAAAGGTGGAAAGACCTAATGAGAAACAGTAGAATCACTACAAGGTCTTCCGTGAAGACGGAAAACCTTAATAATCATCATAATAATGAGAAACAGTAGAATCACTATAAGGTATTCCGTGAAGATGGAAGACCTTAATGATGTTCAAATCATATCAACGAATACGTATAAAATTTAATAAAAAAAAAAAAAAAAACTTCATAATTTACTCAATGTTTGATGATAATGTTTTTACAGGTAGGTTTGAAAAATGCATTTAATTCTAGCGTTAACATATTTTCCATACAGTGCCCCTCTTTTCCAACAAGGGTTTTTGTGTCAAAGGTAATATAATACAAGGTAAACTGATATTTCACCGCTCCAGCCCAGAGTTTTCAGCTGTATTTAAAAATTGATCAAGTTGAACCATGGCATTATTAGTGTCAAGTGATTCATGATCTTAAAATAACTAATAGGGGAATTACTGAATCGGAAACTTTTAATAACAGGGGTATTTTAAAAGATGTCAATGGCACTCCCAATACAAATTACACCTGCACAGATGCTTGAACCCTTGTGAAATTTGAAGGCTGAATAAAATACGATGTGGAGGGGTTTTCTGATAAAAATGATTAAAGGAAAAAAAAACTGACCAAATGTCCTTATTCAAGTACATACAGAAAAAAACAGATTTGAAAATCATCTCTCTAAAATAGTTGTTTTTGTTTATAAAAAGCTGTATTCCTTTGAAAAGAATAAACAAATATGAAATTAAGTTACTTTTTACATTCTTTTCATTTTATAAAATGTATATTTATAATACATTCGAAAGACGAGATAAATAGAAAAATATTTTACAAACTTTCAAATCTTAATTAGGTAGTTTAATGTAAAAGATTTTTTCTGTACATTCAGTGTATTTTTACAATTATTTCTTTGTTTTTTTTGTATTATTTTGTCAAAAATACTGGAGTATATGATATCTATCAGAAATTTATTACCATTGTTATTATGAAGTCACAATATTTTTTTTTTCATTTTCAATGACAGTGTACTGAAGTGTACGGCAATGCCACTACAACTGCATCTGCATCGAAAGCAGGTTTTATTAAGGTCTTCCGTCTACATGGAAGACCTTATAGTGATTCTACTGTTTCTTCTTCTTATTATTAGGTCTTTCCACCTTTCTGTGGAAAGACCTCTTGAAATGCTTATGTTTATTATTATTATTTATTTTCTTCCCGGACTTTTGAAACCGCAAGACTTATCGAAAAACTTTATAGTTCATGATACTGGATATCAAAAGTTATTCCGAAAAACGACCCCCCCCCCCCGTGTTTGACCTATGACCTCTTACGAAGTCATTGCCCCTTTCGCAAGAATAGCTTGTTATCGCTACTCCTTTGAAACTGTAAACCGTAGAGGTACAGAACCTTCACCAATGTCTTCGACTTATTGAGGGGACTCTTCAATCTTTACATTGCGAAAGTATTCGTCAACCCCTTTTATGAGTTATTGCCCCTGAAAGTGTATGAAATTTAGGAATAATTATAAATTTTCAAAACGATAAGTCGTAGAAACATGGGACCAACTGCATAAGATTCATTGACCTTTGACCTTAAAATATATGCAAAGGTCAAAGGTCAAGGTCATTAAAAATATGATAAATTAAGCTCTTTTTATATCTCTTTTGTCTTTCAACATATCCTAAATATCTTTGCATCATTGATATGTCCTCTTAAAACTATTTCAAAGAATTAATACTTGTCCCCTAAGCTTGACCCCTTTAAAAGTTATTGCCCCTTTTACTGAAAACCTTGTTATCGCTACTCCTCCCAAACCGTAAACCGTAGAGACACAAAACCTTCACTAATGGCTTCAGGGTCTTTAGACATAACTTCAATCTATTCAGTGCGAAAGTATCCGATGACCCCTTATATGAGTTATCGCCCTTTTATGTCTTTGTGCTTACTATTAAACCTTATAACTTTAAAACCAAAAGTCGTAGAAGCATTGGGTTAAGTGCAATGTGACCCCTGACCTTTGACCTTGAATATTCTCCAAGGTCAAAGGTCAAGGTCATTTCAAAATTTTTAAAATTTTCATTTTTTCTATCTTTGGAACCATTTGTGGATTCTTTTTGTATAAAAATTAACTTTAGAGAGTAAAATATGAAAAATATATGAAATTCAAAGAAGGTGGAAAGACCTCTAATTGTTCGAGAACAATTAGTCTACTAGTTATTATTCTTCTTATTATTTTTAAGGTCTTCCGTCTTCACGGAAGACCTTATAGTGATTCTACTGTTTCTTCTTCTTCTTATTATTTTTTTGACTTTCTAATTTTGTGCACGCGATTTCTCGAAGATTATTCAACCGATTTACATGAAATTTTCAGGAAAGATGTGTCGTAACATGAACTTGATCTACTTGAGAGAAAATTTGGAAATTCACTTCCGGTGCCAAGTTATGGACCATTTTCTGAATTTAAAATGACATTTTGTCCGCAGATTATCTCAAGAACGGTAAAAGATATCAATGTGAAACTTTCAGGGATTATAGATCGTGATAAATACTAGCCGGGACGTGACTTTTCGTTCGTCGTCAATACTTTCGGTTGTTACCAGATGCAAATTAAAAAAATTGAATTTTTAAACTTTTTTGATTTTCAATATTTTTCTTTGATCATAGTAGTATTAATAGAAACCCTTCTGAAAATGCTTAATTTATAATTTGTTTTCAAATAGATAAATTTGAACTCTAGATATTCGCATTTTAAAATTTGAAGCGGGTCCGAAATGGCGGCTGTCACCGTACACTCCGACGAGCAAGTCGGCACTCGGAGCTCCTCGGGTGGCTCGTACCTCGCACACTAACCTCGGACGTCAACTGTGTTCTATCATGTTGCTGATACAATCATGTGATCTTATTTGAAATTCCTCCAAATGTATACCTTTGAAATCTAAGCTACTTTGTGGCACGCCCAACATTATGTTTTTGCTTTCAAAGACTACTTACATGATGTTGTAATCAAAACAAATATAAAAGGAAGAATTAGAAAAGAAAAAAAAAACTATTTGAAGAACTTTATGCAGAGCGAAATATGAAATGAGTTACAAGGCAGTTTTCGGCGGAGAAATGTAATCGATTTGATACATATTCCTCCACCAATCACATGCGAGGTTTGTATGGAGGTAGCGGAGTCAGCCGAGGATTGCTGATTAGCAGTTCGGAGTATACGGAGACAGTCGAGCGTCTTGTTGAACAAAACTACCATAAGGATCAATGAAATATGAAGGAATTGTTGGATCTAGCAGATTTTGGAAATGGATAATCTGTCTTTGAAAACATAAATACTCTGACCTCCAAATACAATTAAATATCTACTTTGTACGGTACATACCATGACATATCTGAGAATCGAAACCATTCAATAGAACATACATTTCAAAGAAAAGGCGCGAAGACTTACTCGCGACGTTTGGCGCGAAATAATGTATCGTGATTCCCCATTCAAAATAAAAGAAATGTTCTGATGCAGAAGTGCAGAAAAAGATTACCTGGACACGTCTGTATGAAATACATGTATATGGAATTGCTTGGAATGAAAATTTAAATAGAGAAGGGATAAAGGAAGTAAACAGTATCATCAGTTCATCAGTAATGGATTATTTCTTCTGCTAACAGTTATTGTTTAAACTCAGCAACGACTTCCGATGTGAATCTGCTTGCACAAAATTTGGCTAGCTAGCACTCATTCTATAATTCCGCAGTATATATATATATATATATATATATATATATATATATATATATATATATATATATATATATATATATATATATATATATATATATATATATAAACTTTAAACCTCCCTGACGCTTGTAACTTCATGCAACGATACAAAGTAAACATCGATGATGGCTGGTAAAATTAATCTGGTGTAGTGGTTTCCATATTGAATTTTCACGTATGCGATCTGGGTTTAATACCGATTATGTCTGAATTTCCTTTCTCAATTTTTAGCTTAAATTTACGTCTTCATCTTTATAAATGATGTTTTTTTTTTTTTTGTTTTTTTTTTTTTTGTTTTTTTTTTCTGTGTGAATTCTGTGCTATTTTCATTTTTTAAAATAATTCTTTAAAATCCTTGCAATTTTGAAAGACCCATGATATATTTTTTGGCTTCTTTACTATGAGCATATATGTAATTTTACATACAAAGAACATCACATGTAAGGATGGTTATTCGGACGGAAGACCTCTCATTGCTTGCAATGAGTTTCTAGTTTGACTTTCCAATTTTGTGCACGCGATTTCTCAGAGACTATTGGGTGGATTGAGATTAAATTTGCAGGGAAAACGTGTCGTAGGCTGAAGTTATTTTATCCGGGCGCAAATTTCATAAATCACATCAGGTGCCAAGTTATGGACCATTTCCTGATTTTAAAATGCAATTTTGTCCAGGGATAATCTCAAGAACGACTAGATATATAAATGTCAAACTTTCAGGGATTATAGATCGTGATAGGTACAAGCCAGGTATCTACTTTTTGTTCGTCATCGGTACTTCCGGTCGCTCACAGAAATGACTTTCAAAAATCGATTTTTTCAACTTTTTTGTTTTTGAATATTTTTCTGCGATATTAGTAGAGATAATTTAGGGTCTTATCCGAATACTAAATATATAATTTGCTTTAATGTTGATTTAAACACGCTCTAGAAATTCGCTTTTTTCGTTTTGGGCCGCTTTCTAATTTTGTGCACGCGATTTCTCGAACAGTGTTGGATGGATTTACATGAAATTGTCAGGAATAACGTGTTGTAAAATAAACATGATCTGTCTGAGAGACAATTTGAAGATTCATTTCCGGTGCCAAGTTACAGACCATTTTCTGATTTCAAAATGACATTTTGTCCGCGGATAATCTCAAGAACGACAAGAGATATAAATGTCAAACTTTCAGGGATTATAGTTGGTGATAGATACTAGCCTGGTTGCTACTTTTCCTTCGTCGTCGGCACTTCCGGTCGCTTACGGAAGTGATCAAAGAAATCGTAAAATTTCAACTTTTCTTTTTTAAATCAATGCTTACATCACATTATTGCATCTCTTTTGTTGTTTCGAAATATGTTAGTCCCACCGGGAAAAAAGTCAACTTCTGGTTTTAGGAGAAAAAAACTACATGATTTGAGTATTTTTCTTTCCCATTAATATCTTTTGTAGATAAAGTATTTGAAATGAATTTTAAATATGTTATTCAAACTGGAAATGTCTAGAGTAACGTCAAATATCTTTGTAAAATTCACTTCCGGTCACTTGTTTTTCTATCCTTAAAATGAGAACTTGACTGAGCAAGATCTCGGAAACGGTAAGAGATTAAGACACCAAACTTACATGAGCAACAAACCTTAAGATGTAGGCAAAGCCATTTGGGTTCAGAGCGTCAGCCGTTGCTTTTCTTTTTTTAATTAAAAATTGCAAAACTTTATTGCATCTTTTTCGCAGATTCGAAAGATGTTGGTCCAACCGGAAACAAAAACGACAACTTCCAGTTAAAAGAGAAAAACTACATAATTTGAGTATTTTACTTTCCCATAAATATTCTTTATAAATGAAGTATTTGAAATGAATTTTAAATATGTTATTCAGACTGCAAATGTCTAGAGTAACCTAAAATATCTTTCAAAATTTCACTTTCGGTCACGTGTTTTCCTGTCCTCAAAATGAGAAGTTGTCTGATGGAGATCTCAAAAACAAGTAAAAGATTAAAACACCAAACTTTTATGAGTAGCAGACCTTGAGGAGTAGGCGAAAACACTAGGGTTAAACGCATCGGTCATCACTTCCGCTTGTCACAGGAAGTGATCAACGAAATCAAAATTTCTAATTTTTCTTTTTAAAATTAAAACTTGCAACACTTTATTGCATCTCTTTTACTGTTTTGAAATATGTTAAATTCCACCGGAAACAAAAACGTCAACTTCCGGTTTTAGGTGATAAACTACGTTATTTTTATATTTAACTTTCTCATAAATATTGCTTATCGATAAAGTACTTGAAATGATTTAATGTATGTTGTAGATACTGCAAATATCTAGAGAAAAGTCAGAGATTTTTTTTAAATTCACTTCCGGTCGAGTGTTTGCCTGTCCTCAAAATTAGAATTTGTTCTCACAATACTGCTCGGCAACAGTAAACAACTGAAGTCTAAAACTTTCAGGACTGATAGTCAGTCATCAGTTTATTTGAATCGTGAGAAAATCTTGTATTGCTGTTTCTTCCGGTCGTGACAGGAATTGATTAAAAAAAAGCTTGAATTATCGTTTTTATTTTAAGAATCGGACGGAAGACCTCTCATTGCTCGCAATGAGTTTCTAGTTACTTGACCGATTCTGACGTAACAATTGCAAAGAGGAGTAGCTGTATTTGTTTTTTTTTTAGAAAGTCTGGGTCTATCCGAGTTTTTAAAGTTTATAATTAGAGAGTCTAGGTCTTTCCTCAATTATATATCTAAACATATGATGCCAAAGGAACGAATGTTAAATCTCGTTACAATGTATATATATTTATATATTTATATTTATATCTATCTATCTATCTATCTATCTATCTATCTGTCTATATATATATATATATATATATATATATATATATATATATATATATATATATATATATATATATATATATATATATATATATATATATATATATATATATATATCGTGCGTAGTCACCCGTAGAAATTTACACGGGAAAACGGTTTAATTGTGACGTTAGAAGAATGGAACGCAAATGTAAAAATTATATATAAATATATAAAGTCGTATAATAAGTGTAGTTTGTTGGTTTTCAAGCATTGAAATGTTCATATAAGGATTTTTTTTTCATTTTTGTGAGTGTTACTTTTGCGTAAAACACACAGATTTGCAAGTAAGCATTATTTTTCATGAAGCACTATATGAAATATGACTACATGACAAGTCTGTGTGATTTACACACCAATGTTACTTACAGAACAAAAAAAAAAATATTCATTACTTTATTCATGTATTTTTTTCTGTTATTTCTGTATCATGTAACGGTTTCTCAAAAATCCAAATTGTATACATATTAAGCAATGAACAATACATGCAAGTTTCACATAATTGTATACATATTAAGCAATGAAAATACATACAAGTTTCACATGATGACATGATGGTGGATATAATATGAACAGGAGATGCTGATTTTTAGCCTGTCATAGCTCTTTAGAGTTTTAAAGAAAGTGTAACGGTTCACTTCGCTTTAGGCAACAATGAATTAAGAAAAGTAAATCCCCTCAGAAAAAGAATAAGAGGACCATTTAAGAGCCCGAGGCAACTGGAAAGGTCCTTCATCTCAAATATAAAATTGTTGGACAAAAAAGGGAAGGGGGGTAAAGTGGAATAAAAAAGGAAATAAATCTTTCTGCTGCCGCAAAAAATTATATGAGGGACGAATCAGAGGTCTGGCACACGAAAAAGGACGGACAGACAATGGGAATGAAAACGGAACCATTATATTAAACACTCGATACAGAATACTATTAAAAATTAACAGAAAACTCAAGCAAATATGGAAAGACTTTACTTAATCAGTCCCCAGGAAAACGCGCTTTAAATACAGTGTTACCGTAGGCAACTTCAATAAATATGAGATCGCGTGAGCGATCGGAAAAAAACAGTTTGAGGTTTTAAGCCTTTTTGACCCCAAAATCGAATTTTACGGTTATAAGTTTAGTTTAAAACTTTGTTTTTAAACGAAGTTTTTAACTTCGCTCTTCGTTTATCATAAAACTTTGTTGCTAGGTTGCCATGAAAGTCTTTTTTCTAGTAAAATATCTAAATATGAAACAGATTTGTCGGACTCTGTAGTATCTCTTATTTCAAGCTCACTTGGATATATCGAGTCGACATATGAATAGAAGTAGCTATTGTTAATTGATAATACGTTGTCGATATATCTAAATGTCCTGTTGAAGACCACAGCAAGTGTTTTCTTCTCTTTATGTAGAAGTTTTTGAATAGATTCTACTTCATATGAATACAAAAATAGGTCTGCTAACAAGTGGTGCAATTGGTACACATTGGAATTCCAACAGATTGCTGAAAGACCTGATCTCCAAAAAAAACTACATGGATATTGTCAATCAGAATCCCAAACATTTTTTTTTTTTAATATTAATTTCAGAGTACTTGTGTGTAAAATCAGAATGCTTTATGACAAAATAATTTTGCAAATAACTACTGACAAGGTATGTATATATAGAAGTTTAAATTACCTATTTTTGCTCTTATAAACGGGAGTTGCCGTTTTTATTCTGGGGGAATCAACACATTTCGAAATTGCGAAAGAGATGCAAAAATGTTATGCAAGTTTTGATAAAAAAAAAACCCAGAAAAGTTCATTTTTTATTTGGTCATTTCCTATGGCAACCAGAAGTGACAACCCGTGCGTTTAATTCCTTGACTCCTCAGGGTCTAATATTCAAATTTGGTATCATTATTCTTTACCGTTCAAGAGATTCCGTCCGAAAAAAAATCTCTTTTGAAAAAGGGAAATCGGCTATATTTTATGACGATACGTAAATTTTGAAAAGAAATTATTTTATATACACTCTGAACGTTTCTAGAATATCAATTGAGTCATTTGAGAATTGAGAAATAATAAACAGTAGAATTGCTATAAGGTCTTCCAACTGTAACGGAAGACCCTAAAATCACTGCAAAGTCTTGAAATGGAAGACCTTAATAAAACGAAACAGTGCAATCACTATCTTTTATCCTAAACGTAGAAAACCTTAATACAATGTAGACAGCAGTCTTCTGTCTAAAACGAAAGACCTTTATAATGAATTACTCTAAAGTCTTCCGTCTGCAACGTAAGCCGTTAATAAAAAATGATAAAATAGAAACTTAGGAAAACAAGAAAGTCTTCCACTGAAGACGAAGATTTTAATAAATATAATGGAAAAGTAACTTAGAATTACAAGAAAGACTTCCGCTGAAAACGAAAGACCTTAATAAACAGTACAATCACTGAAAGGCTTCGGTTTGAAACGGAATACATAAATAACTAGTACTAATTGTAACGGGAACCGTTACAGATGTTCCCCAAACGCTCCCCTACTCCACTTTGGGCATCTTTCCCTACAAGCCTCATTAAATTAGGCAATTATTTTGTTTAATCAATCTACACTTTATTTTTAAAAGTATTTCATTGAAAAACGCCAGTATAGTCCTTTACGTATTAGCCAATCAGATTTCAGCGCACGTACTTGCCCATGTTTTCTAAATATTTCTCATGTCTTTCTTGTAAAGAGACTCACAATAAACATAAATGTGTGAAATCTCAAAGATTTTAATTGAAAACTATGAGAGAAACAGTAATATGAGTATTAGCCGATCAGAATCCAGCACATGTGGATGCATGTTCTTGCACTCAATTTTGATCGTAGCATAATGTTGGAACCCATTATGCCAATCAATATTCTAAATTTCATCCTGAATTCTTGATAACTAAGAAAGTTACGGCCATTTAAAGTTTCAACCAATTAAATGCAGCACTCATGTATGCATGTGTTTTTACGAAATTTTATATATATCATATTGTAGAACCTCCTAATGCATGACTAATTATTAAAGAATTATATTGAATAATAAGAGAAATACAGCCTATAAACTATTAGCCAATCAGATTTCAGCAAACGTGCATGCATGTAATGGCATTCAATTTTTATAATGCCATTTTGTACAAACTTATTATACCTATTAATATTCTAAATTACATTCTGTTTTGTTGAAAACTCAGGAAGTTATAGCCATTCTAAGTTTCAGCCAATCAATTTGTAGCACACGTGCTTGCGAGTGTTTTCAAGAATTTCTATATAAAACATATTGTAGAACCTTATAATATACACATATATATTAAATTTCAAAGTATTTTGTCAAAAAACAAAGAGGATACTGAGATTTTTGTTTTAGCCAATCAGAGCAAAGCGCACGCGCATGCGCGTGAGTTCATGCTAATTTGAAAATGTCGACTTGTTTACACTAATAATATGTCTTTATATTATGAGTTTCAAAGTATTTCATTAAAAAATATAAAACTTACAGCTATATTAAGTATATCAGTCATTTCACTCGCTGCACGCGCCCGCACGTGCATGCATTTGCATGCAAATTGATCTTCGACGAGCACATCTACACAACATGCCTATTAATCCTAAAAAGGTTTTAACTCAATTGGATAAGCCGTTTCCGAGAACACTAGCGGAACAAAATGTACCGGAGAAGAAATAAGAAAAAGAAGAAGAACTAGAAACTCATTGCGAGCAATGAGAGGTCTTCCGTCCGATTTTGAAAATAAAAACGTTAATTCAAGCTGAAAAGGTGATAAAAGGAATTCAGACACTCTGGAGATTTAACCCTTGTCGTCAGCGTGAAAATCCAACGCGCTAACCATTAATCATTCACTTTTTTGCATCACTTCCTGTCACGACCGGAAGTAACGGCGATGCAAGATTTTCTCGCTATTCGAATAAACTGATGATTGACTATCAGTCCTGAAAGTTTTAGACTTCAATGATTTACTGTTGCCGAGCACTATTGTCAGAACAAATTATAATTCTGAGGACAGGTAAACACGCGACAGGAAGTGAATTTTATGAAAAAATCTCTGACGTTTCTCTAGACCTTTGCAGTATCTACAAAATGCATCAAAATATTTCAAGTACTTTATCGATAAGCAATATTTATGAGAAAGTTAAATATCGAAATAAGGTAGTTTATCACCTAAAACCGGAAATTGACGTTTTTGTTTCCAGTGGAATCTAACATTTTTCAAAACAGCGAAAGAGATGCAATTAAGTGATACAAACTTTAATTTAAAAAAGAAAAGTTAAAATTTTTAATTTCTTTGATCACTTCCTGTGACGACCGGAAGTTACGACGGACGCGTTTAACCAAAATGGTTTTGCTTACTCCTCAAGGTCTGCTACTCATAAAAATTTGGTGTTTTAATCTTTTACCTGTTTTTGAGATCTCGCTCAGACAATTTTTCATTTTGAGGACAGAAAAACACTCGACCGGAAGTGAATTTTTGAAAGATATTTGAGGTTACTTTAGACCTTTGCAGTCTGAATAACATATTTAAAATTCATTTCAAATACGTTGTCTATAAAGAACATTTATAGGAAAGTAAAATACTCAAATTTATTAGTTTTTCTCTTATAACCGGAAGTTGTCGTTTTTCTTTCCGGTGGGACAAACATCTTTCGAATCTGCAAAAACGATGCAATAAAGTGATTCAATTTTTAAATAGAAAAAGAAAAGTTGAAATTTTCGATTTATTTGATCACTTCCTCTGACGACCGGAAGTGACGGCTTACGCTCTGAACCCAAGTGGTTTTGGCTACATCTTAAGGTCTGTTGCTCATATAAGTCTGGTGTCTTAATCTCTTACCGTTTCTGAGATCTTGCTCTGACAACTTCTCATTTTTAGGACAGAAAAACACGCGACCGGAAGTGAATTTTTGAAATATATTTGATGTTACTCTAGACATTTGCTGTCTGAATAACATATTTTAAAATCATTCCAAATACTTTATCTACAAAAGATATTAATGGGAAAGAAAAATACTCAGATTATTTAGTTTTTCTCTTGTAACCGGAAGTTGACGTTTATGTTTCCGGTGGGACCAACATATTTCAAAACTACAAAAGAGATGCAATAATGTGATGTAAGAATTGATTTAAAAAAGGAAAGTTGAAATTTAACCATTTCTTTGATCACTTCCGTAAGGGACCGGAAGTGCCGACGACGAACGAAAAGGTGCCCTCTCCAATCTAGAAATCATGTTCTATCATCTCTAACAAGTCTCCAGTTAATATCTTAAGCCATTCTTGAGAACACTCGCGGACAAAATTTCATTTTAAAATCAGAAAATTGTCCATAACTTGGCACTGGAACCGAATTTACCAAAAACCGGAATTTTCTGTAAAATTCATATAAAGGCCTTTTATCCCTGAAAATTTCAAGGAAATTCATTGAATAGTTTTCGATAAATCGCGTGCACAAAATTTTGTCTAAAAAAAATTAATAATAACTAGATGAGATCTCGTTGCCAGCAACGAGTAGGTCTTCCGTTAGATTTCTGATAAAATCTTGATTGGGAAATTTTGATTGATAAAAGAAAGTAAAACATCTTTAAATGTAAAAAATATTCATAATAATTCTTCAGAATTGTTTAGCAACTCATAAAAGAGTGAAATCTATTAATTTCAAACAACTTCCGGTCTTTTTCATTCACTTCCGGTATGACCGGAAGTAGTCAAATTGACTTTTAACTCTTCACTGAGTGTGGAGGAATCATCCCTCAAAGTTTCGAGGAAAAATGAGCATTTTTTCGACTACTTCCGGTTCGGATAAAATAACTTCCGGTGGAAATAATATGACTCGAAACAGCCTATTTGTCTCTATTAAAAACATTTAAATAAGAAAAAAAATGAAAATTTGCATATTTTTAAACTACTTCCTGTGGACAACGGACGTCACGGCAACAAAAACTATACAGGTTTCTCAAATTTACGAGTCACAATCTATCATCCCTGAAAGTTTCAAGACTCAATCTCTAACCGTTATTGAGAACACTCGCGGACAAAATGCCATTTTAAAAATGGAAAATTGGCCATATCTCACGACCGGAAGTGACGACGACAAAATAAAAAAAAACGCATAAAGTTCAGATAATTTTCGGTCATTGCTGAAAGTTTCGTGAAAATCTATTGAGGCGTTCTCGAGAAATCGTCTGCACAAAATCGGTAAGAAAAACAAAAATAATAACTAGATGAGATCTCGTTGCGAGCAACGAGTAGGTCTTTGGGAAATTTTGATTGATAAAAGAAAGTAAAAAATCTTTAAATGAAAAAAAATATTCATGTCAATTCTTCAAAATATGTTTAGCAACACATTAAAGACTGTAATCTATCAATTTCAAACAACTTCCGGTCTTTTTGATTCATTTTCCGGTATGACCGGAAGTACTCAAAATGACTTTTAACTCCTCACTGAGTGTGGAGGAATCATCTCTCAAAGTTTCGAGGAAAAATGAGCATTTTTTCGACTACTTTCGGTTTGGAAGAAATCACTTCCGGTGGAAATAATATGACTCGAAACAGTCTATTTGCCTCTATTATAAACATTTCAAAAAGAAAAAAAATAAAAATTCGCATATTTTTAAACTACTTCCTGTGGACAACGGACGTCACGGCAACAAAAACGAAACATGTTTCTCAATTCTACGAGTCACGATCTATAATCCCTGAAAGTTTCAAAACCGTTTTTGAGAACACTCGCGGACAAAATGCCACTTTAAAAATGGAAAATTGGCCGTATCTCGCGACCGGAAGTGACGACGACAAAATAAAAAAAAGATAAAGTTCAGATGACTTGCCATCATTGCTGAAAGTTTCATGAAAATCTATCCAGGCGTTCTCGAGAAATCGTCTGCACAAAATCGGTAAGAAAAAAAAATAATAATAATAACTAGATGAGACCTCGTTGCGAGCAACGAGTAGGTCTTCCGTTAGATTTGGGAAATTTTGATTACAAAAAAGTAGAACAACTTCAAATAAAAAAAAAATACTCATATCAATTCTTCAAAATATGCTTAACAACACATGAAAGAGTAAAATCTATCAATTTCAAACAACTTCCGGTCTTTTATATTCACTTCCGGTATGACCGGAAGTACTCAAAATGACTTTTAACTCCTCACTGAGTGTGGAGGAGTCATCCCTCAAAGTTTCGAAGAAAAATGAGCATTTTCTGGTCTACTTCCGGTTTGGAAGAAATAACTTCCGGTGGAAATAGTATGACTTGAAACAGTCTATTTGTCTCTATTATCTCCATTGTAAACATTTAAAAAAGAAAAAAAAAATAATTTGCATTTTTTTAAACTACTTCCGGTGGACAACGGACGTCACGGCAACATACACTAATCAAAAAATTCAAATCTACTTGTCACAATCTATCATCCCTGAAAGTTTCAAGACTCAATCTCAAAGCGTTTTTGAGAACACTTTCGGACAAAATGCAACTTTAAAAAAAGAAAATTGGCCGTATCTCGCGACCGGAAGTGATGACGGTAAAATAAAAAAAACGCCCTAAGATCAGATGATTTGCCATCATTGCTGAAAGTTTCATGAAAATCTATCGAGGCGTTCTCGAGAAATCACCTGCACAAAATCGGTAAGAAAAAAAAAATAATAATAATAGTGGAAAAGAAACAACAGAATCAGTAGAAGGTCTTCCGTTGGAAACGGAAGACCTTAATAATAGTGGAAAAGAAACAACAGAATCAGTAGAAGGTCTTCCGTTGGAAACGGAAGACCTTAATAATAGTGGAAAAGAAACTACAGAATCAGTAGAAGGTCTTCCGTTGGAAACGGAAGACCTTAATAATAAGAAACAATAGAATCACTATAAGGTCTTCCGTGGAGACGGAAGACCGTAATAACAATAACTAGATTAGATCTCGTTGCGAGGAACGAGTAGGTCTTCCGTCAGAGTTTTCGATAAGATGACAGAATTTTGGACCCTCTGAACCTCTAGTTTGAGAGGTCAGCCCCTTTTTCTTGATATCAATTGAAAGGTCTCGTAATTTTGAAGACGTTTTGCTCAAACAACTATTCAGAAATTTATTTTCGTTGTGAAGATATGCTGAAAAAAAAATTTAGGGGCCAGCCCTTCAAGTCCTTAATTAGGCCGTTTGACAAAATTAAAAGGATGTATATTGTTTAGAACATTATTCTGACCATCTTCTGTTCAATATAGCAAATCAAAATATTCCCTCTTTTCGAAATATAAAGCGTCAAATATTTAGCATTCTGGCCCCTTCTGAGTACTTATTACGGAGCATATGAGATTTTTTTTTTTTAATATATTGTTGCACATCGGCAAGAGCAATACTTTCGTTTCAGTAATGTATCACAAAATATTGATCATAAAAGAGTTATAGATGAAAGACTTTTGGCCCCTCTGAGACCCTAATTTGAGGGGTCAGCCCTTTTCTCTTAATATCAAAAGAAAGGTCTTGTGATTTTGAAGACTTTTTATTCAACAAATATTTAAAGATTTCTTTTCGTTGTGGAGATATGCTGAATGGAAATATTTAGGGGCCACCCCTACAAGTCCTTAATGGGGTCGTTTTGAAAAAAATGAAAGAGTGCATATTGCTAAGAACATTATTGTGAACATCTTTTGATTACTACAAATGTATTGCTTATCAAAATTCCCCTTTTTGAGATATAAAGCCTCAAAGATTTAGCATTCTGGCCCTTTATGGCCCCTTATTACGTAATATATGATCAAAATTTTAAAACATATAGTTGCAAATCGTTACGATGAACATTTTTGCTTCAGTAATTTATAACAAAATATTGATCGTTCAAGAGTTATACATGAGAGACTTTTGGCCCCTCTGAGACCCTAATTTGAGGGATCAGCTCTTTTCTCTTAATATCAAAAGAAAGGTCTTGTGATTTTGAATACTTTTTATTCAACAACTATTTAAAGATTTCTTTTCGTTGTGGAGATATGCTGAATGGAAATATTTAGGGGCCACCCCTACAAGTCCTTAATGGGACCGTTTTGAAAAAAAATGAAAGAGTGCATATTGCTAAGAACATTATTGTGAACATCTTTTGTTCACTATTGCTTATCAAAATTCCCCTTTTCGAGATATAAAGCCTCAAAGATTTAGCATTCTGGCCCCTTTTGACCCCTATGATCAAACTTTTAAATCATATAGTTGCAAATCGTTAAGATGAATATTTTTGCTTCAATAATTTATAACAAGATATTGATCGTTCAAGAGTTATACATGAAAGACTTTTGGACCCTCTGAGCCCCTAATGTTAGAGATCAGCCCTTTTTTCGTGATATCAACTGAAAGGTCTTTTTATTTCAAAGACTTTTTGTTCAACAACTATTCGAAAATTTACTTTCGTTTTCGAGATATGCTGAATTAAAATATTTAGGGGCCAGCCCTCCAAGTCCTTAATGGGGCCCTTTTGCAAAAATTGAAAAATTGCATATTTTTACAACATTATTCTGAACATCTTTTGTTCAATATTGCTTGTTAAAATATTCCTCCTTTTGAGATATAAAGCTTCAAAGATTTAGCATTCTGGCCCCTTTTGACTCCTTATTACGTAACATATGAGCAAAATTTTAAATTATATAGTTGCAAATCTTTATTATGAACATTTTTGCTTCAATAATTTATAGCAAAATATTGATCGTTAACGAGTTATAGATGAAAGACTTTTGGCCCCTCTGAGCCCCTAACTTGGGGGATCAGACCTTTTTTTCTTTATATCAAATGAAAGGTCTTATCGTTTTGCACATCTTTTGTAATATATGTTTTTACAAAATATTTACAGGTAAAAAGATATATAAAAAAAAACGTGTCAAATTTTGCGAGATGCTTGTGAGCCTATTTTTCGAGCCCAGGCTTGCTTCAGCGCTTTTTGAGCTGGAAAGATTTAGATGCAAAATGGCACATCTACAATCTTTCCTCTAACTTCACTGAAAATCTTATCTCTTTATCTCTATTCGTTTAGGACAACACTCCAGGACAAGCCAACCCTCTGAAAATCAGAAAATCGTCGATATCTCACGACCGGAAGTGACGTCATCTAAAAACAAAAACCAAAAAAAAAACTTATCAAGATCAATAGAATATCTTTTATATTTGAAAGTTTGATGTAAATCGGTCCAGCGGTTTCCGAGAAATCGCGTGCACAAAATCGGTTGGAAGAAAAATAATAATAACTAGATGAGATCTCGTTGCGAGCAACGAGTAGGTCTTCGGTTAGATTTCTGATAAGATCTTGATTGGGAAATTTTGATTGATAAAAGAAAGAAAAACAACTTTAATGTAAAAAATATTCATACAATTCTTCAAAATTGTTTAGCAACTCATAAAAGAGTGAAATCTATCAATTTCAAACAACTTCCGGTCTTTTTTATTCACTTCCGGTATGACCAGAAGTACTCAAAATGACTTTTAACTCCTCACTGAGTGTGGAGGAATCATCCCTCAAAGTTTCGAGGAAAAATGTGCATTTTTTCGACTACTTCCGGTTCGGAAGAAATTACTTCCGGTGGAAATAATATGACTCGAAACATTCTATTTGCCTCTATTAAAAAATTTCAATAAGAAAAAAATTGCATATTTTTAAACTACTTCCGGCCGACAACGGACGTCACGGCAACAAAAACTATACAAGTTTCTCAAATCTACGAATCACAATCTATCATCCCTGAAAGTTTCAAGACTCAATCTCTAACCGTTTTTGAGAACACTCGCGGACAAAATGCCATTTTAAAAATGAAAAAATTGGCCATATCTCGCGACCGGAAGTGACGACGACAAAATAAAAAAAAAAAACCCATAAAGTTCAGATAATGTGCCATCATTGTTGAAAGTTTCGTGAAAATCTATTGAGGCGTTCTCGAGAAATCGTCTGCACAAAATCGGTAAGAAAAAAAAATAATAGCTAGAAACTCATTACGAGCAATGAGAGGTCTTCCGTCCGATTCTGAAAATAAAAACGAAAATTCAAGCTGAAAAAGTGATCAAAGGAATTCAGACACTCTGGAGATTTAATCCTGGTCGTCAGCGTGAAAATCCAAAGTGCTAACCATTAACCATTCACTCTTGTGCATCACTTCCTGTCACGACCGGAAGTAATGGCGATACAAGATTTCCTCTCGATTCAAATAAACTGATGACTGACTATCAGTCCTGAAAGTTTTAGACTTCAGTCGTTAAGTGTTGCTGAGTAATATTGTAAGAACAAATTCTAATTTTGAGGACAGGTAAACAAGCGACCGGAAGTGAATTTCAGAGAAAAAATCTCTGACGTTCTCTAGACATTTGCAGTATCTACAATGTGCATCAAAACATTTCAAGTACTTTATTGATAAGCAATATTTATGAGAAAATTAAATATCAAAATAACGTAGTTTATCACCTAAAACCGGAAGTTGACGTTTTTGTTTCCGGTGCAATCTAACATATTTCAAAAACAACGAAAGAGATGCAATAAAGTGATGCAAACTTTAATTTAAAAAAGAAAAGTTAAAATTTTTAATTTCTTTGATCACTTCCTGTGACGACCGGAAGTAACGACTAACGTATTTAACCAAAATGGTTTTGCCTACTCCACAAGGTCTGTTACTTATAAAAATTTGGTGTTTTAATCTTTTGCCTGTTTTTGAGATCTCGCTCAGACAATTTTTCATTTTGAGGACAGAAAAACACGCAACCGGAAGTGAATTTTTTAAAGATATTTGAGGTCACTCTAGACCTTTGCAGTCTGAATAACATTTTTAAAATTCATTTCAAATATATTATCTATAAAGAATATTTATAGGGAAGAAAAATACTCACATTATGTAGTTTTTCTCTTATAACCGGAAGTTGTCGTTTTTGTTTCCGGTGGGACCAGCATCTTTCGAATCTGCGAAAAAGATGCAATAAAGTGATGCAATTTTTAATTCAAGAAAGAAAAGTTGAAATTTTCGATTTCTTTGATTACTTCCTGTGATGACCGGAAGTGACGGCTGACGCTCTTAATCCAAATGATTTTGCCTACATCTTAAGGTCTGTTCCTCATATAAGTTTGGTGTTTTAATGTCTTACCGTTTCCGAGATCCTGCTCATACAACTTCTCATTTTGAGGACAGAAAAACACGCAACCGAAAGTGAATTTTACAAAGATATTTGAAGTCACTCTAGACATTTGCAGTGTGAATAATTTATTTAAATTTCATTTCAAATACTTTATCTACAAAAGATATTAATGGGAAAGAAAAATTCTCAAATTATGTAGTTTTTCTCTTATAACCGGAAGTTGACGTTTTTTTTTCCGGTGGGACCAACATATTTTGAAATTATGAAAGAGATGCAATAATGTGATGTAAGTATTGATTTAAAAAAGGAAAGTTGAAATTTTACGATTTCTTTGATCACTTCCGTAAGCGACCGGAAGTGCAGACGACGAAAAATAAAGATAGTTTTGCTTATCTTAAAGTCATGTTCTATCATCTCTAATAAGTCTCCAGTTCATATCTTTAGCTGTTCTTTAGATATCCCGCGGACAAAATTTCATTTTAAAATCAGAAAAATGGCCATAACATGGAACCGGAAGCGAATTTTTCCAAAATTCTTTTAAATGTAACAATTTCATTTTATGGCGTGTTACCCCGTGTTACCCTCGAAAGTTTGACGAAAAACCACCGAATAGTTCTCGAGATATTGCTTGGACAAAATATGTCTAAAAAATAAGAATAATAACTAGATGCGTGCTTGTTGCTAAGGCAACAAGTGGTCTTCCGACAGATTCTTCGCTGAAAAAATATGCTGCAATATTTCATTTGAAACATACCTTAATTTCAAATTTTCTTATGTATTCAAGTACTACAGGTTTTCAAGAATAAACCATCATTATTACAAGTTTTTCAATAAAGTTCGTAAAAACAAACCTTTAAAACGTCGGTAAAAAGTACGAAAAATAGATGTCATTTTAATTGAAAAAAAGAGGGAGGAAACGAACAAAAAAATTACCTCCAGTTTGATAAGCCATATCATGTCATCAGAAAAGTTGACACCTTTCTCAAAAGGTAACAGTTTTACTTTATGTATTCCCGTATCTGTAGTGTATTCCTACATGAAATGTAATAAAATGTTACATTGATCAAATATCACAAAAATCGAACAGAATAAATACCAAACGTCATTTTGAAGATAATGTGTTATATCTAAGCTGAAAAAGTAAATTAGTACGGACATTCTGAGGATTTAACAGGGGTCGCCTGCGTGAAATCCAACATTCTAACCATTGCGCTAGCAAGGACCACAGCTTCAAAATGAAAAATGACGAATATCTAGAGTATGAGTTAATCAATCTTATAACAAATTATATATTCAATCTTCTTTTGAGACTCTTTATTATGTTCCCCAAACGAAGTTTGGGAACATATTGTTTTTACTCTGTTTCTTATTATTTCAATAACATAGTATCCCTTCCTTCGGAAGACCTTATTGTTTTCCGTCTGTTTTCTATTATTATTAAGGTTTTCCGTTTCCAACGGAAGACATTCTACTGATTCTGATGGTTAAGATTATTATTCTTTTTTTTTTCTTCTTTTTCCTAGACGCCAACTTTGAGACCTCATATCTCGCTCATTTCTCAACGGATTTTGCTCAAATTTGCAGAGTTTATAGACGTTACAAAACTCTATCAGAATGCTGTCAAACAGTTCAAAAAGTCACTTCCGCTTTTGAGTTATTGCCCTTTAAATGAAAATTTATTAGGCTTCATTTCCAGACAAAGGCTCCGAGACTACAAAAGCTGGAGCAGAAATTCTACCGAATTTAGATAATAGAAGGATTGAAGTTGTGCACATCGGTTTTTTTTTTTTCGATTTCTGTATTCAAAATGGCGCTAATTAGGGGTCAAAATTTAGAACGCCTAAAAGAGCGAAAATTTAGACATATTTTCCTTTGTATCTTTAAAACTAAAAATATTTTGATAAGACATGTAGAATAAAAGTTGTGCACAATTTCAAGGCCTTTCATTTGACACCACTAAAATGGGGCTGGCCCCTCAAATTAGGGATCTGGAGCCCTTTAAAGTTTTTGCTTTATAACTCAAAAACGGTAAATATTTCGAAATGGCTGTCGTTAAAAAAGTTGTTCTTTAACATCTTATTGATTTCATGAAAATGTTATTTTGTTCGAGTCTTGTGTTTTAAATGCGCCAGAAGCTTGACCCATTTACAGGTAACTGTTTTCATTCAGCAAGTAAACGAGAGCTCTTCATGCGTGTAACTAAAATAAACTTGCTATAAATAATAAATCTGGCTACATTAGATGCTAATATTCTTTAGAATAAGGTTCTTGAAGTGTTTTGTGCTTTATTTCCAAGTTATTTTTTGACAACTTTTCGTTTTATTTCATTTTTTTCAAAGTCGAATAAACCAGTCTACTAAAAAAAGGGGAAAAAAGATAACCTTTTCTTCTTATCATATAAAAACAAACAATATACTGAGAAAATAAAACATAACTTTGAAGCATAGACTATTTACAGCCATTAAGTGTGCGCCTTTTACATTCACCTTGTGTGTTTGCAATTATGTAACACCTCCCTCGATAGCGCGTAGCAAAGGAGGTCACCGGGGATCGATCGGCGTGTGTGATCCAGCGACCTAGTCATACAAAAAACAAATCATAGAATGGCCATTCCAAATTCATTTTGTAAACTAAGTCATGAGTGGATAAATATGTTGAATTTTTCAGATTATTTCATAATATCTTTGATAAAATCGCTAATGTATTTTATTTAATATTTTATTCGCTGAATTACAGGAAAGTTGCATAGTTATTTTTATAAACAATTTATTTCTCGATATCGAGTTAATTGTCTGTTTTATTCATAATAAAATTCAAAATATGTAACCTTAATTAATTCCTACTAGTAATGGAACTTTTGAAACTTAAATGTACATGTATGTAATCTAATATACGTTCTTTTGTCGACGCCCTTAAAATGTACAACTGTATATATACAAAGCGCCCCAAATATATGCATATCGAGCGTATGGAAATACAAAATCCCACATTCACAGCGCCTCCAAAATATGTAGAATGAGACATACATGTGTAACTGTATTTGAATATTACAAATTTATTAGACACCTAACCTTGAACAAATTTTTTTCTACTAAACTTGTTATTGTATGCGAACAAAATGAAAAACATGTAATTATTTATAGCTTCCCATTATTTTTTCTGAAAATCAGATTGAACACATTTATCAGCTCTCTTAAGGTTTTACGGATACATACAATGTACACGCATGCAAGTACAGAACATGCACGTTTTATAAGTGCATATGCAAGAGCGCCCCAAATATATGCATATCGAGCGTTTGAAATTCAGAAAAATTCTAAATCCGAAGTCTTTTTTTCCCATTATCTTTGCAATAAAATATCAGTTAAACTGAAATGATTTTATTGATTTACAGCATATATTAAAGTCAATTATAGGTCCGCTGAGTTGATCATGAGTTGTTTTCATAACGGGTAGTCCTTCTGGCCAGTCATCGTCACGGTTTGTAACATCGTAATTACACAGGTAAATACTAAGATGTTCCATAAGAAATGAATTACCGGGAGATGTCTCGTTTTCTCTGATCATATATTAATTGACAGCGTTTATGAACAGCTGTTAAATCACAGGCCTTTGTAAACCGGTAAATCACAAAAAAGAAAAATCCGAGACAAAAAACAGAAAATATAAATGTCTCTGGAAATAACATTGCCTTTAGATAACTAAAATAAATTAATGTCCGCCGATTTTTGAATTAATCTGAACATTCATTGATGTGTACCTGTACAAGCAGTGTGTATATATTTTTATGAAGCCTTCGTCCAAACGAACAATATCATAAATCTTGAATGAATTAACTAACCCCTCAGTACACACACATTCGCCTACACCTGAAATCTAATCAAAATCAGATCTTTTTTACGGCCCGAAATTCTGATAGTCGCTGTATTTCTAATCTGATTGACTATACATGTACAGTACATGCAACGCGGATCCCGTATTTCCCGCGCCCCGTCGCGGTATAAACACAACGCTGGATTTGGCCAGGTGAGACTGGTAAACCGCGTTCCCTCCGCGGGAAATTCATCATCTACCTGTCCCCGCCGCGGTTAAATCATCGATCGACTAGTATCGTAAACAAACGGGAGTTATCTCCCCGAACAGGAATTTTGCGAAATTCCCTCTTTAAAAAAAACAAAACAAATTAAAATCCCGCAGTGTATGTATATTTATGAAAGTATTTTCTTGTATTTCGAAAAAGGTGAAAATAATGAATGAACAAAAAAAAAATGTAAAGCAGAATATATTTAATCGTTTTTTTTTTAATTTTATTTATTATTATTAATTTTGTTAAGTTATATATCAATACTAAAGCAACATCTTTTTTAAAATAGTATCAAGAAAACTATTTATAAGCTGAGTCATTTGAGAGTTTAACGTGACAAATTTTAATGTCGGAAATATAAGTTCTAATAACTTCTCTTTTCAAATTATATGCGAACTGCAATGTTACATACACGTGCTAAACAATAGTCAGTGCGAGTTCCGATTAACAGTTTTCAGCATTCCTATGAGGAAGAAAATATATCTATATACTGTTCATGTTTTTTTTTTTTCACCAAATTTAGAACAATATAATTCATTTAAATAATTTCATTTTACTGTATTAATGTGCAAGCATTTCCCTGAAATTGTCGAATGACCGGAAAGCTGTAATATTCGATGGTGAGCGTTTGCATTGAGTAGGCGCGTGAACGTTATAAAAGATATCAATAAAATATAACAATTTTTTTCCCTCGATATTTACTTCTTTTGTAAACAGTGGTTTTTAATTTAAACATTTCTCCAATTACAGAAGATGGAATGTGCATGGTGATGAACTTCACAAAACAATTAAAACGGGGGGGGGGGGGGGGGGTATATCACTAAAACTTATTATTCTCAATAATACTCAAGAAAAAAAATCAATGCCAAGTTTACTTGAATATATTCTGTTTCTTTGTGTATTAAGTATTAGTCGCGATCTTTTCCTGTGTATAGGGATTAGCAGAGCAAGAGCAGGAAACGGCATGCCCTAGGGGTTTCACACCTGTCCTAGAGTACCTGTGGTAAATTTCTCTGCATGTGCAAGGCGTTGGCTAGCCATACAACACACCAGTCCCTTCAACGTTTCATTATTTCATTATTTCTTCATTTTCAAATGTAACTACAACCATGAAAGTTACGCGAGTCAATATATACTTTTTTTTACCCTGAGTGTATGTTAAAAGGAAAAAGATCAATCATACTTTTAAAACAAATTAATAGAGTTTAAATGAAATAAAATAGATCAAATCAAATTATGTTTTATTACTTTTTTTTAAATGCCGACGGGCTTGGTATTTATGTTTCTGTTTAATATATATGTACATGTACATGTGCATATATTATGCAAGTAGAATGTAAAATAAAAAAAAAAAAACGTACAGAATGTTACGGCACGTGCAACGTTTTTCCTTCGGTCAGTTTATTGATTTATCGAGTCCATCGATTAAAACAAAATATTCATGATAGAATTTCAATGAAATGAATTGCTTCTGGATTATTTTTTTTCAAGTTTCAATATGTCGTTTCTGTGAACACATAATAATCTGTAGCCGATTTATCAGTTTATTGTCCAGTTGTGGACTTTGACTAATTCTACGATCAAGTTTCTGAAAAACACCGAAATAGTGACAGCTACAGACACTATTTAAGGTCTTCCGTTTAAATAGCACGATTAAAGACAAAAAATATCTACCGAAACAAGATCATCGTCGCAAGCCACGGGTATTGTGTCCATTCTATTTCCACAGACCCGTGGCTGCCTCCTACCAAATTCTCTCGTTCTCGCGACTGAATGATTGAACATTTATTAAGTGACGCCAGATTTACCCTTACCAATGAAATCACTCTGTAGCAATTTTTGGTACGCTTAAATGGCGGTGCCCATAATGAAATCATGTTTGCAAAGCGTGGCAGATTTATTGAAAAAAAAATACGATAGATCCTGAAGAACAGATGTGAGTAACGTATATTCTAAAATACTTACAAGGTTTTACATTAAAATACAGGGTTTCGTATGTAGACGTTGTGTGAGAACGCTGAATAGCGTTACTCGTTAAGAAAGGAAATTCGAACCGAAGTTGATGTACAGCTCGTGGTTATGGTTACATCCAAATACAAGATAGACTGATCATTTTCATTGGTTCTGACTTGAAGCGTCAGATGTTATTCCATTGGTTGAATGTATGTTATTAATATTCATGAGAACGAGAGAAATTTGAAGGAGGCAGCCACGGGTTTGTGGAAATAGAATGGACACAAAACCCGTTGCTTGCGACGATGAAACAAGATATAATAACATATTTTGGTGACATGTGGTAGGTACATGTATATGATATTTTAGGCCTGATATCCAAGAGGGGTCCAGTGTTAACAAATGGAAGTGAGTTACCTTCTCTATTTCATAATACCGCGGGTATGATTTTTTAATAAAATATTAATTCTACGTTATTTTTATGGATTTTTCATATGGAGTACATTGTAAATGTGTACTAGAAGATTAATATATGGAAAATGACGAATAAAAATATTCTTGGACCCCGGGGTGTATATTGGGGAGGGGGGGGGGTCCTGTCCACAAGCACCTGTGCAGCATTCAAGCTTAAAAGACCATTCAAACAATACAAATCAGGAACAGTGCAAATCTTTTGAAATCAGAGGTAGAATCAAGTGCCATGGATCTGTCATGTTGTAAATTTTGAACTTACCGGTTGTCAGTATTTACTGCCACCCGGTAAATTCAAAATTTATAGCATAAGAGATCCTTTTCACGCTAGCACTTACCCCGACACGAGACCTTATACGGTCTCATCCAAATGACCAATCTCCACGTTTTACTACTTATCCAAACTGGTCATAAAACATTCTCAATGAATTTTTTAATCATTATGTTGAACCTAACAAATTATTCCAACTCGCTGTATGATCTGAAAAAACATGGCTGAACTTATCCATTCAGAAACTGACAGACTGGGATTGCTTTTAACCAGTGTGTGTTATGGCCTTGATGCAAGGTCATTTGGTCGAGTCAAGGTCACTGACAGAGAAACTGTAATTTCGCTACCGTATTTGTACTAGTGAAACATTGCTGGTATCATGCAGAGTGTGACATGGCCTTGACTCAAGTTCAAGGTCACTAAGGATAAGATGTTTTGACTGTATGTATGGACTAAAAGAACATGACGTGTCACTGTGAACTTTTCAAGTCGGTAACACACAGATTGGGTTTTATGACGAGAGTGTGTCATGGTTTGACGCAAGGCATTTGGAATGTTCAAGGTCACGTACATTCCTTTACAGTTTTTCCTAGCGAAATATTGTAAGTTGCTTCCCCTTACAAGATTGCTTACATGTATAACTTTAGAATGTGGCATGACCTTGACTCAAGGTCACTTCTTCCTTCCGCAGCTCCAACGGAAGACCTATTCGTTGCTTTGCAACGAGCTCGCTCTAGTTATTATAATTATTATTCTTTTTTCATAGTACGGCCGATATCTCAGCTGTGAGTGGACGGATTTCAAAGATTTTTTCGGGGAAGATGCATCGTGAGAATATCTCCAGACGTGTTTTTCATTTTTTGAAAAATGACTTCCGTTCGCGAATTTTGGGGAAATTTTTTTTTTTAATTGGAATTTTGTCCGTTAATTTTCTCGAGAACGGCTAAAGATATGAAATTGAAACTCACTGACATGATAGAGCATCAAATGGAGATATGGTGATCGACCTTTTTTTTTCGTCGTTTGGACTTCCGGTCGCGAACGGAAGTGAATTCAAAAATGTTTAATTTGCAACTTTTTTGTTTTTCAATATTTTTCTTTGATATTTACAGGGTAAATAGAAAGTCTTCCAAGAATTCTATGTACGGTTTCATCATTTTGATCGATGCATTTATTGCAAAGTTATGACCGATCCAAACTTTCTCGTATGTTGCGCGTTCGAATCCTGCTTGGGCGGGAGATTGTTTCTCTCTTTTTTCAATTATAAATAATATTTTTCCCGTGAAGACATGTATGATAGTTTTTGCTTATTTTTTAAAGCTTTGTTAACAGAGATTCTACAGAAATCCTTTAACAATTATGATCCATGTTGAAAGACTGTGTCACATTAACGCAAACGAAAAATACCTTCAATAAAGTATTAAATAAAGTGAGATAGCATAGCGTTCTGGAGAAAAATTCGGTCGGAAGACCACTTGTTGCCCTAGCAACAAGAAACGCATCTAGTTAAGGTCTTCCGACTTCCTTCGGAAGACCTTACTGTTTTCCGTCTGTTTTCTATTATTATTATTATTATTCTTTTTTCATAGTACGGCCGATATCTCAGCTGTGAGTGGACGGATTTCAAAGATTTTTTCAGGGAAGATGCATCGTGAAAATATCTCCAGACGTGTTTTTCATTTTTTGAAAAATGACTTCCGTTCGCGATTTTTTGGGAAATTTGTTTTTTTTTTTAATGGAATTTTGTCCGTTAATTTTCTCGAGAACGGCTAAAGATATGAAAGTGAAACTCACTGACGTGATAGAACATTAAATGGAGATATGGTGATCGACCTTTATTTTTCGTCGTTCGTACTTCCCGTCTCGAACGGAAGTGAATTCAAAAATGTTAAATTTGCAACTTTTTTGTTTTTCAATATTTTTCTTTGAAATTTACAGGACTAATAGAGAGTCTTTTAAGAGTTCTATGTATATTTTCATCATTTTGATTGATGCATTTATTGCAAAGATATGACCGATCCAAACTTTCTCGTATGTTGCGCGTTCGAATCCTGCTGGGGCGGGAGATTGTTTCTCTCTTTTTTCAGTTGAAAATAATATTTTTCTCCGTGAAGACATGTATGATAGTTTTTGCTTATTTTTTAAAGCTTTGTATACAGAGATTCTACAGAAATCCTTTGATAATTATGATCTATGTTGAAAGACTGTGTTACATAAACGTAAACGAAATATACCTTCAATAAAGTATTAAATGAAGTGAGATAGCATAGCGTTTTGGAGAAAAGTTCGGTCGGAAGACCACTTGTTGCCCTAGCAACAAGAAACGCATCTAGTTATTATTATTATTATTTTTCTTCCTGGATACTTTTTTGTCCGTGAGTGATATCGGAAACTATACATCCAATTGATGTGAAACCTTTTTAGGGTTACTAGGCATGTTATGTAGATTTGCGGAACGAAGGTCATTTTGCGCGCACGTGCATGCACGTGCGTGCGCATGCATTGCATAAAATGACCAATATTCTTGATATAGCTGTAACTTTTATATTTTTTGATGAAATGCTTTGATACTCAGAATATAAGGATATATTAAAAGTGTTAACAAGATGACATGGTCAGCATGCACATGCATGCACGTGCGCGCACGTGCAAAGCGTAAAATGACCAATTAACTCGATATAGTCGTAGCCTTGATACTTTTTGATGAAATGCTTTGATACTCAAAATATTTATATATATTAAAAGTGTAGACAAGACGACATGGTCATCCTGCACATGCATGCATATGCATGCACGTGCGCGCGCATGCAATGTGTTAAATGACCAATTCACTTAATATAGCCGTAATTTTTATATTTTTTGATAAAAAGCTTTGATATTAAGAATATACAGAAATATTAAAAGTGTAGACAAGATGATGTGACCATCATGCACATGCATGCACATGCGCGCGCGTGCAATGTGCTAAATGACCAATATACTTAATATAGCTGTAACTTTTATATTTTTTGATGACAAGCTTTGATACTAAGAATAAACGGACATATTGTAAGTGTAGACAAAATGGCATGGTCACTATGAACATGCATGCAGGTGCACGTGCGCGCAATGCTAAGATGACCAATATGCTTTATATAGCCGGAACTTATATATTTTTTGATGGAATGTTTTGATACTGAGAATATAAAGATGCATTTATAGTTCAAGCGGGATGACATGGTAATCCTGCACATGCATGCACGTGCGCGCGCGTGAAATGCAAAAATATACTTCATTGCCTTATTTAATGAAGCTTACAGGAAATAAGACACCAAAAGGGAGTTGGGGAGCGTTTGGGGAACATCTGTAACGGTCTCCGTTACAATTATAACTAGTTAACCGTGTAAATTTCATAGAAAAATGTTGAAAAACAAAAAAGTTGAAAAATTATGCTTTTTGAATTCACTTCCGTTTGCGACCGGAAGTACGAACGACGAAAAATAAAGGTCGATCAGCATATCTACATGTGTTGCTCTATCTTGTCCGTTAGTTTCACTTACATATCTTTAGTCGTTCTTGAGAAAATTAGGGGACAAAATTCCATTTTAAAAATATAAATTTCCCCAAAAAATGCGAACCGAAGTGAATTTTGAAAAAATGAAAAACTGGAGATATTTTCATGATGCATCTTCCCTGAAAAAAAACTTTGAAATCTGTCCACTCACAGCTGAGATATCGGCCGTACTATGAAAAAAAGATCTAGAATAATAATAATAATTAGAAACTCATTCCGTCCGATTCTGAAAATAAAAACGTAAATTCAAGCTGAAAAGGTGATAAAAGAAATTCGGACACTCTGGAGATTTAACCCTGGTCGTCAGCGTGAAAATCCAAAGTGCTAACCATTAACTTTTTTGCATCACTTCCTGTCACGACCGGAAGTAACGGCGATATAAGATTTCCTCGCGATTCAAATAAACTGATGACTGACTATCAGTTCTGAAAGTTTTAGACTTCAGTCGTTTACTGTTGCCGAGCAATATTGTGAGAACAAATTATAATTCTGAGGACAGGTAAACACGCGACCGGAAGTGAATTTTAAAAAAAAATCTCTGACGTTTCTCTATACATTTGCAGTATCTACAAAAAACATTTCAAGTACTTTATCGATAAGCAATATTTATGAGAAAGTTAAATATCGAAATAACGTAGTTTATCACCTAAAACCGGAAGTTGACGTTTTTGTTTCCGGTGGAATCTAACATATTTCAAAACAGCGAAAGAGATGCAATTAAGTGATGCAAACTTTAATTTAAGAAAGAAAAGTTAATTTTTTTTATTTCTTTGATCACTTCCTGTGACGACCGGAAGTTACGACTGACGCGTTTAACCAAAATGGTTTTGCCTACTCCACAAGGTCTGTTACTCATAAAAATTTGATGTTTTGTTCTTTTCCTTGCTTTTGAGTTCTCGCTCAGACAATTTCTCATTTTGAGGACAGAAAAACACGCGACCGGAATTGAATTTTTAAAAGATATTTGAGGTTACTCTAGACATTTGCAGTCTGAATAACATATCTAAAATTCATTTCAAATACGTTATCTATAAAGAATATTTATAGGAAAGTAAAGTATTCAAATTATGTAGTTTTTCTCTTATAACCGGAAGTTGACGTTTTTGTTTCCGGTGGGACCAACATCTTTCGAATCTGCGAAAAAGATGCTATAAAGTGATGCAATTTTTAGATAAAAATAGAAAAGTTGAAATTTTCGATTTCTTTGATCACTTCCTGTGACGAACGGAAGTGACGGCTGACGCTCTGAACCCAATTGGTTTTGGCTACATCTTAAGGTTTGTTGCTGATATAAGTCTGGTGTCTTAATCTCTTACCGTTTCGGAGATCTTGCTCAGAAAACTTCTCATTTTGAGGATAGAAAAACACGCGACCGGAAGTGAATTTTACAAAGATATTTGAGGCTACTCTAGACATTTGCTGTCTGAATAACATATTTAAAATTCATTCCAAATACTTTATCTACAAAAGATATTAATGGGAAAGAAAAATACTCAAATTATGTAGTTTTTCTCTTATAACCGGAAGTTGACGTTTTTGTTTCCGGTGGGACCAACATATTTCAAAACTACAAAAGAGATGCAATAATGTGATGTAAGAATTGATTTAAAAAAGGAAAGTTGAAATTAACGATTTCTTTGATCACTTCCGTAAGCGACCGGAAGTGCCGACGACGAACGAAAAGGTGCCCTCTCCAATTTAGAAATCATGTTCTATCATCTCTAACAAGTCTCCAGTTAATATCTTAGGCGATTCTTGAGAACACTCGCGGACAAAATTTCATTTTAAAATCAGAAAATTGTCCATTACTTGGCACTGGAACCGAATTTACCAAAAAACGGAATTTTATATAAAATTCATATAAAGACCTTTTATCCCTGAAAATTTCAAGGAAATTCATTGAATAGTTTTCGAGAAATCACGTGCACAAAATTTTGTCTAAAAAATAAAGAATAATAATAAGAAACAATAGAATCACTATAAGGTCTTCCGTGGAGACGGAAGACCTTAACTAGACGAGCTTGTTGCAAAGCAACAAATAAGTCTTCCGTCTAAATTTCAAGGAGATGAGATCGAGATCGAGAGACATCTACGGTCATATGAGCAAGAATGAGCTATTTACATTACTTCCTGTCTGTCAGGAAGTGACGTCATTTTGACGACTTTTAATGATCTCCTTAGCTGCTACTTGTCATTTTGAACAACTTTGCTTGTATGATGCTATGCAAATTCTCAATACTTTTTGAGATATCAGGAAAATACTTTTGACCCCTCTAGCTCCCTAATATTAGGGGCCAGCCCCTTATTGCTGATATCCTTTGAAAGATCGTAACATTCTACACAACTTTTGTTCTATATGTTTAAACAAGATATTTACAGGTAAAAAGATATTGTATAAAAAGTGTTAGAAATTTGAAAAATCCCGATAGGAAATTTTTCGGGCCATAGCGAGCGCCGACGTGCGGCACTTCCGGAGAAAAAGAAATTCGTATGTCAATTCGACACATAATGCTCTATCATCGCTGAAAAACTTCATGCTTCTACCTGGAAGCGTTTTTGAGGAAACTTCCGGAGAAAGTGACCCTCCGAAAATCACTAAATCGCGGAAAGCTCGGAACCGGAAGTGACGTCATCAAAACAAAAAAATATATATCTAGATTTTTTGATATTCTATCAGACATGTAAGTTTCATGAAAATCGAGGGAGCCGTTTCCGAGAACTTGCGTGCACAAAATCGGTAAGGAAAAAAGAACAATAATTAATAATAACTAGAGCAAAGCTCATTGCAAAGCAACGAGTAGGTCTTCCGTCCGATTTACGATGTTGACAGTGATAGATTTACTCAAAAAAAAAAAAAAAAAGGAATAAGAACAAGTATATATAAATAAAATAGGCGATTGAATTATTCAAAATATGTTTAGAAACACATGAAAGAGCGATATCTTTTAATTTCAACCCATTTCCGGTTCTTTTAAATTTACTTCCGGTATGACAAGAAGTGCTCAAAACGACTTAAAACTCCACAATGAGTGTGTACAAATCTTTCCTGAAAGTTTGGATGAAAAATACTCATTTTTTGGACAACTTCCGGTTTAGAATTACAAGTTCCGGTGGAAATGAAATGACTTGAAACATTCTATATGTCAATGTTATAAACATTTAAAAATGAAAACATATAAAAATTGCATATTTTTAAACTACTTCCGTTGGACAACGGAAGTGACGCCAGAAAAAAACAAATCACCGGATTTACAGATCATGATCTATTATCCAAGAAAGTTTCATGACTCTATCGATAACCATTTTAGAGGAGAAACCCGGACAAAATTCCAATATAAATGAAGAAAATCAGTCATAACTCGCGGCCGGAAGTGACATCATCAAAATTTTAAAAAAAGGCCTTAAGTTCATGTAATTTGCCATCATTGCTGAAAGTTTCATGAAAATCCATCCATGCATTTACGAGAAATCGTGTGCACAAAATCGGTAAGAATAATAATAATAAAACTAGAGCAGAGCTCGTTACAAAGCAACGAGTAGGTCTTCCGTCCGATTTAAGTATCACTGCCGGTAGAAAAGTTAAAAAAAGATAGGAAGTCATTCATCATGAAGAAGGCCACAGGACCAAAAATGATGTTGATCTGTCTTTTGTATATTTTTATGATTGAAATTTACGCTGATATAGGTGATATTTAGCAACTCATGACTACTTCTGGTTTGATCGTAAGTGACGACAACCCAAAGAAAATGAGGTTGATAGTATTGGGTGATGTTAATCATTTAATTTTATGTCAATATCTGCAAAAATAAGTCATTTCTGGGCACTTCCGGTTTAACCGGAAGTGAACAAAAGTGATGATACTTTGAGTAATATGGTTGGACGTCCTCTGTGATATTACTAATTCAATTCCATGCCAATATCTGTGAAAATAAGCAATTTTTGACTACTTCCTGTTTGACCGGAAGTGACGTCATTTTACGTCTTTTAACGATCGCACTAGCTTTGCCTTGTTATTTTAAACAACTTGCCTTCCTTGATGTATTACAAATTCTCAATACTTTTTGAAATATTAAGAAAAAACTTTCGGCCCCTCTAGACCCCTTATTTTAGGGGCCAGCCCCTTTTCAACGATATCATTGGAAAGATCTTGTAATTCTGCACTACTTTTGTTCTATATATTGTGACAAAATATTTACAGGTAAAGAGATATTGTAGAAAAAGTATTAGAAATTTTTAAATTCTTGGTATACCTTTTTTCGGGCCATAGCGAGCATTGGCGTTTCGGACTTCCGGTGGCAATGAAATACGAAATTCACTTCTACATAGTTTGCTCTACCATCACTGAAAATTTCATGCTTCTATGTTTAGTGGTTTTTGAGAAAACGCTCGGACAAAGTGACCTTCTGAAAATCACCAAATCGCGGAAATCTCCGAACCGAAAGTGACGTCATCAAAATAAAAAATATGTATCTAGATTTTTTGATGCTCTACTAGGCCTGAAAGTTTCGTGAAAATCGGGCGAACCGTTTCCGAAAACTCGCGTGCACAAAATCGGTAAGAAAAAAAAAAACAATAATAATAATAAAACTAGATGCATTTCTTGTTGCTAGGGCAACAAGTGGTCTTCCGACCGAACTTCTCTGCAGATCGTTATGCTACCCCACTTCATTTAATACTTTATTGAAGGTATTTTTTGTTTGTGTATATGTAACACAGTCTTTCAACATAGATCATGATTATTAAAGGATTTCTGTAGAATCTCTGTTAAAGAAAGCTTTAAAAAATAAGCAAAAACTATCATACATGTCTTCACAGAGAGAAATATCATTTACAACTGAAAAAAGAGAGAAACAATCTCCCCCCCCCCCCCCCCCCACCCACCCAGCAGGATTCGAACCTGCAACAATACGAGAAAGTTTAGATCGGTCATATCTTTGCAATAAATGCATCAATCAAAATGATGAAAACATACTTAGAACTCTAAGAAGAATCTCTATTAACCCTGTAAATCCCATAGAAAAATATTGGAAAACAAAAAAAAAAATTGCAAATTTAACATTTTTGAATACACTTCCGCTTGCGACCGGAAGTACGAACGACGAAAAATAATGGTCGATCACCATCTCTGCATTTGATGTTCTATCACCTCAGCAAGCTTCATATTCATATCTTATCATATATATCGGAAGACCTTAATAATAACTAGTAAACAAATTGTTCAGAGAACAATTAGAGGCCTTTCCACCTTTTAAAGTGTTTCCGTGTCTTTTGAGCTAAAAAAAGAAGAAAAATAAAAAAAATTGCTTCTCCAGCTGGGTTCGAACTAAAAACCCTCGGTTTGAGAGGCAGGTGCGCTAACCATTCGGCCACGCATTCCGATAACATTCGTAAGTTAATTGTTTAAGACTATAGAAGAAATACAAGCGTATTTTTAGAATCGGTAGGGGAAGAAAGAAGTTCCGTAAAAGGAAATAGTTCCTGAACTTGCAAGCAGCATATAAAATAACAAGGAACGGGCTGCGTGAGAAAACGTTAACACTGTTCCCTAATGAAAATGTATTAATGGACTTTATGTCAATATCTGCAAAAATAAGTCATTTCTGGGCACTTTACAGGTAAAGAGATATTGTAGAAAAAGTATTAGAAATTTTTAAATTCTTGGTATACCTTTTTTCGGGCCATGGCGAGCATTGGCATTTCGAACTTCCGGTGGCAATGAAATACGAAATTCACTTCTACATAGTTTGCTCTACCATCACTGAAAATTTCATGCTTCTATGTTTAGTGGTTTTTGAGAAAACGCTCGGACAAAGTGACCTTCTGAAAATCACCAAATCGCGGAAATCTCCGAACCGGAAGTGACGTCATAAAAATAAAAAATATGTATCTAGATTTTTTTGATGCTCTATTAGACCTGAAAGTTTCGTGAAAATCGGGCGAACCGTTTCCGAAAACTCGCGTGCACAAAATCGGTAAGAAAAAAAAAACAATAATAATAATAAAACTAGATGCATTTCTTGTTGCTAGGGCAACAAGTGGTCTTCCGACCGAACTTCTCTGCAGATCGTTATGCTACCCCACTTCATTGAATACTTTATTGAAGGTATTTTTTGTTTGTGTATATGTAACACAGTCTTTCAACATAGATCATGATTATTAAAGGATTTCTGTAGAATCTCTGTTAAAGAAAGCTTTAAAAAAATAAGCAAAAACTATCATACATGTCTTCACAGAGAGAAATATCATTTACAACTGAAAAAAGAGAGAAACAATCTCCCCCCCCCCCCCCCCCCACCCACCCACCCAGCAGGATTCGAACCTGCAACAATACGAGAAAGTTTAGATCGGTCATATCTTTGCAATAAATGCATCAATCAAAATGATGAAAACATACTTAGAACTCTAAGAAGAATCTCTATTAACCCTGTAAATCCCATAGAAAAATATTGAAAAACAAAAAAAAGTTTCAAATTTAACATTTTTGAATACACTTCCGTTTGCGACCGGAAGTACCAACGACGAAAAATAATGGTCGATCACCATCTCTGCATTTGATGTTCTATCACCTCAGCAAGCTTCATATTCATATCTTATCATATATATCGGAAGACCTTAATAATAACTAGTAAACAAATTGTTCAGAGAACAATTAGAGGCCTTTCCACCTTTTAAAGTGTTTCCGTGTCATTTGGGCTAAAAAAAGAAGAAAAGTAAAAAAAAAATTGCTTCTCCAGCTGGGTTCGAACTAAAAACCCTCGGTTTGAGAGGCAGGTGCGCTAACCATTCGGCCACGCATTCCGATAACATTCGTAAGTTAATTGTTTAAGACTATAGAAGAAATACAAGCGTATTTTTAGAATCGGTAGGGGAAGAAAGAAGTTCCGTAAAAGGAAATAGTTCCTGAACTTGCAAGCAGCATATAAAATAACAAGGGACGGGCTGCGTGAGAAAACGTTAACACTGTTCCCTAATGAAAATGTATTAATGGACTTAGCCCGATTCATCGATATTGTGAGCATGCTGAATTTTTTGAAAATAACTTTGTTGTAAGCTTAAAAGATCGGGTTCGGATTTTAACATTTCTGACTGAATATCCTGAAATAAATATGAAACATTCAAATAAGCATTTCTTTGGGTTAAATTAAATATGTGTAGCCCAAATTAAACTCCCAACATGCATTTTTAGAAGGGAAACACGACAATGAAAGCGAGAATTGTTTTTAATATACCGAAAATCGCTATTTCTGGAAACTGATTAATTCTAAATAAAAATCAAATCAATTCCAGATGTAAAACAAAGAGAGAATGCTTGGTATTAAAATTTCGTATCATATCAGGAAAATCGAATGCTACTAACGACATCTGAAGAAATAGCCGATAAAAGGTTTAGATCATTTCTTCGTTCACCTGCACTTTAATTTCAAACACAACAGAACTTGTAGTTTTTGCCGTGAAACTTCATGACTTCTATAAACTTATAAGACTCACCGTAAAACTCTCAAGAAAGTTTCTCTGAGGTCTATACTACATTTGTATCAAATATGGTGTCGATCCGAGGTCTGGTTTGAATTTTACAGAAATATTCTACGTTGTTGTTGATTTGATTCTTTTTTAAGAAAGGGGGGGGGAGAATTATTTATTTTATGCCTCTTTTAAACTAAGAATTGTAACTACTTTTACATCCTTAAGCTTGATTGTGACCTTTGGGTCAAGGTCAAAGGTCAAGGTCATAAAAAAACCCCAAGGAAATCTTTAGTTTCTATGTTTTTACCTGATACTGGAGCTGGATGCATGTCCTTACTTCTCATTTGACCCAATGTCAAGGTCAAAGGTCAAGGTCAAAGTTCAAGGTCATTTGGTGAATTGCTATATTTCACATATATAAGGAATTTCTTATGCTTTTAAATGACCTTGACCTTTGACCTTGACCTATATTTCTAGATCAAAGTCAAATATGCCGATGCAGTTGGTCGCATGTCTCTAGGATACACGTTTTAAAAAAAAAAGTTCATTAAATGTAAGCAGCGTAAACTTTCAGGGGCAGTAACTCATACAAGGGACCAAAGAATGCTTTTGCAATGATAGAATGAAGAGAGCACTAAATGAGTCGAAGACACTGATGAAGGCTTGGAATCTCTACGTTTACGGTTTCGGAGGAGTAGCGATAACAAGGTTTTATTGCAAAAGGGGTGACAACTTTTGAATGGGTCAAGCTTTGGGGACAAGAATGAAATCCTTAAAATAGTTTTAGAAGGACATATTATAGATGCAAAAATATTCAGTATATGTCGAAAGGTTTTCTACAGAAAAAGCTTTTAAAAATCAGCAAAAACTACCATACATGTTTTCAAAGAGAGAGAAGTCATTAGCAACTGTAAAAAGAGAAAAACAAAGGAGAAAAAAATTAACTGCCTCCAGCAGGATTCGAACCCCAGACAGTGGGACAAAATTTGGATCGGTCATATCTTTGCAATAAACGCACGCATCAAAATATTGAATATATATTTAGAATTCTTGTAAGACACTCTATAAACCCTGTAAATCCTGAAGAAAAATATTGGAAAACAAAAAAGTTGCAAATTTAACATTTTTGAATTCACTTCCGTTCGCGACCGGAAGTACGAACGACGAAAAATAAAGGTCGATCTCCGTATCTCCATTTGATGTTCTATCAGGTCAGTGAGTTTCTATTTCATATCTTTCGCAGTTCTCGAGAAAATTAACGGACAAAATTTCATTTAAAAAATACAATTTTCCCAAAAAATCGCGAACAGAAGTGAATTTCAAAAATGTGAGGGACACCCCTGGAGATATATTTATGATGCATCGTCCCTTTGAAATCTTTCAAATTGTACCACGCATAGCTGAGATATGGCCTGTACTATGAAAAAAAAGAATAATAATAATAACTAGATGCGTTTCTTGTTGCTAGGGCAACAAGTGGTCTTCCGACCGAACTTTTCTTCAGAACGCTATGCTATCTCGCTTTATTTAATACTTTATTGAAGGTATTTTTCGTTTGCGTTTATGTAACACAGTCTTTCAACATAGATCATAATTATTAAAGGATTTCTGTAGAATCTCTATTAACAAAGCTTTAAAAAATAAGCAAAAACTATCATACATGTCTTCAAGGAGAAAAATATTATTTATAACTGAAAAAAGAGAGAAACAATCTCCCGCCCCCGCAGGATTCGAACCCGCAACATACGAGAAAGTTTGGATCGGTCATATCTTTGCAATAAATGCATCAATCAAAATGATGAAACCATACATAGAACTCTTGGGAGACTTTCTATTAACCCTGTAAATATCAAAGAAAAATATTGAAAAACAAAAAAGTTGCAAATTTAACATTTTTGATTTCACTTCCGTTCGCGACCGGAAGTGCAAACGACGAAAAATAAAGGTTGATCACCATATCTCCATTTGATGCTCTATCACGTCAGTGAGTTTCAATTTCATATCTTTAGCCGTTCTCGAGAAAATTAACGGACAAAATTCCATTTAAAAAAATCAAATTTCTCCAAAAATCACGAACGGAAGTGATTTTTCAAAAAATGAAAAACACGTCTGGAGATATTCTCACGATGCATCTTCCCTGAAAAAATCTTTGAAATCCGTCCACTCACAGCTGAGATATCGGCCGTACTATGAAAAAAGAATAATAATAATAACTAGAAACTCATTGCGAGCAATGAGAGGTCTTCCGTCCAATTCTGAAAATAAAGACGTAAATTCAAGCTGAAAAGGTGATAAAAGCTGAAAAAGTGTTATAAGTAATTCAGACACTCTGGAAATTTAACCGTGGTCGTCAGCGTGAAAATCCAACTTGCTAACCATTAACCATTCACTCGCGATTCAAATTAACTGATGACTGACTATCAGTCCTGAAGGTTTTAGACTTCAGTCGTTTACTGTTGCCGAGCAATATTGTTAGAACAAATTCTAATTTTGAGGACAGGTAAACAAGCGACCTGAAGTGAATTTTATATAAAAAAAAAAAAATCTCTGACGTTTCTGTAGACATTTGCAGTATCTACAAAATGCATAAAAACATTTTAAGTACTTTATCGATAAGCAATATTTGAGAAAGTTAAATATCGAAATAACGTAGTTTATCACCTAAAACCGTAAGTTGATTTTTTTTTGTTTCCTGTGGAATCTAACATATTTCAAAACAGAGTAAAAGATGCAATAAAGTGATGTAAACTTTAATTAAAAAAAAAAAAGTTAAAATTTTTTGATTTTTTTTTTATTACTTCCTGTGACGACCGGAAGTTACGTCTAACGCGTTTAACCAAAGTGGTTTTGCCTACTCCTCAAGGTCTGTTACTTTTAAAAATTTGGTGTTTTAATCTTTTTCCTGTTTTTGAGATCTCGCGCAGAAATCTTCTCATTTTATGGACAGGAAAACATGCGACCGGAAGTGAATTTTTGAAATACATTTAAGGTTACTCTAGACATTTGCACTCTGAATGACAAATTTAAAATTCATTTCAAAAACTTTATCTATAAAGAATATTTATGGGAAAGAAAAATACTCAAATTATGTAGTTTTTTCTCCTATAACCGGAAGTTGTCCTTTTTGTTTCCGGTGGGACTAACATCTTTCGAATCTGCAAAAAAAATGCAATAAAGTGATGCAATTTTTAATTAAAAAAAGAAAAGTTGAAATTTTCGATTTCTTTGATCACTTCCTGTGACGACCGGAAGTGACGGCTGACGCTCTGAACCCAAATGTTTTTGCCTACATCTTAAGGTCTGTTGGTCATATAAGTTTGGTGTCTTAATCTCTCACCGTTTCCGAGATCTTGCTCAGACAACTTCTCATTTTGAGGACAGGAAAACACGCGACCGGAAGTGAATTTTACAAAGATATTTGACGTTACTCTAGATATTTGCAGTCTAAATAACATATTTAAAATTCATTTCAAATACTTTATCTACAAAGGATATTAATGGGAAAGAAAAATACTCAAATTATGTAGTTTTTCTCTTATAACCGGAAGTTGACGTTTTTGTTTCCGGTGGGACCAACATATTTCGAAACTACAAAAGAGATGCAATAATGTGATGTAAGTATTGATTTAAAAAAAGAAAGTTGAAATTTTACGATTTCTTTGATCACTTCCTGTGACGACCGGAAGTGCCGACGACGAACGAAAAGGCGATTCTGCAAATTTAGAAGTCACGTTCTATGCTCTCCAATAAGTCTCCAGTTCATATTTTTAGCCATTCTTGAAAAAAAGGGGCGACAAAATTTCATTTTAAAATCAGGAAATTGCCCGTAACTTGGAACCAAAATGGAATTTTCCAAATTTTCTTTGTGATGAAACAAGTTCATACAATGACTGATTTTTCCTGAAAGTTTCATTGAAAACGACTGAATACTTTTCGAGAAATCGCGTGCACAAAATTTTGTCAAAAAAAAGAATAATAATAATAATAACTAGACTCTTGTTGCCATGGCAACAAAAAAGTCTTCCGTTCTTCTAAATCTGTAAGAATTTGCTTTTTTCTGTGAAAAAAACATACATATCATATTTACTGTGAAAGAAAAAAATAACTGGAAAAAAGTCCTTTCATTACTTAAGGTACTTTGATTTTCATTATCAATCTTGTATAATACATTTTGCACCTATAAGAGATATACGTATATCATTTGCAATTTTTAAAAAAAATTGTTTGCAATCATTTCTAAGACAAACAAACAGACGAACGAACACCGTACTATCATAAACTTCACTGTGTATATGTTTTGGCATACTTGTGATGGTGTTATAAAAAATATAATGAATTAAGTTAGTATCACATTAAACGTAAAGTCACTGAGTTTTGTAAAGTTATAATATCAAGATTTGACAGCATACCTATAAGACAGATTATTCAATTACAGTAATTCTTCAGCAATCGATTGATTGATTGATTATACGTATGTTGTTTAACGTCTCTCTCGAGAATTTTTCACTCACATGGAGATGCCACCACTCGCCGGTGGAGACTGCAAATTTTTGTCCTATACTTTGGCACTTATCGCAATTGAGCAGTGAGGAATCTTTTTTATACCAGCACCTTCTGCGACAAGGGACCTCGATTTATACGATCTCATCCAAAGGACCGGTCTCCACGTCCCACAATCGAAGTTCATAATACCGAGATATTTTATTTTTTATTTTATTCTATTCTTTCACAAGTTTATTGAATCAAATTTACGCAAAGATCATACTTCAAGATCATTTCGAACTCAGGCTACTTAATTGCAGTGCATACAGAGTCAAGTGATTTTGATTGACAGGTCAACACACGTGCACTTCGTGTGATACTTTTTAAGCTGAAAAATATACAGGATGTGACCATGACTGACTATGAAATCAGAAAACATCTAATAAAGAATGGATGTGACCGATATAGAACTAATTTTTGGTCTGGATCGGGATTAAGAGGGAATCTCCTCTCTCTCTCTCTCAGACATGTAAATTGAACATTTCATAATTATAGAATATGAAATTCTGTATACATGTAAATGGTAATGTTATTCACATGTTCCAGATATAAATCTAAAACGAATATATAATTCAAATGCCTAGCTGCACGAACGTCTCCAAATATTAATCAAGACGGAGGGGGGGGGGGGGGGGCTTCAAAGGAATTATATAAGTTTATGTTTTATGAATTATAAGGAAAAGTACGGACGTCAGTTGCATGTACATGATTATATATCATTGCATAAAATTGTGTTCATTCAGATATACTTATCCCACATATCAACAGACCTGTACAATTTTTTATCATGTTTTTTTTTTTTTTTTTCAAAAGAAACATATAGCGTACCATTATTTCACACACTCTTTAACTCTTTGAGTATTTCACAAGAATCCAAGAATCGCCTTTTCACATCTTTTATGATTCCTTGGGTATATAGAGTATAGATCATGTGTCATAAATAATTTAACCTTTTATCAATTATACATGTAATAACCAAATCTAATCTATAGATTGATTTTCTTTCTTTTCAGTGGCAGATATCAATTTATTTATAAAGGCTTTAAAACAGTACTGTATTACAATTTTCTATCGCTTAATTCCTTTTTTTGAGTGTATGTAATATTTTTTTAATATCGAAAGTAAAACTCGGAAATCGGGATAATTTCGCATTCAAATCATAGAGAATAATAAATCGTCTGCATTATAGAAGGCTTATAACTATCGTATTCTGAACTTAATATACGAAATAGATAAAACTGCATGCCTGTCCATCACTATAAATGTATATTCAGTGCTTATATAATATATTTACTTGAATTAGCTACCTAGCACATATATTAATTTTTTTAGATATATTCATGTGTAAATCAATTAACTGTCAATACAGACTTACACTACACTGGCAACTTCAAACTTTACATGCACTGGAAGCGGTAACCAACGTACTCTTAAATTTTGAAGAGTGAATATAGAACGTCTAAATATTTTGATATGGAGAGTGTATATGTCTCTGACGTCATCGATACTATTTCCGCCTTTATCTCGAAAGTTCTATTCTCACTTACAAGTCAGAGTTATCTTTCTTTGCCCACACTAGGTAAATAGGGAAAATGAGGGTACCGAAAATCTGCAAAATGTGGAATCTGATTTCAAAACAAATTATATATTTAGTATTTGTAGAATAACCTCTGTTATATATAATAATATCTTGAAAAAATATTAAAAAACAAAAAAGTTGAAAATTGACCAAACACAAGTTCACTTCCGGTTCGGACAGGAAGTACCGGAAACACACGAAAACAACTTCGAAACAAAGAGAATGTCATGATCTAATATCCCTGTAAATTTCACATCTTTACCTCAAACCGTTTCCGAGAAAAATTCCGGACAAAAGTCCATTTAAAAATTGGATATTCGGCCGTAACTTCGGACCGGAAGTGAATTTTTCAAAAAACGGAATTTTATATAAACTTCATATATCAGCCTACTATCATGTGAAAAATTGTGAAAATCTATCCAACCATCTCTGAGTAATCGCGCTCACAAAATTTGGGAGGAATAATAATAATAATAATAATAATAATAAAAAGAAACAATACAATCACTATAAGTCTTCCGTTGTGAACGGAAGACTTAACTAGAAACTCATTGCGAGCAATGAGAGGTCTTCCGTCCCATTCTGAAAATAAAAACGAAAATTGAAGCTGAAAAGTGATAAAAGAAATTCAGACACTCTGGAGATTTAACCCTGGTCTTCAGCGTGAAAATCCAACGTGCTAACTATTAACCATTCACTTTTTTGCATCACTTCCTGTCACGACCGGAAGTAACGGGACACACGATTTTCATACGATGCAAATAAACTGAAGACGGACTATCAGTCCTGAAAGTTTCAGAATTCAGTTGTTTATTGTTGCCGAGCAGTTGTGAGAACAAATTCTAATTTTGAGGACAGGAAAACACACAACCGGAAGTAAATTTTATTAAAAAAAAAATATCTGACATGTCTCGAGACATTTGCAGTATCTACAACATGTATAAAACATTTCAATACTTTTTCTATAAGCGATATTTATGAGAAAGTTAAATATCGAAATAACGTATTTTATCTTCTAAAACCGGAAGTTGACGTTTTTGTTTCCGGTGGAGTCTAACATATTTCAAAACAGCGAAAGAGATGCAATAAAGTGATGAAAGTTGAAAAGTAAAAAGTTGAAATTTTTGATTTCTTTGATCACTTCCTGTGACGACCGGAAGTGACGGCTGACAGTTTAACCCAAATGGTTCTGCTTACTCTTCAAGGTCTATCACTCATAAAAGTGTGGTGTCTTAATCTCTTACCGTTTCTGAGATCTCGCTCAGATATTTTCTCATTTTGAGGACAGAACATACATGTAACTAACACTAACACATCCGGAGAATTGGATTGTATTGAAGAAATAATATCGCTAGTTTGTAGTCACTAGTGATACCGAAAATAATTAATACGAGTGTTTTATACTAAGATGAAGTAATCGTAGATAAGATGTTTTACACACACGCAACAGAAAAAGCATCACGGCAGCGGAATATAACTCATATAGTAGGAAACTTGATTTACAAAATGTAAATTTTATATTTCTTAAAATAAGGTAGCAATGCTCAATAAATGTATAACTTGTATAGTTATACTGTAAAAAGAAAGAAATATCGTTTTCTTATAATTTCATAAAGTATTATCTGGTAATTGGATTTAAAAAATACATTGCATCATATCATGAAATTGACATAAAAAAATATCAAATGGAAATTTGAATTTCTGTTTCTAAATAGACATTTCATTTTTTCATCACTAAAGCAATACCCATTAGCTAAGCTTGGACAACCATCAACTCTTTCAGTCCTTTCAGTACTTTGATTAAAAGAAACTTCTTATAGCATACAATGGTCACGAGACCGCGACCTTTCTTAAATCATCTGGGGCCCGTTTTACAAAAGAACTTACGACTAAGATCAAAAACTTAAGTTGATTGTGAAATTGATGATTTTCTTTAAAATTGCTAGCTTAAAAATATCTTACTATATTCCTTTTAAAAAGATTAAAATCATTTTAATACAATGTAAATTTAAAAAGTTACAAGCAGAATTAAATTTTGGTCTTAGTCGTAAGTTCTTTTGTAAAACGGGCCCCTGTTCCTTATCTGGCGTCAGCGACAAAATTTGACAAAATAAAATATCTCATGCACAACTAGGGTTGGTGATTTTTATCTCTGTAAAGTTTCATGAAGATTTTGAAAGACATCTACGAGAACGCTCGAGTACAAATCTAAGGTGAACCAAATACGACTTCGTTCCGGTGGCTGAAGTGATGGACCTGCTAAATATGATTCAGTAGAAGGAATAATCCTTTAAAGTCTCCAAAAGATTGCTTGCGTAGTTACTGAGAAAAATAGAAATGAAAGAATTTTCACTTTTCGTCCGTTTCCATGGCAACGATAGGAATTTAGAAAAATTTGAATGTTGACTGCACACCTAGAGTTTCTAATTATAATTTCTGTAAAGTTTCATCAAAATCGTCCAAGCCACCTCTGAGAACATGTGTGAGCATAATAACTTTTTATCTGTTTTGTTTCTATGGTAACTGTGTGCGGCCAATTCCAGTTTTTTAAAAAATAGAAATCACTTTGACACAATGCAAGGAATCATCCATTAGAGTTTCAAAGTGATTGCTTGAGCAGTTACTGAGAAAATCGAAGTTAAAGAATTTTCACTTTTCCTCTGTTTCCATGACAACAATGGACAATTTGAAAATTTTCTATGCGAATCGCACAACTACAATTACTGATCATTATTTCTATAAAGTTTCAAGGAGGATAAAAGTTTGTTTTTTGTACTTGTTACTTCAAGCATTGATACAAAGTAAAAATCGATGATGGATATATATACCGAGAAATTACCGAGGACCGGAAGTGAATTTTTGAACGCTATTTAAGGTTACCCTAGACATTTGCACTCTGAATAACATATCTAAAATTCATTCCAAATACTTAATCTATAAAGAATATTTATGGGAAAGTAAAATATTCAATTTATTTAGTTTTTCTCTTATGACCGGAAGTTGTCGTTTTTGTTTCCAGTGGGACCAACATCTTTCGAATCTGCGAAAAAGATGCAATAAAGTGATGCAATTTTTAATTAAAAAAAGAAAAGTTGAAATTTTCGATTTCTTTGATCACTTCCTGTGACGACCGGAAGAGACGGCTGACGCTCTGAACTCAAATGGTTTTGTCTAAATCTTAAGGTCTGTTGCTCATATAAGTTTGGTGTCTTAATCTCTTACTGTGTTCGAGATCTTTCTCAGACAAGTGACAATGTGATATTCTTTGCATGTAAAATTATATTTATATATGCTTGTAGTAAAGACGCCTAAAATATTACATGGGTCTTTCAAAATGCAAGGATATTAAAGATTTCTGTTAAAAAATGAGAATAGCGCAGAGTTCGCAAAGAAAAAAAAACGCTCAATGTCATTTATAAAGATGAAAACGTAAATTAAAACTAAGAAATGAGAAAGAAAATTCAGACATAATTGGGAATAAACCCAGATCGCTTGCTTCAAAATTCAATATGGAAACCACTACACCAGCGCAATTTTTCCATCCATCATCGATTTTTACTTTGAATCAATGCTTGAAGTAACAAGCGTCAAGGAGGATAAAAGCTCTTTTTTTTATATACGGCGGAATTATAGAATGCGAACTAGTTAGCCAAATTTTGTGCAAGCAGATTAACATCGGAATTCGTTAATTGAGTTTAATTAAACAATAACTGTTAGCAGAAGAAATAATCTATTACTGATGAACTGATGATACTGTTTACTTCTTTTATTCTTATACATATATATTCAACTTTTTATTCCATGCAATTCCATATACATGTATTTCATGTCCATGTTATCTTTTTCTGCTCTTCTGTATCGGACCATTTGTCTACTATGAAAAGGGAGGGGTGTTACAATACATTATTTCGCGCCAAACGTCACGAGCAAATCTTCCCGCTTTTCTTTAAAATGATTGATCTATTGAATGGTCTCCATCATCATATACATTATTGTGTGTACCGTACAAATTACTAATTTTATTGCATTTGGAGGTCAGAGTATTTATGTTTTCAAAGACAGATTATCCATTTCCAAAATCTGCCAGATCCAATAATTCCTGTACATTTCGTTGATCCTTATGCTAGTTTCATTCAACAAGACGTTCGGCTGTCTCCGTAAACTCCGACCAGCTCGTCGGAGTTTACGGAGACGGCCGCCATTTTGACCCGCTTCAAATTTTAAAATGCAAATATCTAGAGTTTGAATTTATCAATTTTAAAACAAAATATATATTAAGTATTTTTAGAAGTGTTTCTATTAACCATAATAATATCAAAGAAAAATTTTGAAAAACAAAAAAGTTGAAAAAATCCATTTTTGAAATTCGCTTCCGGTGGTGACCGGAAGCATCGACGACGCACAAAAAATTGGTCAGAACATCTACAAGTCATGCTCTATCATCTTTGACATATCTCCAGTTCATATCTTTAGCCGTTCTAGAGGAGATAGAAAGACAAAAATCCAATTCAAAATCAGAAAATTGGCCATTACATGGAACCGAAAGAGATTTTTTGAATTTTCTCCTCAAATGCACAAAGATCATAATAATGTCCATTATCCCTGAAAAAATCACTGAAAACCACTGAATACTTTTTGAGAAAACGCGTGCACAAAATATGGGAGGAAAAATAAGAATAACAATAATAATAATAAGAAACAGTAGAATCACTATAAGGTCTTCCGTGAAAACGGAAGACCTTAACTAGAGCAAAGCTCGTTGCAAAGCAACGAGTGGGTCTTCCTTCTTAGCGATTAGCTTGTAAATTGATGAAACAAATGATTTAATTTCAATTTAATTTCCGTCTAAAGGTCAAATGTTTCTGTTTACATTGTCAACTTTTCTAACATTCTTTTCTCCTTTGAACTTTGACCCAAATATCGACCTCCTTTCTGGAACTCTGAATCTTAAGTGATCCTGAGCCTACATAGCCCAACAGTAGTCTCTGCAACAGTTCTCTGTAAATTGCACACACAACACTAATAATCCCTCATATCTCAATCTTTGGTTTCCGATTTTTAATTCCTAGACTTCTTTCTAAATTAATCTAGCATCTTTGGAGCAATTATATTAGTAAAATGATGAATGACATACTATGGCATCATCAGTGGTTTGTTAAATCAGTGTCATAAATATTTACTAGATTCTAAGTAATCCAAATGTGTTACTGATGAATGATTTCCAAAGTTTGACAATCAGCAAGTGTAGAATACTCCTATAAGGATGATTTCTAGTTTAAGCAAAGGGGGGATATCAATATCAGTAAAGATTAAAAAGGTGAAGTCGCAAAAGCAAAGTATCAGCAAGACACTGTTACTTGTGGATATTTTAACATAACCTCTTTCTTAGCATTTTAAATACAGTTGAACTTCCAGGGATATGTGAAACTGAGTTGGTTGTCCCAATCACTTATCATGTCCTTTTTACCCTTCCTGTTTATCTTGAATCAACAGATATCTTCAATTAATCTTAGTTCTGTTGAAGTCAAGATAACGAGGTTTGACTGTACATCTTGGGTTCATTTATTAAAATGTTTTACAAGGAAAGAAAAACACACACATATTTAAATTTTGCAACATGTTTAAAAAAATTTTACATGCATAATACAAACATATTCAAGTAAATTTGTTATCAAAATTCATTCAAAATATCTGAATCCATTGAAGTTTTTTGCAGTAGATACAGTACAGTATAACATGAAGGAACAAGTGAACCTAAGACTATCTATGGCATATTTTACCTGTCTTGTCCATGTGTTCTGTCTTGTCTTTCTATTGTACAAAACAAGAGGCCCATGGGCCACAACGCTAACCTGAGTCACTTTGGCCCTGCTGTTCTTCACCTGATTTCCTACACTGTAATACCTATTGTGGCCCCGCCCTACCCCCCGGGGTCATGATTTGATCAATTTAGAATCTTCACTACCCAGGATGCTTCCACATAAGTGCCAGCTATTCTTGCCCAGTGGTTCTTGAGAAGGATTTTTCCTATATATTTCAATGTAAAACTTGGATTCCCTATTGTGGCCCCTCCCTACCCCGGGGGTCACAATTTGATCAATTTAGAATCTACACTACCCCAGGATGCTTCCACATAAGTTTCAGCTATTTTGGCCCAGTGGTTCTTGAGAAGAAGATTTTTCCTATATATTTCAATGTAAAAACTTGGATTCCCTATTGTGGCCTCGCCCTGTCCCTGGGGGTCATGATTTGATCAATTTGGAATCTAGGAACTACCCCAGGATGCTTCCACATAAGTTTCAGCTATTCTGGCCCAGTGGTTCTTCAGAAGAAGATTTTTTAAGATATTTTCTACATATTTCAATGTAAAACTTGGATTCTCTATTGTGGCCCCTCCCTACCCCCAGGGGTCATGATTTGAACAATTTAGAACCTACACTACCCCAGAATGCTTCCACATAGGTTTCAGCTTTTCTGGCCCAGTGGTTCTTAAGAAGATTTTTAAAGATTGTTACTACATAGTTCACTGTAAAACTTGGATTCCCTATTGTGGCCCCTCTCTACCCCTGGGGGTCATGATTTGAACAATTTAGAATCTACACTACCCCAGATTTGAAGATTTTTTAAAGACCCCACCCAATTTTTGTCTCTTCTTGATTATCTCCCCTTTGAAGGGGGCTTGGCCCTTCATTTTAACAATTTTAACTCCCCTTCACCCAAGAATGCTTTGTACCAAGTTTGTTAAAATTGGCCCATTGGTTCTTGAGAAGAAGTTGAAATTGTGAAAAGTTTACAGACGGATGGACGACGGACAATGGGTGATCAGAAAAGGTCACTTGAGCATTCAGCTCAGGTGAGCTAAATAAAGTTCTGACCAAGACTGAAGTTTCTGAAAACTGCATCAAACTTCAAGATCAAGGTCATGAAGTCAAATTTCATAATAGAATCCAAAAGGTAACAAATAATGCACACGTGAAAAAAAAAAATAAAAGCCCTTACTCTTCTGGAGAAAAAATTATAGCCAAAATTAAAATGTTTCTTAAGTAGGGAAAAACTGTTGTTCAAGATCATGAAGTCAAAAAATGATAGTTCCTTGTGAAAGAGTTTTCACATGTAGTTTATGAGAACACCCTAGCTTCTCTCATTCCATATAGTTACCACCAATATTAAAATTTATTTGAAAAGTAGGTCAATCTTCAAGGTCATTGGATTAAAAAATCATAGACATACAGTGTATCTTGATATCAATACCATTAACAAAGCCCTGCTGTTCCTAAGAAGAAGATTTTTAAGCATCTTTCTAATACCTTCCCCTGAAACTTTGATCCCCTTTTGGGGCCCCACCCTACCCCTACAGGCTATGATTTTAACAAACATTGATTTTAAAATTTGTCAGGAAACTTTCACACAAGTTTCTTCTTTTCTGAGCCAGTAGTTTTTAACAAGATTATGAAATGACTTGGTCCTTAAATTGAACACACTTAAAAGCCTTTTACCTATGGATGCTTTGTGGCAAGTTTGATTGAATTTGGCACAGTGGTTCTTGAAAAGAAGTTCAACCAGAGGCCTATCAGCAATGTCATCTGGGTCCCTTTGCCCCTGCTATTCTTCATCAGCTTTTTTAAAACCCTCTTTAATTTCATAAAAAAAATTGACACCATGTTGTGGACCAATATATATTACCCTAATAGAGCTATGATTCTATCAAAGTTGAATGCACATGACACTGAGATGCTCCAATATCAATATGATCAACATGGCCCTGTTGTTCTGTAGAATTTTTTTTTTCCTTTTTGCACCATGTAAAATTTGGATCTCTGATTTTGGCCCAACCTACACCCTAGGACTCATCGAATAAACAAGATGCCCATGGACCATATCACCCACCTGAGCACTGTGGCTAGGAAAAAAGCAGAGATCAATCAGTATACATATTAAAAAGTTTAAATATAAAAGTGGTTCCATCCTACCCCTAAGGAGGGGTTGGGCATGATTGAAACAAACTTGAATGTACACTGAGGATGCGTCCATACTTCTGTGACTAATCATGGTTTTCGAAGATTTCTAAAGATTATTTTGCTGTAAGTTTGAAACAGATTTAGTAAGATTTTTCATATGTATTCCTATGTAAAACTTTGATTGTCAATTATGGCCTCAACCTACCCAATTGGGTCTGATTTAAACAAATTTGAATCTACACTATCTGAAGATGCTTCCATATAGATATGACCAATCATTGCTTTCCTGTTCTCAAGAAGAATTTTTTAATGATTTTTCCTATGGATTCCTATATAAAACTTTGATAGTCTATTGTGGCCCCACCCTATCCCCGGGGTCATGATTTGAACAAAATTGAATCTACACTATCTGAGGATGCTTTAACCCTCATCCCCGCAGTCACACATTTTAACGCATATACCATTTCCTATTTCTAACGCAAAATCACGCATATTCCGTTTCCCCACAATCACACATTTTTTTCACTTTCAAAAGTAAATTTAATCTTCAATTTAATGCCAATTCCCTTCTAATTTATGCTTGCTAAAATCTCATAAAATAAGAAAAGTTATAATCTTATTAAAATATTACGTCATAATTATTTACGCTAAACTTTAGAGAAACTTGTACCTCTCTATAAACTGCTTGCGGGGAAAAGGTAACATCATATTTCTATGACGTGAACATTAAGTGTATGTAGAGTCACAGTTCAGTAAGTTGTAAAGAGGATGCTTTAATATAGATATGACCAATTAAGACTTTGCTGTTCTTGAGAAGCAGATTTTTATGCCCCCGGATTGAAAGATCCTGGGGGTATATTGTTTTTGTCCTGTCTCTCTGTTTGTCTGTCTGTTGTCAACTTTAACCTTGCCCATAACTTTTGATTGGTTGGAGCTATGACTTTCATATTTCACATGTGTATTCCTTGTGACAAGACCTTTCTTTGGGTACCATCATATTTGACCTTTTGACTTTGGAGTTTGACCCCCTTTTGCAAAATTTTATGAGACTTTAATCTTGGCCATAACTTCTTATTCTTTGTGACAAGGCCTTCCTTTGGATACCAACAACTTTGACCTTTTGACCTTGACCTTGGAGTTTGACCTACTTTTGAAAAACTTTAACCTTGGCCATAACTTTTGAACAGTTGGAGCTTGGGGTTTCTAACTTCACATGTGTATTCCTTGTGACAAGACATTCCTTTGGAAACCAACCACTTTGACCTTTTGACCTTGACCTAGGTGTTTGACCTACTTTTGAGAAACTTTAACCTTGGCCTTAACTTTTGAATGGTTGATGCTAGGGCTTTCATACTTCACATATGTAATCCTTGTGACATCACCTTCCTTTAGATACCAACCACTTTGACCCTTTGACCTTGACATAGGAATTTGACCTACTTTTGAAAAACTTTAACCTTGGCCATAATTTTTGAATGGTTGGTGCTAGGGCTTTCATACTTCACATACGTAGTCCTTGTGACAAGACATTCCTTTGGATACCAACCACTTTGACCATTTGACATTGACATAGGAGTTTGACCTGCTTTCGAAAAACTTTAATCTTGGCCATAACTTTTGAATGGTTGGTGCTAGGGCTTTCATACTTTACATATGTAATCCTTGTGACAAGACCTTCCTTTGGATACCAACAACTTTGACCTTGACCTTGATGTTTTACTTACTTTTAAAAAACTTTAACCTTCGCCATAACTTTTGAACAGTTGCAACAAGGGCTTTCAAATTTAACATTTTTTATCTTTTGGCCTGGATTTTGACTTGCATTTGAGAAACTTTAACCTTCGCCATAAGCTGCCATACGCAGGCATCAGTGTTTCACAAACACATCTTGTTAATGTGTATTCCTATGTAAAAATTTCATAGTCCATTGTGGCCCCACGCTACCCCATCGGTCCTAATTTAAAGAAATCTGAATCTACACTCTCTGGGTATGTTTTCACAAAAGTTTCATCTTTCCTGTCCCAAAGGTTTTTGATTTTAAAAGATGCTATTAATTATTTACTAATTTGTAATTATTTCCCCTTTAAAGAAGGCGTGACCCTTCATTTGTAGAGACTTGAATCCCCTTTACCAAAGATACTATGTAGAAGGTTTGGTTGAAATTGGTCCAGTGGTTCTTGAGAAGTAGACGAAAATGTGAAAAGTTTACAGACTGATGCCAGACAAAATGTGATCAGAAAAGCTCACTTGAACCTTCGGCTCAGGTGAGCTAAAAAATTTAAAAGATTTCTTCTTCTATAATCTCATAAAACTTTGATCCCCTATTGTAGCCTCAACCTATTCCCAAAGACTATGATCTGAGCAAACTTGAATCTAAACTTCCTGAGGATGCTTTCATATCAAAATAACTATAATAATGACTCACTTATTTCTTAGATGAAGAATTCTTAAGATAATTCCTACATACCAGGTATTGAATGGACTTTTGAGCCTGAATACTGCTCGTTAAATCCATAAACAGTAAAACATGACATTGCTTATAATGAAGTGTCAGGGATAGACGATTTAGCATATTATATCTGTTAGGTTTACAATACATTGTATATTTCAAAGTCACAGGGAATGAAAATCACTTCACTGTAAGCGTCAATTCATTATAAGCATGTTCGCTACAAGCCTTTCTTACAGTAAAACTTTTATGTTCTATTGTGGCCCTGTTCTACCCCATGAGGTCATGAATCTACACTGACTGAGTATGCTTTTATTCATGGATTTGCTATTTGGGAGAAAAAGATATTTAAAGATGTTTCCTATATATTGCCATGGGCCAACTTCATTTGTTACAGATCGGCGTACGCCGAATTGCGCCGGTCATATGATCGGCGTAAAACGGCTAACTGGCAAATGAAGTAAACCGGCGAAAACAAAAAATAATTATACTATATAACAATCAATTAACTAAGATCTATCACTTTTACGTTATGTCTTAGCGAAAAAAAATGTTGGATAATTAGAAATTCAATGTTTAAAAAAGTCATGGACCTCATGAAAAAAATTATTTTTAGAAATTAAGAATGGATTTTAAATAAATGAATGGAGATTTGTTCAAGAAATGCACACAATTAAAGAATATGCCGAATTGGTAAAAAGTATCCTCATTTTATAAGTTGTTTTATCTTCCCGCCATATTTCTAAGACCGGCGAATTGCTCGCCGGTCATTTCAGACCGGCGAGATCGGCGTACACCGGCGAACCTTTCCCGGTCAAATGAAGCAACAAGCCGGGTTACCAAAGGTCAAGCGGTGCATTCGGCGTATGCCGGATTGACAAATGAAGTCCCACCCATGAAAAACTTGATCCACCATCGTGGCCCAACCCTAACTCTGGGGGTAATGATTTAAACAAACTTGAATTTACACTATGTAATAAAGCTTTCACATGTATAAGTTGTATCTTTTCTGGCCAGTGGTTCTTAAGAACATTTTTAAAGGATGCCTTTAGGTTTTAAATAATTCTTAATTATCTCCCCTTGAAAGAGTTGCCCTCCATTAGAACAAATTTGAATCCCCTTCACTCAACAATGCACTGTGCCAAGTTCCATTTAAATTGGCCCAGTGGTTCTGAGAAGAAAATGAAATTGTGAAATTGTGATTTTTAAAGTTTACGACGATGACAACAATGGGTAAATTTTGTTCAGTTATTGGCTCAGGTTAGCTAAAATTGAAAAGTTTACAAAGACATAAGGCAGTACTGGGCACCCTTTGATCAGAAAAGTTCAAGTGAGCACTTAGCTCAGGTGAGCTAAACAGTATACAACAGCTCTAATAGTTTTGTAGAATTTAGTGCTTTGTTGTCTTTGAAATGTGATTGAACATCTCTTCAATCTTATACTTGAAAGCTGCACATTATACATATACATGCCCTGTGTCCTAGAATAATTTGAAACATGCAAGCAAGTTTCCACTTGTAGTACAGCTGTTGAACTTCAGTATCTTGAACACCAATATATCAAATATGATGGATATATCGAAGTGATTTTGGGAGCCCAACCCCTTCTTCTATAAGAATTTTACCCCGGATATCTCGAATCCTCGGATATCTCAAAGTTTATTCTCGTTCTCATTTAATTCAAGATAATGAGGTTTGACTGTAGTTGTATATGCCAAAATAGCTCTCCCTAAATTAAACTGTAAAATTACACATATTACAAGTTCTTAATGATAGGTAATGATAGATGGACTTTTATCCTTGTGTGACTGTTTAAATTTTACTATGCTGCTTATTCTGCATGTTCTGTTTCCTCTCCCAACAGATGTTCTTCTGGCAAATCATGGCCATGCTTGGTATCAAATTTCACATTCAGTTTTCAGATGACAGTCACACTTATCTAAAATGAATTTGAAATTTCTTAATTTAAGTTAAAATAAAAGAAATCAATATTGTGCAACATATAAATTATAAACCATCATTTTGAATATGATATTGTCACATTTTCTGTGCATTATTTGGTAAAGTACTGGTTTTTACATGCAGTCATTTGAGGATGTAATAAAAATAAAATAAAAGGATGAATGTAATTTTTTTTTTCATGATTTCACATAAAGAAATGCACATACATCATGTATAATGTAACTTCACATAAAGAAATGCACATATAATGTAACTTCACATAAAGAAATGCACATATAATGTAACTTCACATAAAGAAATGCACATATAATGTAACTTGCAGTACATGTTTAAAATTTATTAATGATTGCAATGGTTAATAGACTAATTGGTTAGAAAGATGGTAACTTGTTCTGATTTTCATATATATTTTTCAAATATGACTATCAAAACAAGTCCCATTTATTTAGTCATTATAATCCAATTATTAATCAAAAGTTTACAAATTAACCCCCATCATGAAGAATTTGACCTACATTTTCTGTTTCAATTGATGAGTTTAAAACAACAACTAATATTTTCTACTAAGCAATGGTTTACATGGTATTTAATCTATTTCATTGCCTGTCATGGTAGCTTAATTAATGGTAGGGCGTTCAATTCGTGATCTGGAAGTACCAGGTTTGATTCTCGTTCACTGCATCAAACCTAAGAAATAAACATAGATAGTGACTGCATGTTCCTTCATCAAACATCCAGTATTAGAAGTAAAAGTTACAGGTTTTTCAGATGAGGAGAACTCAGAGGCCCATATCACAGTAGATGTTGGCACGATAAAGAACCCTCACTGCTCAATGGCCTGAGTGCCAAGTCAGGTCTAAATGTGAAGCAGGGCTCGACATTAACTTTTTTCCCTACTTGTTTATTCGGACAAGTGACCAAGACATTTACTTGTCCGAACTTAAACTTTAATTGTCCGAAAATTTTTCAATAAAGATCTAATACTGTCAACTTTAAAACCAGTGTTTGAAACTCACTGTAAAATTAGACAGGCATGCAGGACTGACTGCTAGTAAAAGTTGTCAGCCCTGCCAAAGATCTACTTGCCCGAGAAAAAAATTGTCTTTTATAAATTTGTTTTTCAACGATAATGTGACTGGAACCAGGTCACCATAACTTCAAACCAGAATCTATAGACTGATGAATTCTTCCTATTGGCTTGTTAAACTTTGCTACCGATACTATTACTTGATATGAAAAAGATTTATCAAACATATGAATTTTAATTATCGAAAATTTTAACATGTCCATCCGGGCTTCAGTACATGCAAATTTGTTCACCCACTGCAAAATTTGTGCGTCTCGGGCGGTCGGGCGCACAGTTATTTCAAACACTGTTGAAAACTAAAATAAAGTCCATTACACATGACATGTGCTTGATTTATTCGTGATGTTATTGATAAATACAACAAACACATAAAACAAAATTTTATCTAACAACAACAAGTTAACCTGTCAACCTCAAACAGAATCCAAACTTTGTTAAGTTCGTAAGTTCCATGCCTTTTCAGTAGTATGCAGTTAGTGAACTTAAATCTTAAATGTGAATCGAAGTCCGGTTTTTATGTAGGGCTTCCGTCTTGAAACTACCTATTAACTTTCAACAGTTGTTCTTTTTATTATTTAGAGACTTCTTTACATTAAAATGCACTTGTCCAATTGGACAAGTGCCCAGCAATATTCACTTGTCCGTAATTTTTTTTCACTGGTACCGGACATGCGGACAAGCATTAATGTCAAGCCCTGTGAAGCCCTTCATGGTATGTGGTGATGTCTCTACATCAGTGAAAAATTCTCGATGGGATTTAAAACAGCAAACAATCAATTTCTTTCATTATTCCTATCTAGATTGTAACAGAAGTTCTGATTGGTTAGCAAGCAAAATGTAAATTTCTGTACACCTGGCTCCAGCTCGGGTAATATTGTGACATCATAACATATTGTTTCTCTAGCACAAAAAGCAAATAACATGACGTCACAATCATGACAATGCAGAGTAACCCGAAGTAAATTTTATCGATAATTTGAAACACCATTGTTAAGACTTGGGTTTACAAAGAATTTGTTTGTTACATTTGAAATAATTTCTTATTCAGGTCTAATCAAGGTTGTACAGGGTGTACGGCCTTCGGGTGTATGGTATAAAACCCGGGATGAAATCCACGTACACCCTTGATTGAATGCAGATAATATTAGTTATCCAGGTCCAATCAAGGGTATACGGAGATTTATCCGGGGTTTTATTCCAGACACCCTGAGGCCGAGGCAGGGGTGTATGTAATACAACCTGGGGTAAATCCCCGTACACCCCTGATTGGACCTGGATACTTCGGCCTCAGGGTGTCTAGAATAAAACCCTAGGTAAATCCCCATACACCCTTGATTGGACCTGGATAGAGAATTTATTTCCTATGTACCCAAATAAATTCTTTGTAAACAAGTCCAATCAACTGTGTTTCAAGCTATAGATAAGATATACTACGTCCTACAATGCATCGTGACGTCATGTTATTTGCTTTTTATCATAGTGAAACTATGCATTGTAACGTCAAATTTTTTACCCCTGGCTTAAGTCGGGTGTACGGAAATTTACACCCGACTTTGTAACCAATCAAAGCTTGTGTTACAAGCTACATAGGAAATAACTAATAATTAAAAAGTCTTAATTTATTAGTGAAAGTAAAGAATTCTGAGTATTATCATTGTTTACAAATTGTTTTACACATGTAAGAAAATGAACTGAAAAAAAAAAAATTATAACAAAATTTCTAACAAGACCTGTCTGTTTGATTAACCTGTTACTTGGTGAGAAAAATTTCGGACTAACCTGAGTTTCAAAAATTTATCCAACTGCCATCCCTAAAATTTATTTCAAACTTTCATATAAAACATTTCCAATTTTTTGCTGTTTATATACACTGATCAAGAAATATACCTGAGAAATTTAATTAAGCTGCATGACTTTTTACATGTGTTACAGAATATCAAATTCTGACATACAGCAATATTTAAAGTATTTTGGCTATTGTATTGTTGAGCCTATGCCTTTCTGTTTTCAAGAATAACATGGCAAAGTTGTTAGAGTATTTTCTCATTTTGTTCTAGAGTTGTGAAATAAGGAGCTGATCCTTAATGTGCAAGGTTTGACACTTACATTAGTCCGTTATTTTCAGGATAATACATTTTCATTCTGACTAATAAAATCTGTGGCTATAATTAGTCCGAATGGACATAACCCTTTGTACTTTCAGTTCATATGGGTTCAAATCCACTGAGTGACAAAGATACAGATCCTATGGATAAAACCATATGAAACGAGGTCTCGTGTTTCAGTATGCGCTGGCATAGGTGCTAGGAAGAGTGAAACCGCGACTGAAAATTTCTCAGAAGATTTAAATAAAACAAACAACTAAAAATAAATCTGGACAACTAATTACTGCTTGGCACAGTGGTAAGAGCGTCTGCTCTAGAGTCGTGGAGTAAGGAGTTGATCCTTACATCATGGGTTTGAATGCCACTGTGGGACGTGGAGACAAGTCCTTTGGATGAGACAGTATAAACTGAGGTCCCGTGTTGCAGTAGGTGCTGGCACGAAAAAGATTCTTCACTGCTCAATGGCCCTGAGTGCCAAGCATAGAACAAAACCTGCAGCTCTCCACCGGCAATTGGTAGTGTCTCCATATGAGTGAAAAATTCTTGATTCATGATTATGTCATTTGCTGTAAACTTACTAGCTGGTATAACTGACTTCACACAGAATTTCAAACTATTAAATCTCTGCCAAATAGTTACAACATCATCGATTATAGCTATATTTAGAGTATTCACTGCCATGACTGTGAAATTTACACAGCCCATGAAAACTATCCATTAACAAACATACAAGTTTTTTGTTGTTCTTTTTTTTTTTTTCATTTGGGTCTGCCATGTACTACCCAACATACGGTTGCATTGTGCTCAAAATAAATTTCATAACCACACTCCACAAAGAAAACAAAGTTTAATATACTATTTAACATACACTATTTTGTTTTTAATCTTATCACTGCAGCTGAACTGTACCATCTGCTTTTTACAACTTAAAATGAATTATTTCAAATTCTTTGAGAAATAAAATCTAATAAAGTATTTATAAGCATTACAAGCTATTGTAGTAAAAGTTTGATAATGTCATCAAAGTGTTTACAATTTGAGTCTGTACTATAAAATAGATAACATCAGCTGATCAGTGTATATATCATGTGCGTGCTGGCATTTATCAATCTGTGTACATTCCAAATAATTTAATTATGTAAAAAAAAATCTCACCTTAATTCTTTTGAATCGTTCATACTTCACAGGAATGACATAGACACTACCACATCACTGATAACTCTCTTCTTACTCGTCACAAAAATACTCCGCCTTCAGAATTTCCTCGCAATCGCACACAAGATCTTTAGATTAAAACTCAGAATAAATCCTTCTTTACACTAATGCTCCATATACGTAATCAGAAATGTTAATATGCACATAAGCCTAGCAACGGATTGAATAATGCACGTCTACATACGCAATCAATGTCAAACAGAGAGTGCGAATATTTGGTTCGTTGACACATGCCGCCATGCTGGGGGTAACACGAATCACCGAAATGCCCTGTAATCACCGAAATGCCCCTAAGAAACACAGAAATGCCTATCAAAATCACCGAAATTCCCCTTCATATGTTTTTTCATGTCGTTTTTCATAAAAAATAATGCTTACATTTTTCATAAAAGCATAACTGATGGGAAAATTAATTATTTTCATCTCCAAGCGTATAGTAGCTGGTCCCCTACCCATAATGCCGTTGAATGTTTACATCCAGTGAGATCGAACCAAAACATTTTGCGATATTGTAACACTAACATATGAATTAGAATCTAGATAGGTGCTTAAAGTGACAAATATATAGGCTGCATATTTCAGTACCAGCATAATAGAAAGCCGTCATATAGTAATAATTGTATACATTTAGGTCTGACAAGGCATGTACGCGTTGATCTATTTTTAGCTTGTAGACAACTTGTTCTTATAATTTATTACATGAAATTCATTTCGTAAAATAGCTTTAAATAAAGCATGATTGTCTTTTCTTTTTATGGCAAATAAAAAGATTTAGTATGCTAGATAGTATAAACTAAAAATTTTGTAGGAAATGTCAACATTTTTAGCTATTTTAAAAAAGACATTTATGACGTACTGACCCCTAAATATAGGGGCCAGCCCTTTTTTCTTGATCGTATCTGAAAGCTCTTGTAATTACACACAACTTTTGTTCTACATGTCTTACCAAATTATTCTCAGTTTAAAAGTTATTACACAAAAAGCAGCAAAATTTCATGGAAAAAAAATCCTAAAATTTGGCGTCACATAGCTTCCGAACCTTAAAAAATTAGCCAATAATTTTAACGTTCTGCGCATCTACAATGTGTTAGCTACAAATTCTCCCACTTTCATGTAAATATTGTATGTCGTTTCTGAGATTTCTGCTGGACACAAGACATCCCAAATATCAATTAAAGGGCAATAACTCATAAACAGAGGCAAATATCAAAAAATTGAAAAAACCATTTTTAGGCTTTAATGCAATGTATCTATCCTGAAAGTTTCATAAGAATCCGACGAAAGGTCTCTGAGAAATCGCCTGTCAAAAATCGGCGGGAAAAAAAAAAAAATAATAATAAGAAACAGTAGAATAACAGTAGGGTCTTCCGAAAGGAAGCTTCGGAAGACCCTAATAATAATAAGAAACAGTAGAATCACTATAAGGTCTTCCGTGAAGACGGAAGACCTTAATAATAGAAAACAGTCGGAAAACAATAAGGTCTTCCGAAGGATGTCGAAAGACCTTAATAATAATAATAGAAAACAGACGGAAAACAATAAGGTCTTCCGAAGAAAGTCGGAAGACCTTAAATAGTGGAAAAGAAACCTAAGAATAACAAGAAGGTCTTCCGCTGAAGACGGAAGACCTTAAAAAGTTGAATAGAAACAACAGAATAATAAGAAGGTCTTCCGTTGAGACGGGAGACCTTAATAAAAATAGTGGAAAAGAAACCTAAGAATAACAGTAAGGTCTTCCGCTGAAGACGGAAGACCTTAACTAGATGAGATCTCGTTGCGAGCAACGAGTAGGTTTTCCGTCCGATTTTTTGATGAGATATTATTTTGAATAAGTTTTCGTTAAAAGATAATGGTATAAAGATTTCCCTCCTTAGATTCCATTCTTTTGATTTACAAAGCATAATCTTGAACATCTTTCATTCAATATTGCTTTTCAAAATGTTTCCCCCTTTCGAGATATAAATCGTAAAAGTTTTAGCATTCTGGCCCTTTTGGCCCCTAATTACACAATAGAGAATCAAAGTTTTACAACATATTGTTGCATATTATTACGTTAAGCATTTTTGCTTCAGTAATTTATAACAATTTCTTGATCATTGAAGAACTACTATTAATCTTTTGGTCCCTCGGAGCCCCTAATTTGAAGGGTCAGCCCCTTTTTGATATCAAATGAAAACACTTGTGATTTTAAACATTTTTGCTCAACAACTATTCAGAGATTTCTTTTCGTTGTGGAGATATGCTGAATTGAAATATTTAGGAGCCACCCCTCCAGGCCCTTAATGAGACCGTTTGACAAAAATTGAAAGGGTGCATATTGTTCAGAACATTATTCTGACCATCTTTTGTTCAATATTGCTTATCAAAATATTCCCCCTTTTCGAGATATAAAGTGTCAAAGATTTAGCATTCTGGCCCCTTTTGGCCCCTTATTACGCAATATATGATCTTAATCTTATAATTTTAGTGGGAAATCGTTAAGATGAACATCTTTGCTTCAGTAATTTATAACAAAATATTGATTGGTCAATGGTTATACATGAAAGACTTTTGGCCCCATTGAGCCCCTAATTTGAGAGGACAGCCCCTTTTTCTTGATATGAAATGAAAGTTCTTGTGATTTTACACATATTTTGTTATATATATCTTATCAAAATATTTGAAGATATAAATGTATGAAAGAAAACTTGTCAAATTTTGCGAAATGCTTTTGAGCCTATTTCTTGAGCCCTGGCGAGCTTCGGCACCTTTTGCGCTGGGAAGATATAGACGCAAAAAAGCACATCTACAACCTTTCCTCAACCTTCACTGAAAATCTCAACTCAATATCTTGAGTTGTTTAGGAGTGATTGCCAGGACAAGCTGACCCTCTGAAAATCAGAAAATTGTCAATATCTCACGACCAAGGTTCAGATAAATATCTATCAGATCTGAAAGTTTGGTGAAAATCGACCGAGCCATTTCCGAGAACTCGTGTGCACAAAATCGGTATGAAAAATAATAATTATAGGGAAAAAGAAACCGAGCGAAAACAATAAGGTCTTCGTTTGGAGACGAAAGACCTTAACTAGAAATTCTGCTATTGCAAGCAATAGCGTATGTTGCCCCAAACTGGCTTTATTAAAAATGGTCTAAAAGTGCATTATTCTGTTGTTGTTGTTTTTAGAGAAGCTTTTAAGAACACATGGTCCAGTTGCTGGGATTGGACTACCAACTCCTGGCTTTACAGGCAGGATTGGTGATTAATAAAATTTTGTTTTCCTCAAAAACCTCCCTTTTGTTTTATTTCTGATTGATGAACATGAAATACATCAGAACACAGATGTTTATACATGTAACTAACACTAACTTATCCGGAGAATTGGATTGTATTGAAGAAATGATATCGCTAGTTTTTAGTCACTACTGATACCGGAAATAATTTAACTAATGCAAGTGATTTATATTAAGATAAAGTAATCGTAAATAAGATGATTTACACACAGGCAACAAAAAAGCATCACGGCAGCGGAATATAAACTCATATATTATGGAAGCTTAACTTACAAAAAGTAAATTTTATATCTCTGTTCATCAGTACAGAAATTGGGCGATTAACTAATTGAGTCAAAGGCAAGCACATTTTTATGAAAATTTATTTTGGGTCTTTAGTATATTTAAAGTCGATCAGAGGTTGAAATCGGGTTAAGAGAAATATTTTGTGTTGTTGTTATTCTGGGTGAGGCGCGCGGGGGGGTTGGGGGGGTTGGGAGGGGGGTATAAGGGGGGGGGGGGGGTGAGGTAGTAGAAATGTACAATAACTTTTTTGACTTTACATTAATTAGTTAACAGAATTTTATTTGAAAACTGCATGTGAAAATAAAGCATAACTCAAGAACAAAAATTATCAGAGAAAAACGACACTTATCAAAAACATGCTTGTTGCATACACTCTAAGGAATGTCAAAAACTGTGATTTTAATATATTTTATAATAGTTGTGCAAGTTCATTTCATTTCTTAAAATAAGGTAGCAATGCTCAATAAATGTATAACTTGTATAATTATACTGTATAAAGAAAGAAATATCGTTTTCTTATAATTTCATAAAGTATTATCCGTTGATTGGATTTCAAAATACTTTGGATCATGTCATGAAATTGACATCAGAAATAAATGGAAATTTAAATTTCTGTTTCTAAATAGACATTTCATTTTTTCATCATTAAAGCAATATCCATTAGCTAAGCTTGGAAAACCGTCAACTCGTATCAGTCCTTTCAGTACTTTGATTAAAAGAAACTTCTGATAGCATACAATGGTCACGTGACCGCGACTTTTCTTAAATCATTTGTTCCCTACCTGGTTTCAGCGACAATCTTTGAAAAAATAAAATATCTCATGCACAACTAGGGTTGGTGATTTTTATTTCTGTAAAGTTTCATGAAGATTTTGAAAGCCCTCTATGAGAACGTTCGAGTACAAATCTAAGGTGAACCAAAATACGACTTCGTTCCGGTGGCTGAAGCGATGGACCTGCTCCAATTTTTTTGCGGAAAACAATTTGATCCAGTAGAAGGAATGAACCTTTAAAGTTTTCTTTCGTAGTTACTGAGAAAAATAGAAATTGAAGAATTTTCATTTTTCGTCAGTTTCCATGGCAACGGTAGGAATTCAGAAAAATTTGAATGTTGACTGCACACTTAGAGATCCTAATTATAATTTCTGTAAAGTTTCATCAAGATTGTCCAAGCGACCTCTGAGAACATATGTGAGCATAATACCTTTTTTTCTGTTTTGTTTCTATGGAAACTGTGTGCGGCCAATTTCAGTTTTTTTTTTAAATATAGAAATCACTTTGACACAGTGCAAGGAATCATCCATTAAAGTTTCAAAGTGATTGCTTGAGCAGTTACTGAGAAAATCGAAGTTAAAGAATTCTGTTTCCTTGGCAACAATTGACAATTTGAAAATTTTAAATGCGAATTGTAAAACAACAGTTACTGATCATCATTTCCATAAAGATTCATGATCAATGTTCAAGGGACCAGAGAGAACACTCCCGAACAAAATTCGTCACTTTTCGTACGTTTCCATGGCAACGGTAGCCATGTTGAAACTGAATTTTTTTCAACATATATACAGATGGTCATCATCTTTTATGGAAAGTTCCAAAAACAATGCCCCAGCCATCTGCGAGAAATTCCCCGGACAACTTTTTCATGCGTGCAATAGAAATATGTCGCCCGACTTCGTTCGGGGCGACATAATAATAGGGAAAACGAAACCGAACGAAAACAATAAGGTCTTCCGTTGGAGACGGAAGACCTTAACTGATACCTATTGCCTAGGCAATAACAAGTCTTCCGTTTTCTTAATTCTTTGAGGAAAAAAAAATGTTGTCAATAAGATAACTCTTAAGGATTAACAATAGTTATCTCAAGGCTTCCATATATATAAAAATACAAATAAAAACTAGTAAACTAATTGTTCCGTAAACAGTTAGAGGCCATTCCACCTTTTTAAGTGTTTCCGTGTCAATTGGTTTGAAAAAAAAGGAAGAAAAATGCAAAAGAAATGTACTCCCAGCAGGGATCGAATTCAAAACCTTTGGTTTGTAAGGTAGGCGCGCTTCCACTAGACCACGTATTCCGTTGAATGTTGGAAGTAGTAAATTAATTGTTTAGGAATAAATAAGAATAAAAACACGTGTCCTTTTGTTTGTTGTACAATGTAGTAATCAGTATTTAATAGTTTTGAGAAATACGATTGATGTATATTGCAAATGCAGATTTTCGGTTTAAAAAACTATTTTGAGTTGATCTATATTTTGAATGCATTGAGTTAATTATTTAGCGCCTATGATGCATTAGAACTGCAGTGTCGAGACTTTGTTTACAAATATATGAAAATTTCGGATTGGATTCGGATGTGACTGAATATTCTGAAATAATAGGTAAGATTAAAATAATCATCTCTGTGTGAATTGAATTAAATGTAAGTAGCATAAATTAAAATTTCAGATATGCATTTTAGGAAGAAAAAGGTGTCAATGAAAGAGTAAAAATTTATTTGCTAGGAAAAAATCGCTGTTTTCGACATTCATTCCGTAAATATTAATTCTACATAAAATTGAAATAAATTCCACACACTAGAGAAAGCAATAATGCTTGGTGTTAAAATATCATACATGTAACATATCAAGAGAATTGGCTGCTATTCAAAACAACTGAAGAAATAACCGAGAAAAGCTTTAATTAATTTTTTATGTTCATCGGCACCAAAATTTCAGATACAAAAAAAGATGTAGTGTTTGCCGTTAACATTCATATTTTCTATATACTTTAGAGATTCGCCGTCAAACTTCCAGGAAACTTTCTTTCTTCTTGTTGACAACCGGAAGTGACGGCTGACGCTCTTAGCCCAAATGGTTTTGTCTACTCTTCAAGGTCTATTATTTATATAAGTTTGGTGTCTAAATCTCTTACCGTTTCTAAGATCTCACTCGAACAAGTTCTCATCTTGCGGGCATTAAAACACACGACCGGAAGTGAATTTTAAAAAGACATTTTCTAGTTACTCTAGAGATTTGAAGTCTGAATAACATATATTAAAAGCATTTCAAATACTTTATCTATAAAAGATATTTATTAGAAAGTATTATACTCAGATTATGTGGTTTTTCTCTTATAACCGGAAGTTGTCGTTTTTGTTTCCGGTGGAACTGGCATATTTCGAAACTACAAATAAGATGCAATAAAGTGATGCAAAAAAAGATTCAAAAAAGAAAAGTTGAAATTTTCGATTTCTTTGATCACTTCCTGTAACGACAGGAAGTGATGACTGACGATCTTAACCCAATTGGGCTCGCCTACTCCTCAACGTCTATAACTCATATAAGTTTGGTGTCTTAATCTCTTACCGTTTTTGAGATCTCACTCGGATAAAATATAGTTGAATAAAACGGAAATCGGACATATCTGACGACTGGAAGTGAATTTTGAACAAAAAAAAATGAAAAAAATGCCTCGGGGTGTTTTCGTTCTTTATCAACCCTGAAAAATTCAGAAAAATCCATCCAGCCATCTCTGAGAAATCCTGCCGAAAAGGGGGGGGGGGGGTAATAAACAGTATATAATCACTATAAGGGCTTCCGTCTGGAACGGAAGACCTTAATAAGAAACAGAGTAAAAACAATATATTCCCTAACTTCGTTTGGGGAACATAATAATGAGAAAAAATTGAATCAATTTAAAGTCTTCCCTGAAGGCGAAGACCTTAGTAGTAATAAACAATATAACTATTAGTAAAAGTAAGCGTTTAATTACTTTCCTCAGACTTTTTTACATTTAGTGCTTTGAAATCTGCATATACTCTCCTGGCTCAGAACATACTTTTACATTTCCCCATCAAAGTTTGACTTGGGGGCAGATGTTCACCATTACCAAATTCATTCCTTTATTTAGGAACTTTGTGACAAGTCAAATGCTGTTATTCTAAACGACACGGGCTTCAGCCCACTTTCACTGTCCAGTGCTTATAAAGAGAAAAATTGTTTACTCATATAATTCAAGATTTTTCGAATATTTCTTTTTTAATCATCAATGTATTTGAGCATAAATAATTATATCTTCAATTCTGTACTATTCTAATTTAGATGTTGATTGAATTAATTAATTTGCTGAATTGTTGCATCCAGAAATAAAATTAATAATGTCCTCGAAATGAATGACTGTTATCTACGATTACATCTATTTGCCCTATATTTGATTGGAAGAGTGTAATTATTCAATATATTCTTGCAATGAATGAAGTAATGATAGCATTAAATGTTTACGTTCATTTGATTTTTTTTAAAAACTGATGGATGATCAGATCATTAGACGTTGCTCTATCAGGTTCAGTCAGAAAAAAAAGAATAGGGCTACCATACATACAGAATCTTTACAACTGGTTAAAATCTTGGTACAGTATCAATCATCCTTTGAAATGTTTTAATCACTCCCTTAGGGTAGATGTCATTTTTCAACGGAATGTGGATCGTTTTCTTCTAGTTTGCACATGTAGAAACCTAATTCCGAGTTTGTTTTTTTTTCTTTCTTTACGAATGAGAGGTAATATTTCTACGTCAAAAAGTGACACCTAGTCATTATCATTTGGTTCATTTTACATTTTAAACTCGTTCATAAAGTGCCAGCTAAAAGGTTACTGGAAAGCTAAAATGGTGTTTATAAATACAATCATGTAAAACATCAAATGCATTTTATCTCACATTCTAAATCAAACCTTTAAATGATTTTTGCCCCATGATCAAAGGCAACTTAACCTCCAAAATCGTACAAAGTCATTATCAACATTCAAATTTTTGGGTTTTTTTTTAATTGAGAAAGGAACAAAAAAACCTGTCGAGGCAATACGTCCTTTCAAGTCAGAAAATAATACCTACGGAAAGAAAACTTAAGTCATTGATAGTGCTCATTTATTGCAAAATATGGCACGATCGTTAATAAAATGCTTCCTACAGACAATTTTCGCTAAGCACTATGATTATATTAAGATACAAGCATATCACAAACTTGAACTATAGTTATATGAATATTTATTTTCGAAAGACCTCTTAACCCTTTGCATAATAAAAATGATTATAAACAAGTGGCTTTGGTATAAATAGTAAAATATTCCCGACAGAATGAAAAAGGAATAATTTGCAGAACTTATTGACTAAATATGTTGCAAGATAAAGTACGGTTCCCAAATTTACAAATTAATTATGAACTAATGAACTTTCTAAGTTGACTATTTTCTCCACAATTTCTTAAGTGTTTAGAACACATGCGTTATGTCAAGTATTTTCATGGTACAAGAACCGGAGACACGGAAGGGGGGGGGGGGAGTCGCAATAAATTTTTAGATATATATTATTCTATAGAAAACAAAGCTACTACCTACTATTATGATTGTGCCCCTTAGAATATGTAATGTCTGATATTTTTTTTCCTTGTCAAGAGATTTTTTTTGGTGGTGTATCCCCATGGAAATGTTTGGTTGTGAATCCAAAACTGAAACTACTTCCTAGGAGCCTGATGCTTGATTCCATTAGTGTAGTGACACAAGAAAATTTCAGCTGAAACTTTTCCGGAATAATGCGTGATATTCTGTATTTCTAGCCATAATTTACAGGGAGGTACAAGGGAAATTGAAATATTAGTCCAAAAACTTGACGACACATAAAACTTCTTCCATAGAAATAAGTAACGTTATTTTCAGGCATACAAACATGGACAAAAGAATAAAAGGCTTTTTTAGTATTTATTGTTGTATGTAAACTTTGGTATAACATGAAAAAAGCGAGCCAAGATCCTTAGGGGAAAAAAAAAAAAAAAAAAAAAAAAAAAAAAAAAAAAAAAAAAAAAAAAAAAACTTGGAAAGGGTTTTCCATCCCATTCCAGCAAGTATTTTTTTATTATTGCCAGGTAGTTCGTTCGGTAGAGTGCTCGTTCCGTTGTCAGAAAGTTGGACGTTAAACAATAAAAAAAAAGTGGTTGCAAGCCTATCTGCGACAAACCTAAGTCCAATAAAAAATAGGTAGCGACTGTGATTAATACTATGAAGGAAACGAGGGTTTGTGACGGTACATATTGTCGTTTTGTACATATTGTCGTCGGCGACAATATGTACCTACCCTCACGGCACATATTGTCGTCCTTCGGTACATATTGTCACCGGCGACAGTATGTACAGAGACAAGCCTTATTGTCGGCGACAAATGTACAGTCAAGTTCGGCATATATTGTCGTCTATATATTGTTTTGACGAATATTTACATGAGAAAGGAAAGAGAGATTGACAAACACACACACGCACGGAGGGAGACGGACAGCATTACTCGCAATACTGTAGGGAGAAAACTTAATGTTTACTCAGAAAATTATGTCCAGGATTGATGTACATCACTATACGAGGGGTGATCAAAAAGTTCGCGAACTAATTGAATTACTTCTTTAAAAGAAATAAAATGAAGCTTCAGTGTTTATTATTTTTTAAAGTAGTCGTCTCCGATTTTAAGGCACATCTGCCATTGTTCTGCCCATGCGCGAATCACGTGATGCAGGCAGTCACGTGACATGCTCCGAAGCAGTCTGTTCAGAGAAGCTAAAAGATTTTTCCGAGTCTTATATTTCTTACCATGCAAGTTATTTTTTATAACAAAAACAGTCCATCTGTCAGAAATGGCCAAATCTCGGCAATAGGATGGGTGGATAAGGATATCCCTTCCCACAATTAGTATGGTGACCCATCACAACCCGAGTCCTCTGTCTCGGGAGAGTCGTTTTTCCAATGTGAATAAAGTATGGGCGCCTTCCTTTTATCATATCTCATATGTTTAAAGTCTAAAGTAAACGATATTTTAGAGATTTACAAATTATATTATTGTTAAGATATACAACAATTTTTCTAATTGTTACTTGACGATGTTTCAAAACAAATTGCTCAACTAAGGACACATCTTCTCCCCGGCTTGCTCTCGCTGGGCAACAGAACAAACATCATTTTTAACCGTCTCACTGTCTTTACTTAAACAATCAATCCAATTAATGATTGAACTCCTGGTAAGTCTTTTGTCTTCATAAACCTTATACAAATTATCATATTCTACTGCAAAGGAATTTCCAAGATATACGTAAAACTTTATAGCCGTTCGTTGCTCGAATATGACTGAGTCAACCATTTTTTGTTACAAGTAACCTACATATTGACGTCATTTTCACATTGTGACGTCGCAAACACGGAGCAAAACATTATTTAACATATGTTATTTATAGAACATGTGAATGACTATATGTGTGCCAAACTTCATTCTGATCTAAATTGTAGTTTTGTAAATATAGAGATAGTTCGCGAACTTTTTGATCACCCCTCGTAATATGTTAAAGATACCGTATAATTCTTGAAATATCTGATAAATCAGCTTTTTCCTTTTTTTTTTCTTGTTATATATACTTGGAGATTTAATACAACATGTTTTAGTTTTTTGTTCAGTAGTAATGATTATCTGGAAATTATTTTTTGCGTTATTCTATATACAATCATGTGCCGATATAATTGGTGTTGGGATTGACATTTTTAGATCAACTGGACTGGAAATTCAAGTGAGCTTTTCTGATAACATTTTGTCTGACAGTCGATCCCTCTGTCTGTAATTTTTCACAATTTCAGCTTCTTCTCAAAAACTACATGTACTGGGTCAATTTCAACCAAACTTGCCACAAAAAATCCGTGGATAAAGGGGACTCACGTTTATTCAAATGAAGGGCCGTGCCCTCTTTCGAGGGAAGTAGATAAGAATTAGTGAAAATTTGGTGAAATCTTTTAAAAAACATTCTCAAGAACCACTGTGTCAGAAAAGTTGAAACTTATGTGAAAGCTTCATTATGAAATGAAGATTCAGTTTTATTCAGATCATGTCCATCGGGGAAAGAGTGTGGCTACAAAAGGTGATCAAAGTTTTTCATAGAATATTTAGGAAAAAAATCTTTCATTTTTTTTTTTTCAAGAACTACTGGGTCAGAAGAGATGATAATTATGTGAAAGCTTCATTACATAGCCTATGTTCGATTTTGATGTGCTAGCTGGCACGAAAAAGACCCCTCGCTGCTCGATGGCCCTAAGTGCCAAGTATAGGTTTAAATTTGCAGCCCTCCAGTGGCAAGTGATGACGTCTTCAAACGAATGAAAAATTCTCGAGATGAACATTATAACAATAAATGGTAAACAAAAACAAAATCAGTTTTGTTCAAATCATGACCCCAGGGGTAGGGTTGGGCCACAATGGGTGATCAAAGTTTTTCATAAAATATATACCCGGTATACAAAATATCAAACAGATGTAGCACCGGCGCAACCCCCCCCCCCCCCAACCGCCCGGTGATTTGATTTTTTTTTGGGGGGGGGGGATTTGGTATAACCTGTTTGTTTAACTTGTATATACTTGGACTTTCTTTAAATTTCATAATTAAATAATTTACTTAACATATACAGTAACACATCTTCACATACAAATTACTTTTTTTGCTTGTCAAAAAATTCTGAGTCGCACCCCTCCCCCTCCGTTCTGAAAATTTTCAGGATCAACCACTGACAAACAGCAGTAGGCTCGTGATAGTGAGGTTTATATGGAAGCATCCTCGGGTAGCGCAGATTCAAGTATCTTCGAATCAAACCGGGTCTAAGATGGGGCCACATATAGGAATATATGGGAAAATTCTTTAAAAATTAACTTCTCAAAAACAGCAAAGCAATGATTAGTCATATTTATAATGAGCTTTGTCGTGCATTGTCTTGCGACATGTTCTGATAGACGACAATATGCGCAGTGAGGATAGGTACATATTGTCGCCGGCAACAAAATGAACTGGACGACAAAATATACCGTCACAATCACACTGCATGAAATAACATTCGGGACACGTCAGTGTGATTCACACACCAATTACATTCACAAAACTACAAAAAAAAAAAAAAAAAAAAAAAAAACAAAACAACAACAACAACAACAACAACAACAAAAGAAATATTTAAACAACAATATCTGTGGGGTGACAATATGTACAGTGAGGGTGGAGTACATAATGTCGCCAGCGACAATATGTACATGTTTCACTTTTCAGCCGGCGACAATATGTACCGATGGACGTCAATATGTGCAGTGAGGGTAGGTACATATTGTCGCCGACGACAATATGTATAAAACGACAATATGTACCGTCACAGGGTTGCGGGTCTTTCGGGCGAGACCTTTAAACCTGAATCCCCCTTCCAAGGCTGGCGTTGGTACGCTAAAAAAAAAACCTCTCGCGCTATTAAGTTAAACTGTGTATCAATTGAAGTTCTACGCAGTTCGTTTTAGTTAATTCAAACATAAGGCAGTAAAAAGTCCATTCTGCCATGCTCTTGGAGACAAGTTTTATGTCAAAATAGACAGAATGTCGGATTACATATGGTAATATGTAGAAAATATATAGAAAATAGTAATATGAGAATGAAAAGAAGAGCACCGCTAAGCGGAGCATCCCCTCGCGCCAGGAACTTCACCGGTGATGGCAATGTCTCCATACGAAAGAAAAATTCTCAAGAGGGACGTAAAACAAGATACAATCATCTAGGCCTAGTAATCAAGAGTACCCAGTATTACTAGATAAAGTTTAAAATAAGGTAAAGAAGTTAAAATGTGTTGCAACACTAATTAAATTTTAACAAAAGTCAATGCGGATATCATCGGGGGGGGGGGGTCATAACAAGCATACGTGATTGGACAGTTTCCCTTATTGCTAGCAGAAACATATCACGTATGCTATAAATTTCATTAATTAACTTACCTGAGTAAACCTCACAGTAGCATGCAATATGCATCAAATCTGTAAATACGCACGGAAGTAATATTTTTTTGTAGTGAAAAGTGACAATATACCGGTGTTGAGATGTCAATGAAACTTGTGAAACTTTATATTTATAGCTTTCAAGAATTATGTGCGCCTCAAGATTAAATTCCACAGGCCCTTATTGTAAACACACACGTGTGGTGACTTGGTACTGAAACAGCGACGTTCATAAAATTATTTCAGTTACTCAGTGACAGAGATGACACTTTTAATTCATACGAACTTTCTCAAGATACGCAATAATATGACAGTACGCAAATACAAGGTAGAACTTACCGAAGCGGCTCTATCGAAACAATATTTGTTCTAGTCCGTTATGAGCTTGTTTTATTACAGTTTGGATTCCGTCAAACATTGCTGACAAGATATTCTTGAATCTTCGCATAACAGCATGATCATGTATCTTTCCATAACAAGTCACATATAGCTTCTGTGATTTTTAGACCTTACTGATCTGCACTGTATAAAGGGTGAAGTAAAAGAGTAAAGACTGAGAAAAAGTAAATTAGGTAATGTAGTTTTCCACCAAATAATTTACAGAAGGATTTTTTCTTCACACTTAGCAAATTGACTAACCAGTTTACACTAAATAATATAAATTATATACATCGAAAAATATCTTTTTCGTTATTTCAGAAAGCAGTGCTTAAAAAGCGACCTAAATGATCATATTTTCGAGCTAGCCTTAAAGTTTATTATCGGATGAGAATTAAAGTAGAAAAAGGTATCAGGGTTTATCTTTCACTACGTAATTTTCTCTTCATTGTCTGGAATATTATCATCACTTTTAAAACAGTGATCATTAAGCAAGAGGAGCGTTACATACAAAGTTAAAAAAAATAAAAAAACATATACTGTCTACCGAAAAGAGACTCAATAGTCTAAGTATGCAAATTGAATATTGGATGTTTTTAGTTTATCCGTGCGTTGAAGTAGGCGGATTTCTCAAATACTTTAACATTGTTAGGTTATAGCTCTTATTCAAATGAATATTTATGAGTCGAAAACGCGGTGACATTATGTTGTGTCTCAGAAAAATTTGTAAATATAAGATGCCTGTATTTTTCTTTTAATCTACGAGGAAATCTACTAATAATACTAAATTGAACAGATAACCATATCATATATTTAAGTTTATTCTGGATAGAAAATATAAATAATATACACTATTCATTGAGAAAAAAGTTAATTTTAACATTCACTCAAATAAATTAAAATATTCCTGTATGGACAGAGAACTTTTATAGTAAAAGAGACTTTTTTAACTTTGTCTTAAAATTCTATTAAGCTTTGTAGAAAATTACTTTACATATGTGCGGTCAAACATTCTAATTTTAAAAGATATGCGCTATCGATTTTCAATTATTCCAAATTTAATCGATTTCAAGTCATATATATATTGTCATAATAAAGATCGTTCTATTGGTGTTTAACAAAAAACTTAAAGCTTAATCTTTTTTTTAGAGTTATGCTTATGATGTCCTGTATTGAGATTAATTACTTAATTTTGACCTGCACTGTTACTTGCAGCTTAATAATTGAAATATCTGTGATAGATGTTATGACATATTATATTATAATTAGATAATACTGCATGATTTTTGTTGCTATTATTTTTGTGTTTTCAAATTTGACCATGATATGACTTTATATAATGATAAAAAAAAATGACAATAATATACTTATATTTCAGACCACCATATATATATATATATATATATATATATATATATATATATATATATATATATATATATATATATATATATATATATATATATATATATATATATATTTGTATTCTTAAAATTAAATGCTTCCTCTTGCCTTTTATCATCTTCTTATTTTAAACATCAAAGCGGTTGAAGAATAAATTATTCAAATTTGACCTATTCGCTTTTAACGTTTCATTAGATATGCACGAATAACTCATGCCCTCAAAAGTCCATGCAGACATTGTTAACTAAATTTTGTCACTTCAAAGTAATGCTTTCAGCAAGAAGTGCACCGAGCAGTACTATAAACCTTTTTTGGTTTAATTTGTTACTCCTTTAGAATTCCTATGAGAGGAAGAAAGATATGAATTTTCAAAGGTATGCTATACTGCACATGATTTATTACAGAATATGCAATTTTCATGCATTGAACTGTGAATTCGAAGCTATGAAAGGCATTACAACAAAGTTACGTGTGCAATCTGTGTAACATGCTATCTCAATTTATTGAATATGCAAATGTCAAAATGGATGTTTCTGTTGCTTACAAGTGCTAAAGGTAGGTAGAAAGCTATTTAAGCTCTTTAACATAAAAAAAATACGTATATTCAATTGAAACAGTCAAACGTGAAGTGCTGTTACGTTCAGTCTCAACAATGCATAAAAGAGTCAGGTTTGTGCTCCATTGTAAATCTACTAAGTGATTTAAATTGGAAACAAACAAAAAAATCTCATAATGTTTAAGAAATATCATTTTGAAGAATTATAATGCAATGCAAACGTTCACTTTTTTGAGTACCTCCTAAAGCGGAATTATGTTTAACTTTACCTGATATTCAGGGTGAATGGTGAACATCAATTTTCGAACAGGTGATGTAAAACCTATATAACAATATTGTTTTATAAGAAAAGGTTCCTTGAAAGGTCATTACCTACCATTTTCATCAGACAGTTTAAGTTTTTGAACTCTAACTCTGCATTACATAAACTACTTATACTGCTACAGTACTACTACTACTATTTATAAAACAAAAAGAAAGTAAACATATACGTAAAAAATCAATAAATAAATAAACAATAAATAAATATGTAATTAAAAAAAAATAAGAAATAAAAACAAACAAAAATCATGAAAATAAAAAAATAATAATCATAATAATAATAATAATGGGGAAAACACTTCTGATGGTATTTTTTATCTACAAATATATTTGAATTGAATCGTGTATGTTATTAATACAAACATAAGTAGTAAATTGAACAAATTATGAATGTTTATTATAATGATACATATATGTGTATAATTATGATTTTGAATTTGAATGTGAAAAAAATATCTAGGTAGAAGACAGTTCAAGCTAAAAAAAAAAAAAAAAAAAAAAAAAAAAAAAAAAAAAAAAAAATTAACATAAGACAGTTATCTTTAAATAAAATTACCAACAATAATAATATACAATAATAAAAAATAATAACAAAATAACAATAATAATAACTATATATATATATATATATATATATATATATATATATATATATATATATATATATATATATATATATATATATATATATATATATATATATATATATATATATATATATATATAAAGCACTAAAAACCAACAGCACTGTATATCCTAAGTGTCGGATCTACTAAGTAGATACAAGGTCACGGATGGAAATTTATATAAAGCACTAAAAATGACCAAGGACACGAACAATAATAATTGTCAAATTTTCGGGACAAGCTGTCCCTTCCTCAGGACAAAGAAAAAAGTTAAGAAGTCATAAAAACAAAGGAAATAGAGAAGCAAAAACAACTAGCACTACTACTAAACTACCAAACACTAAATATTTACAATGTTACATGTTTAATTTGGAGTTTATAAACAGTTGTGAACAAAGAAATCCGGAGCGCTATGAATTGCGTCCGGTCTATAGGGTGTAGTCTGGTGAAGTGATTTACATAATTGAACGAATTAATTATCGCTAATTAATTACGGCCAACAGTAAATCGTACATTGTCTTATTCTCTCAAAATAGCGTAACTCTACATGATAAAAAGAAATTAAAGAAAGATAATATGGAAGGACAATTTTGAAATATGAATTTGGATATAATATAAATTTGGAAATCGGAAAAAAGAAATAAACAAAAATGTGAGCTGTAAATATTTGGGTAGGTTGTTCCAGGATTACTAATACGAATTAACGGTAAAGTTTACACTATATGGAGAGAATGAACTTGTTTGTTACAATCCGGTATTGGATCAAGTTCACGTTCATCATGGTGAAGTCATTAAGTTTGTTAATACCATTAGGGCGGAATGACTTCAGCCTGTGCATCCAGAACTTTTCCTTGCCTTTTCTCTGCGCGTCTGTCCATCTTGGATTATGGTCAATAACCACTACTGTCATGTCCTCCCATTTGTGACCTTCAAGGTTGAAATGTTCCCCAACGGGTTCATTGAGTTTTTTGGTCCTAATGGTAGAACGGTGATTATTGACTCTCCTGCGGAGATCTCCTGTTTCACCAACATACTGTTTGGAGCAAACTTTGCAACTGATGAGATAAATGCAGTTATCTGTTTGACAGGACAAATTCCCTAGTATTTTGTAGCTGCGGCCTGTAACGGGGCTGTTAAAACTGTCTGTGTCAGAGCTGTACTTACAGGGAAGACATCTTCTGTCAGAGCAAGTTTTAAAGCCCCCGTTAGGTAATGGATTGTCCAATCTGGTTCTTACTACCATGTCCTTCAGGTTCCTCGGGCGTCTGTATGCAGCCAATGGGGGCTCCTTAAAGACCTCTGCCATTCGTTTATTTGAGTGGAGAATTGGCAGATTCTTTTGAAGGATACCGCTGAGGTTCTTAAGGACGGGATAGTATGTGGTTACCAGAGGGACCCTGCCGCTATTGTCTTTTTCCTTGTAGCGTAATAGGTTTGCCTGTCATGTCCCGCCATCTCATCAATAGCAGTTTGTACGGTGCGGGCATTGTAGCCTCTCTTGCATAAGTGGGACTTAAGGAGACCGCTTTGTTCTTGATATAAGGCAGGGGATGAACAGATGCGCCGAATTCTGGTGGCTAGACCCTTAGGCACACCCTTAAATGTGTGTGGGGGATGACAGCTAGTTGGCATAAGATACAGAGGGAATCTGTGGGTTTCGTGTGGAGACTGAACTCGATTTCACCATCAGTCAGGGTAGATGTAGTATCTAGGAATATGTTTTTCGAATTAGATACGTCTACTGTAAATTTGATAGACTGATGAAAGGTATTGGCAAACAGAATGAATGCCTCGAGGCTCTCGCGACATTCCACCCATTGACTTCATCTCTATATCGTCAATGAAACGCAACCAGCTAAGGGGCCTAAATGGTGCTTGAAGTAGCAAGTTGCGTTCCAGTCTGCCCATGAAAATATTGGCATAAGATGGTGCCATTTTCGTACCCATAGCAGTGCCATTAACCTGCAGGTAATGTTCTCCATTAAACATGAAGTTGTTATACTTGAGAACATGTTCAAGGAGCTTGGCAAGGGACTCGGTAGAAGGAATTTGTATGGATCTACTATCCCAGACTTCTCTACAGGCTTCGATACCCTCATCGTGCGGAATATTGGTGTACAAAGATGTGACGTCCATAGTCACGAGAAGGGTATGATCTGGAAGGCCAGTAGAGGGCGTCTTGTTTATGTAGTCCGTGGTGTCCTTGAGATAGGATGGCAAATTCTCTACGTGTGGACGGAGATGTAAATCAATGTATTCAGAAATTTTCTCCGTGGGGTGTCCAATTGCGCTAACTATAGGGCGACCTGGCATACCTCCTTTGTGTATCTTAGGAAGCAGATAAAATTGTCCTGGTCTACAGTCAGTAGGATTGAGTGTCTCATAGACGTTGATACCAATCTCGTTTTTCTCAAACATTTCGTAAAGAGTTTTGGTGATGGTGGTGGAGAATTCTTTAGTAGGGTCAGAGTCCAGTTTCTTATAGAAACGTTCGTCTGAGAGTTGTCTATGGGCCTCCGCCATGTACGTCTCTTTATCAAGTACTACAACTGTAGAGCCTTTGTCTGCTTTCTTAATTACAATGTCATCCCGATTCTTTAATGATTTTAAGGCGGATCTCTCTTCTTTACTCAGATTGTCGGGAGCCTTGTCCGGCATTGAAAGGAGTTTCTCTATGCCTGACTCAATGGCGTCAACATACGACTCAAGGACTCACTAGACAAAATTGCTAACGCACCACCAAAAAATTAATATTTTACTTTTCAAAACTTGTTTATGATGTATTTGATATATAATTATGTTACTTAAATAAAAAATGAGGCATTTAAATGTCTTTACTGATAGATAACTACAATGTTTACTGAAGCGTAACCATTTCATAGAAAAAAATTAAAATCGTGTCCATACTTTTTTTGAAGAATAAATTTCTATTTTGCCTTTGTGTTTGTGTTCTTTATATTTGTACTAATTAAAAACTCAGAAAAAAGTTACACCGAATGCTGCGTTTGACCCTAGAAGAGAGTGCTAATGCAGACAGTATGGTGGCTGCAGGGGGTTCCTTTAAAGATATTTGTAAAAGATGAAAACAATTAAAAGATTATGAATCCCTCTAATGAGAAATTATTGCAAATAGATTAACAAACATGAAAATGTTTACAATAGATAGCCACGGCATTAAGTAAGCAGCACACGATAATTTGAAAATTGTACCCCAAAATTGGGTCAACCAGAAGTTGGGTGGATTTGGTATGGACACCAAGGCACTGGATGACTACTAGGTGATATGACAGTCAATAGCTGTATGTTATTTGATTTTTAACTGGGAGACTGCTTCTGTGGCAACCGCACGGACGACCCTTGGTGATCACCAACTTCATATCTGGGCAAAAACGGTGCGCAGTGCACGTCGGGAAATTGGTTTTCGGGCAAAAGGGTCATTTAAGGGACCTGTCATGATACCAAGACATTTGTCAATCCCACTGTTTTGGAAAAGATGGCATATTATATATACTATTACTGATCGGGGTAATGTTCAATTCACAAAAAAGAATAACAAGTGGTGCGTTAGCAATTTTGTATAGTGTATATATATAATAGTGTTGTACTTTGCATGCACTATGCCTAAATAGTAGTCAAGGTTTGACACACGGTGCAAGAGCCGGAGGCGAGTGCACTATGTGTCAAACCCTGACTACTATTTAGGCAGAGTGCATGCAAAGTACAACACTATTGTTATTATTATGCTGACTGTTGTATAAAAACGACAAGATTTTCTCCATTTTTTTCTCAAAGTGTGAAATATTTGAAGCTAAGTTTATATATATTATACTACGGGGATTTACATAACGGCGTTTGTTGCGTAATCGGTAGCGTGTCGGACTGACAATCTTGGGGTCGTGAGTTCAATCCCCAGCGAGGTCGCTGTCGGATTTTCTTCAGAAAAGGAAGCCGTGCACTATTTCGGCATAGTATGCTTACGATATACAAACCCTTAGAACACTATGCGAAAGTAGTTGGGTATTGATTATATAGAGAGAAACTGACAGGAAGCATTATATATATATATATATATATATATATATATATATATATATATATATATATATATATATATATATGTGTGTGTGTGTGTGTGTGTGTGTGTGTGTGTGTGTGTGTGTGTGTGTGTGAATAGTGTTTTATCTAATGCTCTCGTAAGTTAGTATTTTATATAGTATGATAAAACTTATGTTAACACAATTATAATATTTGCTATCGCAATGTTTTATTGCATGACGTTGCCTCTCACTTTGTATGTTCATTGGGGCTTCATGATACGTTTTCCGATGTTGAGTTGCTATACATTCAAATAAACACGACTGATGAAGGCCAGTAACACAGTCGAAATATTTCAAAAAGTGTTTGAAAGTTGTTTTTTTTTTAATTTCCAAAAAGGGACTTTATATATATATATATATATATATATATATATATATATATATATATATATATATATATATATATATATATATATATATATATATGTATGTATGTATGTATGTATGTATGTATGTATGTATGTATGTATGCATGCATGCATGCATGTATGTATGTATGTAAGGAACTATGCGCACATATGTTCACAGAGGTAGCCTAGACAATCATGATGAAAATTTTACAGAAATTATGATAAGCACCTCTAGTTTTGCAGGCAACATTCAAACGTATCATCAACATTGCCACATCTAAAAATTTAACGTGATTTTCAGTATAGAAAGTGTGTACTTTTGGCTTTTCATAACTTTTTTTTCTTTTTTGATATCTATTACTTTTTTAAAAAGAGATTTTGCAGTATGACCGTTTTGATAGGGAAAATGCAATACGGACATCTAAGTTTAAGGGCGATAAAATGTATTTGTATATCGATAGAAATGTATATCGGTACATTGTAATCTCAAGACCTATTACAATGGACCGATATACAAATTCAGGACATGAGCTAGAATAATTGGGAATAGGTCTTCATCTTATCAATATCATAATCAATTTAGGATTTTAATGCAAAAGCAGATAAATGTGTTCGTTTGGCATACCATTCAATTCTGACTTTATAAATTATTAAAAAAAAGATATTGCGTAACATTTACCACTTTCAATTTTTTCTCACATTATGTTTTTATTGTGTTAATAGAGCAGTATTGCTTATGTACTACTTTAAAAATACGCATTTACAAGTTGTTGCTAAACAGGTTTTTTGATTAATGTCCTCATACATGTGAGAGTCATCGTCAGCATGATGACTCGGACGGAGATCATGACGATTTCTCCTGTAAGTCTGTCCATTAGACTCAATTTCATACGAATTGTTTCCAAGAGAGTTCTTTGCTGTTCTTTACTTTCATTCACTGTGGTTTAGGTGGTACAATGCGCACTTTCTCTCCTATTTTCAGTGGCCTGACATCTCTTGCTACTCGATTGTAGTAGAAAGCTTGTCTGCCGTTAAGGCTGGTCGGCTGTTTTAGTAGATGAACTTCTGGAACAAAGAGGTTTTCCTTTGTTGGCAGGGTGTCTTGATGCATTGACTCATTAAACGCTGAGCCGGGCTGGTATCCATTCCTTGTTTAGTTTAGGTGTGTTACGAAAATCTAACAGAGAGAAATAAGGATCAGACTGAGATTTCCAGTCTCGTTTCAACAACCTATTGGCCATGTTGACAGCTAGCTCAGTTTTTTTCATTACCTTGAGGGTACTTCGGTGAACTTATCCTCACAATGTCAGGGGTCCTGAGTCAACATGTTGCCGATGGAACCCCTGACAAATTTCATTTGATAGCTTGCGAGCTGACTGCAGCGACGTCATTTTTTGAAAATTACAAATCTTGATTGCTTTCCTTTACTCTCAACTAATCACATTAAGTCTTTTGATGACGTGCGTTTTAGGTGTCAACGGACTTCTTCCTGTTAACATTATCTATTTCAATTTGCTTGGTGCTTCTCAATGAGAGAAGCAAGTCCAAATCGAATAAAAACCGAATTAAATTTGTCAGGGTCCAACGGCAACTTGTTGACTCTGGAACCCTGATGTTGTGGGGATGCGGTGACCTAGTCACATGACAGAATTCCCATTTCCACAAAAACTGCTGGAACTCAGTAGAAGCAAATTGGGACCCATTGTCAGATACAATCGTATCTGGGATTCTGTAGCGTACAATACCTTCAGTTTCTGAATGACAGTTTTGGACTTTGTGTTGTGGCGATAGTCAACCTCCCAAAAGTTTGAAAAATAGTCAGTGGTCCTTGGAATTGTAGGTGAAATTTCACAAGCTACTTTGGCCTATGGACGCGTGGGTTCATCATGACTGATGAGAGTCTCTTTCCTTTGTCTAAATTTTATAGATATATAATAAACTAAATTATTTCTTTAAAGATAATTGCTATGTGCTTTTTTCATGACGCATGGACTTCAAAAATGGTCAGGGCTCCGGCCGTGTGTGGTCCCCCGACAATCAGCAGAAACGGGAATTGAATCATCAGTATCCTCCTTTTTTCCAATCGGGATTCGTAATTAATTTTTCAAATATTGTTAATAAAGCAAGATAATGTTATACGACAAATTTCTCTTCTACAACTGGTTATTATACCGTAACTTTCTTCACTATGTCTCGAAAAAAAAGCGACGCGTTCATGTACTTGTCTTTATAAAATTTCACTTGAACAATTTGACAGTGTTGTCATAATTATTAAAAAAAGAAGTATTATTATATTTAATTACATGATACTTCAAACGAGGGTCGGTATATTCTGTTTAAATTAAAATAAATGTACGTAAAGTTATGTTTTGACAGACTGTATAATTATTCATTGTAATCGTGAGACGAAATTCCCCCTACTTAAATTACAATATATAAGCATGATTTTGTCTTAATCATTTATTTAATTGAAAGAATTATATCTATATGCTCCTATGAATTAAAAAAAATACATGTACAGAGCCTTGATTGCTTCTTTATCACGTTGGCATATGCGGTAAGCATCAAAAGCCTGAATGTTAATTCGATGGTCGGTACGATCGCCAGACAAGGTACACAAGATATACACAAAGAAAGAAAACTAAATGCCAATCAATTATAAGTATCCAATCCCAGGCTTAATTTCAGGTGATTGACAGGGGTTCACAGACCAGGTAAATTTGAAGGCGGTGCTTATTCCCTCCCTTTTTAAATACAATGTTATCTTATATTGTCAACACGTCACGAATGTTTAAGTAAGGCTGTAAGGGAGTTGAAACATATACAGAGACATCTGGCCATCCTGAGAGGATACCTTTTGTCAGCTTTATTAGTGTTTTGTCTGTCTGAGTTTCATGTCTTAGTTCCTGAAACCTATCATGCCAGATGTATTGTTTTCTCTTCAGGTGTGCCAGTCTTGTCATTGTTCCTTAGGTACAGTACCGACCAGACACAACCTAACACCAGAGCGAACCCAAGGCGCACCCCAGGTTCGCTTTCTGGGTTCGCTCGGGGTCTGCTACGGGTCCGCTTTCAGAAATTTTGGGTGCGCTCTGGGTTCGCTCGGGGTCAGCTCTGGGTCCGCTAGAGCGAACCCGGCGTTCGCTTTCCGGGTTCGCTTTACGCACTCATGCGCGAAGCGGACCCCGCTTTAATTTTGCCGCCAGTAAGCTCCGCCCCTTGTTTATTCTAAAGACAGCAGTGAAATCGATCGTTGTTGTTTTTGTGGCGATCGATACATGTGCATGTGCAGTGGCTGCAATGTTATTGTTGACAACATACACGAATGATCACGTTTTACACAAAATAGTTAAAATATTTAGGAGTGGATATTTAAAAAAAAAGAAAAAAAAAAAAAAAAAAAAAAAAAAACTTATTAATAGATATTTCAGATTAAAAATATTTACTGCTGCAATTAATCGACTTTGGAAAACTGAAAAAAAATATAGAAAAAAATATTTTTGAAATTACACGGAAATAAGATTTAATAGGTATTTTAGATTACAAATAATTATTAATGTAATTCTCCGACTTAGAATTTTTTTTATCTTTTGATACGTAAAAATGTAATTTATGATCGAATGCAGCATGTTCTATCATATGATATAGGTTGACTGTGAGTTTTGATTCTATTGGATTTTATAATATGCAGTATGGGGGTAAAATTTTTTTAAAGTGGCCTAAATAATGAATGAATACTTATATTCATCTTTCCATTTATGAATTCAAAAATCAGCATTTTTTTTTTTTCTTTTTTTTTTGAAATTCATTCATCTGCAGAAATTTAAATAATAATAAGTATCAGGGATAAAAAGTAACCCCGACAATCATGTCGTGTACATTTGTCGACTAATTATTTATATAAGTATTGGGAATTAATATTTTTTTGTAAAAATGTACATTTCTGATGTATTGATATAAAAACATCATGACCACAATAAGCAGTTAACGGGACCCATCATCAGAGAAAAAAAATTCGTTAAACATCTTAAATACGCTTTATCATTTAAAGTTACGCTATTTAAAAGAATACAATACTGTACGACTTATTTTATTGCTTATTTACTACCGATAAATAGTTCGTTCAATAATGTACATGTAAATCGCGCGTTGTTTTTTTTTTTTTCTTTTTATTTCAGTTAATAATAATAATAATAAAAAAACAACAAGGTAAATCAAGCTTCACATTATTTTTTTGTAAAAGATAAATCAAAATAATACCATAAACTGTTTCCATTAAGAAAGAGGATTTTCTATTCCTGTCCTCTTTTTTATATTTAAAATGAAAAATGAAGACAGTGCAATTTCAGAAATCGACGATTTTTTTTTATTCATTTTCCTGATTGAATAGATTAAGAATTGGTGAGAACACCAATTTTTATGTTAAAACAGATCAATAAGGTATCGGTATTCTATATAAACAGTCAAAGGATTGGTGAATACAACAATTTGAATTATCAAATATCTTCAAATAAAGATTGATCTTGGTGGTTCCACCAAGAAAACAAGAGTGATTTTGACCATTCTGCAATCCATTCAAAGAATTGATGAACTTAACAACAAAACAACTAAAATATCTTCATGAGAACTTGGTGATTCCACCAAAATTACAAATAGACAATTTGGCTTAAATTTATAAAAGTGATCTGGTGAAATTCTCAATATTACTTTTAATAATGATGATACTTTTAAAAACGACTTTGGTGAATCCACCAGTTTTAAGACACTGAAACAACCAATTGAAAGAAAATGAGTGGTGAAGCCACCAAAAAAAAATTGTCCTTAATACAGAGTCGGTGGACTCACCAAAATGCAAAAATTCAACTAACAAGACATTCATACTTTCTCTTATAAATACTTGGTGGATCCATCAAAAATACAAACAGGAATACACAAGAATACTTGAATGATATACTGTAAACATTACGCGTGTGTTTATCAGTAGTGGGGAGTTTGGTGGATCCACCAAAAGCATTAAAATCAAAAGGCATTCATAAGTTTCCTTTACAATGACTTAGTGACACTTCCTTAATATGTTTATATACACAATGGCAAAAGCTGGTGGATCCACCAGAAAAGTCAAAAATCTACAAGTAACCCAAAGTTTGATTAAATTGTCCTTAAATACAGAGAGGAGTTTGGTGGACTCACCAAACTGTAAAAAAAATCGAATAAGAAAGCATTCTCAATTTCACTTACAAATACTTGGTGGATCCACCAAAATACAAACAGGAATACACAAGGATACCTGAATGATATACTGTCAAAATTGCCTTTGTATTTATTAAAAGTGGGGGTTGGGATGGTTGGTGGATCCACCAAAAGCATTAAAATCAAAAAGCATTCGTAGTTTTCCTATACAAATGACTAAGTTCCTTTCTATGCATTAGGACAAAAAACTGGTGGATTCACCAGAAAAGTCGAAAATCTACATCTTTACTTTATATTGATACATTCGAAATTCAACAATAAGTGGACCTATCAACACCTGATCAAAATAAATATGAAATACAATGTCAAAGTTCAAAAACAAATGTGCATTCTCCAATTAAGGCACAATATTATATAAACAATATATAAAAATAACCCTCCACATGCCTCCATATACTGTTTTATCTGCACGCTAATAAATAGCTGAATGAAACACTTCTTTAACTCATTTTTTATAAATGAAAAAATACTTTGTTTCTTAAACTTCCCTTGCTATTTGAAAAATTTCCGTGCCTGCACCTACTGCACGTCCTGTAGTGGGATGCGAACCCACGACGTACGGATTAACACTTAGCTGCGTGATACTCGAGCAAACGCTCTAACCATTTCGTTATAGGAGCCTCAAAAATTATCTTGAGCTAAACATTTCAATTCATACACTCCTCTGATGAAATCTGTGGGTGAAGCAATCAAAATACAATAACTTAGTATTCTCATATAAATATATTGAATACGTAAGAAATTAATACTGCACATGTAAAAGGGGCAATGAGCTGTGAGGATCATCACCAATTTAAATAATGAACACCGCACACACTTTACGAATAAAAAAAAATAGACCATGTATTAGTCTCCTATAGAATATGAAGTCATTCCAAATAGAAGTAAAATTATACATGCAAGCTCAACACAATCACAATATGCAAGAGTAGAAATTATGCATTTTTGTCTTTGTTATCCCTAAGATTGATGGAAATACATTTGTATCCCTTTTCACAACTTTGACATGCTTTGCTAGAGTCAAGGTCCAAATTACTGACTGTTCCAAATTCTGTTTGCGAGGTGGGTTTCCTTGTTCCAGTTCGTAGGTAACATTGTGATAAAATCCTAGTGGTTGGGCCTTGATCTGTATCATTTGACATCTGATATGAATTTTCATATACACGTTTTTAGCAATCCTTCCACTATGAACTGTTGAGTACTTCCCCTGACGTTTCTTGACTAAAAGGACCACTATTGTTAACCATTTTACGTTAAACCCGTCATCAGAATATTATCATTCCGATGATTTCCTGTTTAATACTGTTCTCTTGTCTCTTTATAAATGTATCTTTTAGACATCTATGTGTTTTCTGTTTTTACTCCTTAGACATTTTGGTGGCTGCGGTCCTGCTGGGTTGTTTACCTCCACCTTATGCCCTATGATAGAAGTATATGAACAAAGTCTATGAATGGTGCACAAAATTCAAATGATTCTTATTTTCTGTTGTTTTTTTTTTATTCTATAGAATTTCAAATTTTGAACAAGTAATTAAATTCATTTCCAGTAAACAGAATTTAAAAAAGAGTCCCATAGGCCACATCGCTGAAATCAATTAAGTATTGAAAAGTTTAAATACAAAAGTTGTCCCGACATTTGATCTCCAGTGCATTGCCCTACACCAGGCAGATGATTTGAACGCATTTGTATCTACACCACCTGAGGATGCTTCTCAATAAATTTTACTTATTATACATTACGTATACATAAATTAACGCATTCAAATCGTACATGTGTGTTTGTTGTGGGAGAGAGGGCTACAAAATTATCTTGACAAAATGACTCTGCTTGAGAACACAGTTTTCACAATTTTGTTATTTGATTTATTTTGTTCTTTTTAATATGAGAACATTAACATGACTACGAAAAATTCTTATAGGCCTGGCTGCACCAGGTTTGTTCTCTGCTTTCAAAAATTGAGTTCTGGATATTTGGGTTATTTGATTTTCACTTTCGAGGAACAAATTGATTTACAATAAATCATCAATTATTTCAATAGAATCTAAGCCAAATTTTATAGCTGGATGAGAATCACTAGCTAGAATTTTATCTTTAATTCTAACAGTTATAGATTTAACAACAGTAGGCTTTGACTCTCAGTACTCATGATCTAAAGTGAACGTACTTTGTTTTTTTTTTTTTTTTTGTTTTTTTGTTTTTTGTTTTTTTGTTTTGTTTTTTTTTTTTCACAATGCATGCAAATGAAAAAAGATCCAATCCCATTCCCTATAGCCCCAGTTAAACAAATAAATACTAGTATATCCTGAATTCTTTGTTTTCTTTGAAAACGTTTTTTTTTTTTTTCACATTAGAACCCGGAAATCTTTGTGCTTGATATAAAATTTTCAGACATTTCTCTGGACAATGTTGTTTGTTTTAATCATTTTATGAGTGTGTTTGTCACATGTATCGATGTGTTAATTCAAAAAATTATACAGAAAGTTTTTTTATGATTCAAAAGTATTCGAATATAATTTTTAAAAATCAAATGGGCTAAGTAAAGGACGCGCGTATTAACATGACAATTGTGTGTACCAACACTAGTAGATTGAACACACAAATAAAAAAGGAAAGTATATGTAGACCTTCATCAAATTATAAACCCATTTTGTTTACAAAAATTTCACTTGTCCCATTTTATTTATCCTGATATTTTTTAAATGTTCTTCACTTCTTTATCAACAAAATATCCAACAAGATAGACACACATTCTTCATATTACATTTCTGAGTTTCAAAATAAATGCGACTTACCATTATAACGCCAACAAATTCCATTAAAAAACAATCAAATTTAAAGCCATTTTTAAAATTCAACAGTATATCAAGTCATTTTTTCTCAAAGTATCGCTCATCTTATTCCATTTAACTGAATTGTCTATAAATGGGTGGATTTAGACAGACTGTGTCTGATAGCCCTTAGCAACCTACATGTACCCAAATATGTCAAGCTTAAGGACGGATGATACAAACTTTTATCAAAAATTTAATTCATGATATGATTAAGATTAAATATTAACCGCATTGAATTTTATTTTTTTTTTTCAAAGTTTCAAAATAATTTAATTCAAAATGACAGAAATTTGTATAGAAAAATAAGGATGGTTGCAGAAAATGGAATTTTGGACATCGTAGAAATTTTACAATTTCTTAATTATAGCATTTTTTTTTCAAATCATTAACAGCAAAAATATGTCGACGTCATAAATATATACCAATTTTTTTGTATCATATCTGTCTTTACGACAAGCAAATATTGAAAAATGAAGATTATGAAGAAATAGACAGAAACGGTGTTCAAAACATTTTTTTTCTAGGACAGTTTAACATTCAAATTAAAATTCGCTATAAAATGTCACTAAAAATAAGACCAATTAATTAAATGAAATAATTTTATCTATGTTTCCTCCTGTGCACACTTTTCCTCTGGGGTCTTAATTAACAATGACGAGTACCACGACATTTAAAAAGAAGAAAAAAAAACTAATACTTTTAGTTAAAAAATACAGCAATAACTCTTTACTCTGTCCTAGAAAGAGGAGAGATACCTACCAACAGGTAAAACTTCTGATTGGATCTTTGATGAAGATAAATGCTGTTTTAGTTCGTCAACGTCTCATTTATCTCTGTACTGCTGACGTTTCGCTTCAGTTGAACATGTAAATTTGGTCAAATTTGAACTTTTCAAATTACTTTTCCACTATCTTCTCTGTCAGAAGCAGCTTTTGATACTTTAAAAGATTATAGTTTTTAGAGTGCTTTAGCATGTTTAGTAAATAGTAAAATATAACGGAGAAGTTGTTTCATCTTCGAAGAATAAGCAATGTTATAGAAATCCTCAAATAAGATGGTGATGATTCAACACAGAAAACGCAGATAAATTCTAGCCAAACCACTTATATGTTGCACCACTTGAAATGTTAATCCAAGAATATAATTACATGTTCACTAAAGGATCTACGTGCTCCTTGAAATTCACCATCCTAAGTTCTTGCGTTTTCTTCTGCATTCCCATCTTTGATTTAAATAGAATATTTTCACTCCCTGAAAATAGCGCATTAAACAGAAGTACAGTAACGTTTTACTTCTAGAAGTTTCTGTTTCAACAAATAAATTGAGTCTAGCATCTATTAAAAGAATTACCTTTAAATTAGAATTATTTCCATTCTCCTTCTGCATGGTCCAGTGGGCACATAAAACGTTATTTGTTGCTCTTGGATTTAATAATTAGTAGAAAGTGAAGACAAAGCTGAACATTTGTAAGATCCGTCCTGTGTACATTTCGTACGCCTAGCCCAGTCGAGACTATCACCAGTCACAGCACGTGGCCATTGCATATACACAAATTTCCTGTATTGAGTTGTGTTGAACTTATTCCCACATTACCTAAGTGACTATTTCAGCTCTCTAATTCTCAATATTTACTCAATCTATATCTTATTTTCAGGGAACAGAATAATTTCAGTTTAATGCAGCGTCATTGATGTGAATTCATTTTAATGGGCTGATCTAAAGGGGGGTCTCCCATGGAATCTGCAGAGTTACTAAATGTATATTATAAAGCAACTAAAAGTGACCTTAGACACCCCACTCCCTTAGAAACGCAGATCCCTGTTAAGTTGGTTAGAAAACTTATACATATGAAGCATAAGATTTGATCCCCCCCCCCCCATGAAATATATTTTTCACGTATGGAAAGGAGTTCACGTTTTTTGACTTGTCAAGGAATTGTGGTGGTTTTTTTTTTTGGGGGGGGGGGAGGGGGGACCTCCTTGGAAAAAAATTCCTAGATCCGCACCTGTTTTCCTATTTTTTTTTACGTATAGAAATATTCATATACTTTTGCAACAAAATTGAAACAATAAATACAATTTGATGCAATTTGGGCAAAGAATGGGTTGAATAACTAGATTACAAAAAACCAAAGTCTAAACAATTCCATAAATGAATGAATGGATCTTTACCTTGGAAGTTTTTTTTAATGAGATTTACTTGTTATCTAATGTCTTGGCGTCAGACAATATAGACTTAATAGGTCTTGTTGGTCAGTTAGTTCTATAGAATTACTGCGATAATCAGTAGCATGAAGATCATAAGGATTAATGACCTAAAGGAAACAGAGCATAAGACCTGATGTCAATATTATCACATTATATATTAAAAGTTACATAACATTTGGCCATTTTTGAATGCATCATTCATCATTCAGATCCGCGGCAAAACAGCAGGAATGAAACTGGTCGGGTCAGCACTTGGCGGTATAACTCTAAAAGATGTCTTTTTTGAATGCAAACTACGTTTCTTTAACTTAAGCTTTAGTCTTTTGAAAGTCTTCACATAGTAGTAGTCATATCTTTCAGACCTTTGATTTATTCATGATCAAAACTATAATATTCATGTGAAAGATATGGATGTTGATTTTTTTTTGTGCTAAAATTCAAACTGAAAGATGTTAATCTACGTACTAGTTACAAGTTTATTAAAAAAAAGTATTGCATGTCAACCAAAAACAAAAAAAGTTATAATTCACATGATTTAGGAGACATATCAATATAAATAAGCTGTTTTCTGTAGTATAGTAGACTAAGTATCATATATCATGATTATTGGGGGGGGCACGGTGATCCCCCTCCCGCTCTCACGCCCGGTTTCTACGGCCACGAGAAACGAAATTACAAGTAACTCTGTATTTAGAATAAATTAATATCTGAGTTTTATTCAATGTTGATGACAATGGAGTTAAACGTTTTCTAGTCTCTCTAGATTTAATTTGATTACGCTGGATTCAAATTTGATTCTTCGCATAATAAAGAATTTGCATTGTTTCATAGCGTTGTGTGATACTTTCACATCTGCAGTATCGCTAAGACAGGATTAATGTGAACACTTACAATCGCATCAACCTTTCCAAATTGCATAACATTGATCCATTCTACCTCGAGTGAATTATTTTCCATGGTAATGTACTTCATGCCGAGCAAAACAGCAGGAATGAAGCTGGTCAGGTCAACACGTCCTGATTATCCAAAAAAGATAAATTTATGGCTCCCTGCCTTGAAAATTTCACTTTGACTTGCGTAGAAGTATTAATAGTCCTGTGCTTTCTGTCGGGAGCGATTACTCCCATGTTTCTTTTAGAAAAAAAATTCCGTCGAAAAAAAATATTTTAAATAAATCAAAATTATCCTTGTTACCCAGTTTGCCAGTTTTATATCACAGGGTGTTTTCCCCTGAATGATATCAGTTTCTACCATGTTTTAAATTAATTTCATTCAACCCTCTCATTTTTATTTTGTTTTTTACCCATTTCCTTCACATTTGCTTTTAAAATGACAAATATTGACCATATATGAATATTTCTATTCAGAAAGTAAGTAGATGTAAATAAAATTAATTAAACAATTTACAACACTCTATCTTCTTCACCTTTCAATGAAATTCATATTTTGAATGCTGATGACAGTTTTATCGTAATTAACATGATTAAGGCGTGTTAACTTTGTGAAGGGCGGGGAGGGGGTGTATCCTCTGCAAGCGCCAGCGGACAAATTTAATTGTAAAACTAGCACATGTCTGGTATTAATGCAAGCATTTAATCTAGATTATTTGAACCAGTATCTTTCTGTTAAAACAGGTAGATGGAATTGCACTCAAGAAATGAATAATTTGAAATATGCGAAAGTAAACAGATATGAAATGAATATCATAATAGAGTGTTCAGAGAGTAATGATTTGAGTAATATGTAAATAGATTGTTTGAGAACTTTGTTCTGATCTAAAGCCCATGAATTTTTGAAGTTATGTACTCAAAAATACCGAAAATGTTATTTAAAACATTGCACATTAATTTCATTCCTAAATTAAGAATAATTATGCTTTCGAAAAAATGTTGATCCGTATAACAATCATATAGATATGGCCGACCTTTACCTTCTCTCAAAGTCTCAGGTGTCGTCACGCCGGCTGGCGACGCTGACCCATTGGTGATTAAAAAAAAAAAAATACTCGCAATATAGGTGTTTTTGGTATTTATAAATGGATAGGTGTTGAATAGACAATTCCAGTCAAAAAAATTGGTGTTGCTACATGTATATTGCGGAACGGAAAACGACACGGAAGGAAAACGGAAAATATGACTTTAGAATAAATCACTTAAAATACACAAATTATATCAAAAACGATATACATGTATATCTTATACAAGGATTTTCACATTTAATCCTTCATTGTTAAATACAAGTTGATTTAGTCAAGTTCAGTCTCTTATTCACGAAAATCTCTGACAAAGGCAAAGAATAGGGATTGGAAAAGATATACAGAAAATGTATACCTTACATGTAAATGTACATGAAACATGTCGTTGTTACAGTAGCAAAATATGGAATAGTGCAATAACTTGGGTGTGACCGGTCAACAGGTGATGCTTACTCCTCCTAGGCGCAACTGATCCCACCTCTGGATTCCCAGGGGTCCGGTGTTAACGGCTCTTCACAGTTTTGTATTGTTGATAGATTTTTTAAAGATCGGTCACTGTAGCAGTTCAATATCTCCGCCCTTCTCATTCTTAATTAAAGACCACCAATATATCAACATGAATGGCAAGTATTCGATATCTAGATGAACCATGGTAAAAAAAAAAAATGTAAATAGATGCTCTCATAAGACAGTAATACCCGCACTAATGTGTTTTCCTCTAAATGCAGGCACGTAGCATCGGGGGGGGGGGGGGGGGCAGAGGTGGCCTGCCCCCCCCCCTTTTTTTCGAAACATTACTTTTTGCTATTGAAAATGTTCATGGAAGGGTGGTCCCCCCCCCCCTACACTTTTTGTTGCATTATAGTCAAATAAAGGAAATGTAGTAGCGTACATATAAAATTGGGGTACTGAAAGAAGTTGGAACCCACCCCAACCCCACCCCACCCCACGAAATAGGATTTTTGAGTTTTGAAAAAATAAATTGGCTTGTCAAGTTTTTACAGGTAAGTTGATTTTTTTTCTCTGGCTGCCCCCCCCCCCTTTCAAAAACGTTGCAACGTCCCTGAAATGTGCTCTGACTGATCTCCTTCAAATTCTGGTAACCAGGGAGGAAGTACATATTTAATTTTTTCCAGGGGGATCCAACCCAGAAATTTCTTGACACGCACAAAAAAATAAATAAAAATAAATAAATAAATAAAAAACACTTAAACTTCTCTCCCATATGTGAAAACCTATTTCATGGTGGTGATGGGGGAGGAGGGGGGTTTGGCTGCTCACTTTTTAAGCTTCATATGTATAACTTTTCATACCAACTGAACAGAGGTCCGTGTTTTCTAAGGTGGAGGGGGTCCAAGGCCACTTTTAGTTGCTTTCGTAGATGGATTTCGTATATAGGTTCCGGACCCCCCTCCCCCCTCTAGATCCGCGCATATAAATATTTCATTACCAGTCTGATATTACCTAATAAATAAATGTAAATTCTGATAAAGTGAGAATTTTTGCAAGATTTGTGTAAAAAAAAAAGGGGGGGGGGCTAGTTAATTTTCTACCCATAGTTGGAACTTCTTGAATTTATTGTCAGAACAACAATTATTATTATTATTTTAGTGTATAGCTTTTTTGATGATCTTAAAAAAATTAGATGCGAAATGACAACTCGTGCAAATTTTTATCAGTATTTGGGTTGGACTCTGAGAACCCCTTTCCAAATCTTGACCCAATCAACTTTGTCAAAAATCAACCCCCATCCACGATTCACCCGTTTTCCTGTCATATTTAGAATAGATAGCACAAACTTATGAAAAAAAATTGTATGTAATTATAATATAATACAAATGTACACCTTTTTGGAAAATTTCTAGACTCGTGCGTGGAATTACGTCATACTGCGATGAGCACTACTTTTACCGTTACCGTTTTGCACATGGTGTATGTACATCATTATTACCACTGGGATTATTGATATTTAGTGTGTGTTTTAATTGGATTTATTATTCAAGTTAACAGTACCTATAACAGGCGGTAAGTGCATTATGAATATATTATTTTAAACGTTTAGTATAGAAGGGGGTTTGTTTGTTGTTTAACGTCCTTCTCGAGAATTTTTCACTCATATGGAGACGCCACCACTTGCCGGTGGAGGGAAGCAAATTTAACCTATGGTCGACGTTAAGGCCATTGACCAGTGAGGGATCTTTTTTTGTGCCAACAACTACTGCAACAAGGGATCTCGGTTTATACAGTCTCATCCGAAGAATTGGTCTCCACGTCCCGCAGAGGATTCGAACCCACGACTTTAATATTCTTATGCGATGATTATCATTTACCAAGGAATTTAAGTGTGAGTCTTTTCAATATTAATCCTTAAGAATGAAAATCAGAACCCCATTTTTTTTTTATTATTTTTTTTAAAAATAATTTTCATGCTCTTCTTTACTCTCGCCTCGCACTGCGTTTATTTCTGGCCTTGATTATATATATGTACACTGAACCAAACTTCTAAGTGTTCACCTAACATTTTTTAAGTTATAAAGAACAAATGCATACAATAAATAATTTCTTTAATTCATTGTTGATGATGCATATTTCAGTTCGATGTTGCGTAAATTTCATGTAAGTATCTCGTCAGACTTTAAAGCAAAGTGTCAGGAATATGATGTACCCTCAGAATGAAAATTCACATAAAATAATCTCTATGGAGTAAGACCACCACTTGTTCAAATTATTGCAAGACATCCTTTTCTCATGGATACCATGTAACCTTGAATAAGAGGTTGATCTATCTGCTGCCACACCTACTGCATGGATCTTTCTAAACCGTTAAAATTGTGTGGAAGGGGGGGGGGGGGGGGCTTGGACATTCCTTTTGAAAGTCCCAAATGTGTTCAATGGGATTTAGATCCGGGTATTTGGCAGGCCAGTGCATCACACAGATGCCTTTTTGTCAACACTTAGACCCTCCTTGGGCGTTACGCAAGTAAGTGTACCTCTTTAAGGATGATTCAGACTGTTTGAGATGATATTGGACTGCCATGAGCACCAATTTGTTGCCAATTTCTTACCATTGAAGTTGCTGCTTTAAATGTTTCTAAAGTGGTTCAGGACCATGTAACAATCTTTTAACCTGGCTGTGACGCGAAACCTTGGCCTCAGACGAAGATCCAGATCACTTCCGGTTTGGTTAAATTTTGTCCAAAGCTTTCAAACTGGGATAAGTTGGCGATAAAAATGAGACATAACCTATAGAAAAATGTGTTTAAATGGATTTTTATACTGATTGTTAATTTTTAAAAGTAATATCAAGGACAAATAAACAGTAAAATAAAAGTTTGTAAAACGTGTCATAAGGATGATCCAGATATCAACATTCCAACGGCTCTCCCTCCTTCCTCAATGGTCATTTTGCCCATGTTTTGTGTTTTTTAGTTAAACCAGTTGTTAAGAATTGATAATGGTCACAAAAAGAAGCTGATTACACAAAGCACGTGTCGCAAAGTACAGATTTATTGTTTTTAAGCTTCGTCACGGGACATTGGTTTTCATCGGTGATAAGTGATTTTCTTTCGACGATTGTTGAGAAGACTCATTGGCTATAATAATTTGAAAATATCATAATATTCCATCATGTAGTTTTTAAATAAATGCATTTATAAGAGTGAACACGAAGTTTTGTTAAGTGTATATCAAGCTGCTATTAATTTAATTGAACAAACGGAAGCTTAACTTCTATAAAATAAAGACTTTTAAAAGATTTCTTTAGGTACGTCTTATCTAACAGTCATAGTTAGATAATTGCAACTTGTAGTACGTAACTTTTGACGTCTAAATATTGCCTGGGTTGTACAACCATCCATCAACCGGTCAATTGTTTTTCTTCAACACTGTAACTTGTAATGACGTGCACAGCCCCCGTCCCCAAATTAATCAATATTGATTATTCATGTAGCGAATTCATAACAAATGAAAAAAAAAATTGTACAGTTTTAAATAATCACATTTCTGTCTTTACTTATTTTTAAAGCTAGTTTATCATTCTAAATATTATATTTACTACCGCATTAATTTAACGGATATTCACCTTTCCGCAGACACAATTTAATGAAAATTCCATGTCCACGCAGAAAGGGAAGGTGGCCGAGGTGGAGGGGGGGGGGTTTACATGTCAAGATGATAATGTTTAAGCGATTTTTAAAACGCTATTTGGTATCAGTGATAACATCCTTTAAAGGGAATATTGACGACTACCCTCGCTCATCTCGAAAATCTTAAGCAGAATTTAATTCTAATGAATCAATTTCGACTTCTTTATCAAAATTTTCCCGAACTTTTTTTTCGTAGACCTCTGACTTTTCCCTTAGTTCTATAACACTCGGAACTCGTGAGTTACACGCTAGGTGTCGTTTTTGCATCACTTCCGTAATTTCTACTTTGACATTTCCAAATCTTGTAGCATTTTTCACGTTTGACGATGAATACTCGGATTATTATGGAGTACCTGGGCAATTGAATAGCACGATTAAAGACAAAAATATCTACCGAAACAAGATATCATGACACATTTTGGTGGCATGTATTAGGTAAATGATATTTGGGGCCTGATATCCAAGAGGGGTCCAGTGTAAGCAAATGGAAGTGACTTACCTTCTCTATTTTATAATACCGCGGGTATGATTTTTTATTAAAACGTTAATTCTGCGTTATTTTTTTGGATTTTTCTTATGGAATACATTGTAAATGTGTACTAGAAGAATAATTTATGGAAAAAATACATAAAAATATTTTTGACCCGTGGGGTATTTTCGGTTGGGGGGGGGGGTCCTGTACACAAGTACCTGTACGTGTTGCAAGTGGATAGATAGAGTTTTGAATCTTTTCTGTGGTAAAATTAATTTATTGTACTATGTACATCTTTAATGAACAGGCCCATAAGAAGCAATTTCAGTAAAAAGGGGGGGGGGGGGCAGGCATACATTTTCTGTTTTCAACTACCAAAAATTTCTTGAAGAGCTAAAAAAAAGGTCATCAGACGTTTTTATTTAGGGGGCACAAGCATATGGTAGCTATGTTTTTTTATAGTATTCTATATATCGGCAAAATAATTGGGTGGGGGAATGGGGGCTTAAGGAAGCTCTAAACACTGCACACTAAAGAGTACTATTTGTAAGGTAGTTTTATTGAGTTAGAGTGATCTGCCCTTAGAAGAATATTAGAATAAATGGGAATCTACAGTTAATGACACAAATTGTTATGAATTAAAGTATTCTTAATGTTATGTTAGACTAAGATTAAGTAATTAAATACATAATTTCCATTAATTTTTCCGATGTAAGTAAACAACAGCGATTTCTGTTCACTGATAGTTCATTGTCTTTGAACATTTTTCCTGCAGAAATAGGGCAGGCACCCTATGTTGAAAATGAACTAGATACACTGAATATGTGCACCTTTATCATGTTTATATGATATATTTTTCTCAAAGTCCAAAAAGCATTTTTGATTAGTGTTTAGAGCTTCCTTAAGTATTCTATATATCGGCAAAATTATTGGGGGGGGGGGGGGCATGGCAACATAATGAAGCGCTGCTTTTTAAATCAGAATATCACATTGTTTTCTATGCATGTAAAATAAAATGTATCCATCCACAAAAGTTATCTTTCCATTATTATTTTTAGTGAAAAAAGATAGTTATTTGATTAAAAATTCTGCATCTGAAATTTCTGTAACAATTACAAGACTTATATGTTAAGAGATAGACAAATCTCAATTTTCACAGTATAAATGTTTTAGGTAAACTATTATAAGTAATTAATAAAAATATTGGCAATAGAAAATATAGTTGCAGATTTTTTTTTCCGGAGAGCTACAGTTCTGCAACTATAGAAAATAGAAATCATTACTGTACGATAGAACAACTTGTCCGAGCTATACAGTGAGTTTTGCTAATCTTTTTTACTGACAAACAATTCTATAAAAAATGTAGTGTGTAATGGCATGTCTTTATTGCCAGACCTACAGCTAATACGTAGAATTCACATTTGGCAGTACTAGCATTCAGGTACGAAGTGTCGTTTTGGAGGGGGTGGGGATGGGGGGAGCTGTCTCAAGTTAAAAAAGGAAAATGGTAAAATGTCAAAAAATATTATTATATATTATATTATTTATCATTATAATTAGATGTAGTAATATCGTGTATGTATTGTGCCTTAACGTAGCCATTTGCACTAGTACCGCATGTAGCTGTGTCTAATCCTTTATAATCGTAGAAAGATCTAGCCCGTTCGCGAAGTAAATGTCTCAGTCGGTACTTAAATCGGATCAGTTCGTCCTTCTATCGTATTTTGTGGAACAGAATCGCAGTATCCCGCTCCAGCAAAAAATACCACACCCTATGGAAAAATCGTAAGACTGACCTGGCGAATAACGGCAATCATGGGTAATCGTAGCATAAATCGTGACAATGTAACAGGGTCTAATAACTTTTGCGGAAATTTGTAGTCCTAACGACACTGCAAGAACCCACGATATAATGCAAGTGTCCTTTAAACCAACAAAAAGATACGGAAAAAGCCGTGCGATTACAGCCAAGTAGGGCTATATCGATGCATACTTATACTCAAGAACGTATCGTATAAGTAAATTTGGCGTGCGATCTGCAGGAATAATGCATTTTTTACAAATGCATTTTAGGTGTTTTTTTTAAAATGCAAACATATGACGTTTCAAAATCATGAAGAGATGACCCAGAGATAGCAAATTTTTAGAAAAACGTGTTTAAAAATGTAACTTTTTGTACCAAATGATTCATCTACCCAATTCAATATCGGGAAAATATTTCCCTTTCCTACTTGACAGGAACCCGATACATAAAAAATACTAAAATTTCATTTGACAAATCAATGAAATTTTCACTTTTTAAGTGCGCTTATATTCTTACCGAATGCCAAACGAAAGCGCCCTCGTTCTTTACTTCCAATATAACTCGGTCTGGCAAAATCAAAGGTATGGAACATTTGATTGAATAAATGATAAAAAAAATTAAACTTGAAGCCTATGCCTATGGCAAGGACATTTAACAGTTTAAGTACCGTACAGTGCAGACCGTCTCTAGGTTTCTACTTTTTAGGAAAGGGAATGGTGGGAGGGGTCTTGACCACTATCCCTTGAGCCAGGGAATTTTAAATAAATTGGTACAATTTTATGGGTTCTTTAAGTTATCCTTTCCATTTAGAATCCATGATTAAAATCTAGAAGTGTTGATTTAAACAAATGAATAATCAATTTAATTTAGTTTGTGAATGTTATTTTCGAAAACTACATAGACAGACAAATAAATTACACAAGATTACCATTATAACTTACTAAATTGATGCAGTGTTTTCCTTAACATGGGGGAGGGTGTGCAGATCGGTAGCTGCATGTTAAATAACTACGAAAAGAGAAGAAACAAAATGGAAAGAGGAATAAAAAAAAAACAACAGATGTATACTTTTTCGTCCCCTATCGATTAAAACGAAGGCACTGTAGGTTTCATCCAAGTCTGTTCGTCTGTCTAGTCTGTCTAGCTGTCCCTTTGTCTGTCTGTTAGTCTGTCTCACTGAGTTTTCCGCACTGTTTCCTTACACGCTGGCAGATATTAAGGTGATTGTCTATTTTACGAAGTTACACGTACATGTAAGATGAGGTTTAGATTTTTTCCACTTGGATGACTTTTGACGGGATTATGACCTTGTTGAGTTCTAAGATTTTATGTTACATCTTCCGGTAGAGGACTAGTATTGCTCAAGGCAATTCTCAGAAGAATATTTGTTTTATTAGAACTAAATGCATCACTATCAATTTCAAGGGCCGTTTGAAATCACTAAAAATACAGTCAATCTTCGAAAGTAAAATAGAAGTGTGGTGTTTGTGTGTGAGAGATATGGAGTATTACTTCGTTGTGGCAAAGGGGCGGTGGGGAAGTGGGAGGGGGGCAAGGTCCTTATTAAATAATGTTTTGCGATAAGAGGATTTAGGAGCTGCATACCCCTCCTAGACCTCCCATCCCACTGTTGTTCCAACGTCAATGCATGTTCACAATGTTTTTGACACATTTATTGGACAATCTGATATGATTTATTTTTTTTTTTGAAATGGCAGGCTCATATTGGTTTAACATTTACATCAATAACTAACTAAGATCTGTATTCAGTACAATCAACATTAATTAAATATTGCATATTAGAATAAATCTATTCATTTAACTAAATAGCGAAACTTGGAGTAAATATCACATCAAGATAAGTCAAAATGCATGTTCTATATAGTGAAATTCAAATGTTAATTAGCATTTTATTTGTGAAGAAGTTTATAACTCGAAATTTTTAATCGATAGGAAAAAATTGTTTAATTGCTAGTATCTGTACATGTACATGTATTACCTATAAAGTGTGATACAGAAATTGTGGTATAACATACGTGTACATGTACACGTATGTATCGAAAGTTAAAAATTTACGTATTAAATCGTTCAAAATTTTCAAACAAAAAACATTTTTTGTTACATTTTCACCACATTTCTGTGAGTTTTTTTATGTACCCTAACAATTTAGAGCGAGGAGATTCAGGATTTAAGAAATATGTTGTTCACTATTGTTTAAAAGCGTAAAAAAGACCCACGAAGACTAATAAATTAAATTAAACAAGAAGGAAAAATATTATACGTTTCATCAGTAGCGCTTAAATTAATATGAGAGAGAGAGAGAGAGAGAGAGATTTCCTCTACTAATTGCTTGGATTCAGTTACGATGAAAGTAACACTCACTCATTCGTGCGTGGGAGAAACTCCACGACGCTGGTGATCTAATCGTACAATCTTACAATTTACACAAACTATCGGTCATGTATCGTCGTCTGTGCGCATTGGGTGGTCAGTGAATACAACGTGAACATAACCACGCAGAATGTACATGTAGTAAAGTGGTTTTTTTTAACGAACTAGACCATGTTGAACAAATTTACTTTTCATTGACAAAACCGAAATTCTCTGTTTCACAAGTTACCGGAACGATGCAGGTTGATGCACATTGACGTGCCACTCATTAAATACGTGCACTCTCTACCTTTAGCAAAAATGAAAACTTTACTGGGTCAAAATGTCAAGCTTCATTGGCTGCTTAAAAAATCTGCCAATTTGAACCTGCATATCGACTAATTTATGTTTTGGATGCTGCTATTTGTCGTTTTTGCAATTTATTGTCATTGCCCTATAAACTCTTTTTCCGAATATACGACTTTTGATGCACTAGATCTTTTCAACATAAATAAGCTTTAAAAATCGAGGAAAGAAGTAAATTAAAAAGCATATTACATTGTATTTAATAATTTAATTCTTTGGAACATATCTTTGTAAGTTTTTTTTTTTTTTTGGAATGTTTTGAAAAAGAGGAAACGAATTAAAAATCAATATCGAAATTATATATATTTAAGGAGTTACCCATTTTATATGGTACATGTATAAAGTGGTTTGGGGCAGTTTACGCTTTAAAAACCGCGAAGCGGTTCACAAAAAAAGCGTAAACTGTTCCAACCCAGTTTATACCGTATAAGTTGGGTACCTATTGAATTCATTCCTCATAATTTAATTTTCATTCATTTGGTGTGAGAAAAAAAGATGATTGTCCTTAAAAAATGAATTCAATTTGTACAAAATTTGAATGTAACGTCAGGAGGATCGATACGTTTTTGACGCAAGTCATTGTGACGTAGGCAACCCATTTTATACGATATAAAGTAAATTTTTTATCCAATCAAATACAGCGTTACAACCATTACAACCACAATATATATATATATATATATATATATATATATATATATATATATATATATATATAACTCTGATTTAAGGACTAGGGAGACCAGAACATTATATATGGCTTAAGGAGACAATATACAGATTTTTTAAATTTGCTTTTTTCTAAAAAGAAATACCAGATCAATGTTCTATAGAACACCATTTAGTCGACTCTTGCTTTATTTTTTCATTATAAATGCCTCCTAAAAATATATGAAAAAAATGGTCTCCCTAATATTTTATGTTTCTCTCATATGACTTAAGGAGACCAGTGTATACTTTTATACATATAACTTGTGGTTTAAGTAGACCATTTTTCTTTCATAGTAATTTCACTGATTATGGATTAATTAACATATTGTTTCCAACCAGAATAGTTGCGGATGGTCATTGGTCAAGCTCAGCAGAAAGATATTTGTGTTAATGTGACTCAACATGATCAGTACAAAATCTTGAATATAAAACTAAAGTCATTGCACAAGTGACTTATATAGAGAGTAGTTGCCCCCCTGGCGCAGTGGTTAGAGCGTCTGCTCTAGAGTAGAGAAGTAAGGAGTTGATCCTTACATCGCAGGTTCAAATCCCACAGTTGGCTGGGGAGACCGATCCTTCGGATGAGACCGCATAAATCGAGGTCCCGTGTCACAGTAGGTGCTGGCACGAAAAAATCCCTTCACTGCTCAATGGCTGTAAGTGCTGAGTATAGGACAAAATTTGCAGCTTTCCACTGGCATGTGGTGGCGTCTCTATATGAGTGAAAAAATCCCGAGAGGGACGCTAAACAACATACAATCAATCAATCAATCAATATATAGAGAGTATAAGCCCAGAGTAGCTTGTTCTGATATCCACAATTAACTCTCAATGCTGTCGCCCACATGTTGCAGTGGTAAGAGCCTATGCTCTAGAGTTGCCGTGTTAGGAGTTGATCCTTATGTCACATGTTTGAATCCCACTGTGGGACGTGGAGACCGGTCCTTCGTACAAACCAAGGTCCAGTGTCACAGTAGATACTGGCATGAAAAAGATCCTTCACTGCTCATTGGCCCTGTGTGCCGAGCATAGGTCATTTGCAGCTCTCCACCGGCAAGTGATGGCGTCTCCATATGAGTGAAAAATTCTCGAGAGGGACGTTAAACAACAAACAAACTCTCAATGTCCAATACAGTTTAACCTGAAAGTGAATGCAGACATAGACATGCAGACATAGATTAGACTTATTCTTTAGACCAAGTATAGTATACTCCATATTGTTTTGTTGAGGACACAAAGTTCACAGTGGAAATCAAGTAGTTTTTCCTGCTATTTATACCCAGCTTCTTTTAAACCATATAGTCATTGAGTGCATTCACTTTCCAACTAATTGATGAAGTTCTGAATCATACCTATATTTGTTTAAATTCTTTGTGATTTAAGAATATGTTTGACCAGTTGAAACCAAGAGTACATGTACTACATAAAATTTCAATGTTGTTATTAAGATCCAGTATAGCAATATGTAGATGCCATGTTCAATATACATATTTGCTATCATTAAACTTGCAGAGACCATGAATCAAAATAATTCAAATGCTTCAAAATCATTTTATTTTTACTGCTAGTCAAAATACAGTCACTCAAGCATATCCTTTGTTAATTTGAAAAAAAAATGATAGTTTAACATTTATTATTAATACCATACCAAAGCACAAGATAGTGCACTTCTTACATAATCCAATGATTCATGCTGTGATTTGACATATTTAGATGTTTCTCATTTACAGTTCAATATACATGATATACAAGTACAGTGTGACACTAACCTAGTATCAGTTGAATGGATCATTACTATTCTGTTTTTAAGAAGTTTGCAGGGTAAAAAGTATAATAAAATAAAAATGTTGATACATTTATTGATTGCATATGCTAAAAACTTTGATAAAATATCAAACTTTGTATCATAACAGCTTTTACAAATTAATTCAATACATTCAAAGGTACAAAAATCAAATTATTTTCATCCACAGTTTTATCATATTCAGTTGAACAACAGCTACATCTATTATATAAAATGTATGGTAGTTGGCACTGATGGTATAATCAAAGAATACAAAGCTCACTTCTATAAATGTTATCCACTAGTAAGGCAAAGTCTCACTCAACAAACACTCTGGTAATGTATATCACCTGAATCCAAAATCTATGCAAGTTGTTCTGGGTTAGATTTAACTGCTCAATAACCCTGAAAATGTATGTTACATCCAGCATCAGAAGCAGGATGCATCATCTATGTTTACTGATCACCAAAGAGTATATTGTTACTTTGAATGAACCTTCTCTAAAAAACTGGTCATTAATCCAGAAAATCTAAGTCAAATCAAGGATTGGTACCCTGAAACATTAACATACATCATCTTTGCAGGTTTGTTCAACATACAGTTTATAATTACATGAGAATAGGACTGCTCAAAACACTTACTCTTGTGGAGTCCCCCATGTGGCGCAAAGGCTAGAGTGTGTAATCTAGAGTCGCAAGTAAGGATTTAATCCTTAAGTCTCAGGTTCAGATCCACTGGGGATGTGGGGACCAGTCCTTCAGATTCGACCGTATAAACCGAGGTCCCACCTCGCAGTTGATGTGGGCACAAAAAAGATCCCTTATTGCTCAATGACCCTGAATGCTAAGTATAGGTCAAATTTTGCAGCTCTCCACCAGTAAGTAGTGGCATCTCCATATGGATGAAAAATTCTTGAGAGGGATGTTAAACAACAAACAAACAAAAACAAAAAACACATGAAGAAAATGTTGATCAGGTCAAGCATCTGAAGTAAATCTGTTAATGTGCTTTAATCCATGCAAGTTTGTCCAGTTAGAGCTTAGGAATAAACCTTGCTCCTTAAATTTTAACTGGGATGACAATGCTAGGTATATAGCAAGAACTCATCTAGACTGTCCAGAAAAGCTTAAGAATATTTAGCAATATCTTACTTGCATGATTTAAAAAAATCTGCAATCTAACATTATTCTAAAACAATTTCAACAAAGTTTCTAATTTTCAACAAATTCAATGCACTATGAGATGAATTACATTTCTAAACCACATACACTCTACTTAAAGTGCAATATACATGCATTATACTGTATGTTAAATCTTTACAGTTCTCTTCAAGTACTCTAATAGTATATAAAATATGAAGATTACCAAAAGTGATCAAGCTTTGAAGTCCATTGAAACAATACAAAATTGGAGCAGAGCAAACACAGACCTCTAAAAACACCAAGTGCTATGGAGGAGAAAGCATTTTCTGCCATGTGCTCCTTGACATGATTGGGCAAATGGAAAAATCCACAAACAATTCAGTGTAAACAATTTTGATGAAAAACATTAGTCAACATTCAACTTAATGATAGATTAAATTTGCTATAACAATTAATTTACATGTAAGTGTACACACATGTATGCATACCCAATTTTACTAAATGAATTATTTCACAATATCCAAAATTGGACAATAATATATAGTTTCTAATCTAGCCAGACAACAGGAAATTTTCATATTCACTTAAATTACATGAAACTATTGATGTCTATGAGCTACAAATTATATCTAAAAATTATATACATTTTAACAAGTGTTTACAGTTTAGTGTATTTATTATACACAAATGATGACTTAATTAGTAAGACATACCAGTAAAGTCCACAGATTGACTTCCAGATTTCAGCTCAAAGGCTTGAAGATTTTTAGTGGCTTTTTCTCTCATAATTTTTTTTTCACTGAATATTTTCATTTTTTTTCAAGACACTGTTTTTGTTGAGGTCTTTTAGCAGTTTGATGCAATCCAAGAACTCTGAGGGCAATTTAAGAACTGAATTTCTTTCTTACCTGGCAAAAATAAAAATTTAAAAGTTTGAAATATATTCAACTTACATGAAGAAAACTAGTAAAACTAGCGATAATGTAATAGACCTTTCAGATGTTCCAAAGCAGCTACATGTACCTTATTAAAAAATATAAAGTTTGAAGTATTTAGAGTCACCTGTATTCTGAACAAGGGATATGTGTATTTGACAGACAGATGAATGAATAGACTGATCACTATAGAGCACCTTAGTCTTTTTTCAATAATCATTATATTAGTGAAAATAAAATAGGAACTAGAGTGCTTCAAGGAATGTATATGTCGCCTGCTAGGTATCTTCATTAAAGAGGTAAATAAATCTAAGAGTGGTCAGCTATTAATTTAATATTAGCATGGAGGTTCATGCATTTGCCTGCAAGGAAAAAAAAGGATCCAAAAGTAAAAGACTGGGATAGAATCTGGCAATCAAAAAATATAGTTCCCCAGTCCTCAAATGAATAATTAAATTGAAATTATGATGAATAACTATTTATCATTTTATTAATACACATGCAGGTGCTTCCAACAATCCTCGGAGGAAAGAGATTTCAGACTGTCTTTACTTTGTCACTTTGTCAGTCAACACGATTCATTGTAGAATACTGATCCCAATGTATTTTCATAGTATTTAAATAAGTTTGTGGTAACTGAATTTCATACAGTTTCAAAGTATAGTATCATGAGCTCAAAAACATATATAAATGCTAATTATCAAAACCCTGCCTCTAAAAATTTTGGAGATATAAGGTGTGACAGACGGACAGACAGACACCAGGTAAAGTGATCTCTAAGTGTCGTTCTGCTCTGCAGTTGACACAAAAATGAAACTTAGTCAATTTTTGAGCATGCATATCACTTCAGTGATGAAAGGAATGCTGAAGTGGTAAGTCTATCCTAATTATTTGAAAATACAGCAACCCCATTGGTCAGAATATAATACATATGCTGTCCAGCCTTAATTTCATTGGCATAAAGCAGCACAAAACAAGATTTGATTGGATGGTGCAACTTGTTTTTCTAGGGGGCGCTGTTGCAACCCTGGAAAAGAAAATAGGACTGGGGCTTGCCCTTTGGGGGCACTTACTGACCGAAAGTAAACAACAGAAATAGAAAATTACACTAGAAATATGTCCATAGGCCATGAATGCCCCGCCGAGTGTATAGTAATGCAACATGAAATTTTGTGTTAGTATATGAAGTTTGATGAGAATATCTTGAAAAGTTTCTTTAAAATTGAAATAAAAATTTAAAAAAAAATGAATAGATGATAAGTTCTCACCAAATTATGTATAGATGCATAGCCTTAGATAACAATATCTTAAATGGTTTAAAACCATGCAAGATGCAAATTAAAGAAAAGTGAGGTCAAGGTCACAGGAAAGGTCAAAAATTTTTGAAATAGTTGAATAGGTCTTACTAATCTTACAGCATATTAAGTTTGATAAAAAATATCTTGAATGATTTCTTTAAAACTGAGCTAGTCACAAGCGTGGCGCCATGGTTAAAGCGTCTGCTCTAGAGTCACGAAGTAAGGAATTGATCCTTACATCACAGGTTTGAATCCCACTGTGGGATGTGGACACCAGTCCTTCGGATGAGACCTTATAAACTGAGGTCCCATGTCGCAGTAGGTGCTGGCAGGAAAAAGGACCCTCACTGCTCAATGGCTGTGAGTGCAGAGTATAGGACAGAATTTGCAGCTTTCCACTGGCAAGTGGTGGCGTCTCCATATGAGTGTAAAATTCCCAATAGGGGCTGCAGATTACCTGTTATGATTGACCAAAATCCCTACTAGGCTTTAAACTCTTCATTCTTGACCTGTATATCGTCAAATGAGATTTGTCCAGTTAATTAAGGTAAAAATTACTAATTGATAAAACTGTAAATGATTTTTTTTTTACCTGAGTCAGATTTTTACTTTTCTTAAAGGTGTCTGGATTTGACTGTTGGTTCCACCTATCTCAAGGAAATGATCTGTAACAGTAAATGTTAGAAATCATAATTTGTTCTCTATCTCCTATAATCACGAGAAAAGGTGTTAAAAATTAACAGATGGAGATAAAATCAGCAGTCATATTAAAGGCTTTTTTCAATCATCAATTTATTAGTGAAAATCATAAAAGTATTAGGCAAAAATGAAAAATAAATGTTGTCATTAATTAACCTTGCATATCTCTACAATTTTCTGATAAGAAAATTTATACCCGATAGATGCAATATAATCACCCTTTGCCTGCCCCTAAATTAAATTATGAAATTTTGATAGATTTTGATTTAAGCAACTATTTAAAACAAGGTTTTTTTAGGGGCACGTACCCCTGCTTTAGATTTATATAAAAAAAAAAAAACTACAAAAAACGTGAAAACCTATTTCTATCTTACTGGTTTATATTTATTACAAATGTCCTCATAGTCAGCATAGCCCAGAATGGTAGACCGCAGACTCTCACCATGAACATTTTTAGTGTCCTGGTTCGAATCCATTTGTTGGCACATTTTTATTTTTTCAAACTTTTTACCTGTATAAACACTAAAGAACGAGTGCACTTATGGGCCCCGGTAAAATGTGAAATAATGAAGAATCAAATTAAGCTTAATTTTCCATCTCAGATCATTAATTGATATCTAAACCCTAAATTCAACAAATTTTATTGCTGAAATTCATGAATATACAAAGAGCAAAGCCATACAATGTGGTAGGGGTCAGCCAACATTCGTGATTTTCTATAGTAAATCGAGGACAGTCATTCATTTCAAAGCTTTTGTTTATTGTCAGCCTAACGTTGTACAAACTTGTGTGATTGACAAAAAATGCATTATACATTTATAAAACTTGTGTGAAAGTAGGAAATTTGTACAAGATTAGGCTTGTACTTAAAATATTAAAAAAATGTATGAAAAGTTCAATGTTTTTCCTATAGCAAGTAAGAGCTTAGATTTACCTGTATGATCTAGCTATGTTGAACCCACCCATGGAATAAATTATTTAAAATACCGGTAGTCACGTGAGTTCTACCCAGGTAAACATTCCTCAAAGATGCTCACTGTAAAGCATAGCCACGTTTTGTATCATTATATCAAAGTCATGCCGCATAGAGAAGTTTGTATGTACATGTATTTGGTTTTAGGAAAACGGGAGGGTTAGGAACACAGAAGGGTTAAGAGAGTTTAGTGTCGTTAAAATGTCATCATAAATAAAAGTGTCAAACATTTTTAACATTCAAGCAAGACAATGGTACCAGTATTGAAAGCCACCCAAATACACCTTTTTTCATTTTAAAATATAAAGGAACTAATGTTAATACTTATTGCATTATTTCAAATGCAAGCATACCAATTTCATAGTTTGATCACTATGGATACAGGCATCTATACAACTTCATTCAATTTTTTTCTCGGGTAAAATAGCGCAAGAAGTATCATTCGGCAAATGTGCCTGTCAATGATCCACCATCAGATTGTTCAAGTGTCTGATTTAAGATTTAAATGCCTCCTCCCCTTGATTTAAATAAACGATTGAAACTCAAAATGGGTTTGATATGACTTTCCGGATCTATAGGCATTTAAAAAACTTCATTTGTTTCAAATCCATGCTGATTGATGTTTTAGCGTGATTTTAATTAGAAATGTCCACTTGTGTTTAACTATTACTAAAAGAGAACAATTTGGTAATATATTCTAAAGTAATACAGCACTGAAAAAGGGCCCATTAAGCATTCCTTAAGTGCACTTGTCCTTGCACTTTGATTTTTTTATACAGGCTTTTGCATTTTACTTATATTTTCTTCCTTAAATGCATGTTTGGTGTTGATATAAAAGACATCTACAGAAATGCAGATCATAAATTCTCTTTAACTAAATGCAATCAACCGGAACTATACCTCATTGTAAGCACACTTTGTTCGAGGACACTAATCATTCACTTTGTGTTACTCGATACTGCAGGTGTCAGGAAAAAGAATCTTGCTGAGCAATAACTGCTGTGTTTTCCTTTCAAGAACATAATGACATGTAATAGTACTGTTGTGCCAGTGGGAGAGATACTGTTCTATGCAGAGTAGATGCAGTTCATTCCTTGGGAAAAATGTGTGCATTGGCGATATGTTATGCTAAAAATGCATGAGGGTTTTCAGATTAGAAAAGAATGTGGTAAGGTCAGTTAAGGTTTTATGTCCCATTGCCATTACTCAGTCAGACATCAAGAATGACCCTCATACAAAGGATGTATAATTCTGTAAATACTGAGGTAGGATCATATGAACACACAGTTGACTAGAATGAAATATATCGAGATAACAAACAGTATTCAAGCTCAAAAGCCCATCAAAAAATACAAAATAGGAGCAGAGCAAACACGGACCTCCAAAACATCAGAGGTGGGATCAGGTGCCATGGAGGAGTAAGCATCCCCTGCAGACCGGTCACACATGCCATGTGCTCCTTGTCACAACTGGGAAACAATGGAAAAATCCATCGATAATTCAGTGTGTAAATAATGGCCTAACAATAAGTATGAAAAACGTCACTCAGCATTTGACTTAATGATAAATTGTATTTGCTGACAAAGTCATTGTATCGACCATAGAATTTACAAAATGATAACTTTAAACAAGACTGCTGATATTCTTGTTTCAGCAACTTGTTTGTCAATAACTTACCTCGTTTTAAAAAAATTTCAAACATAGAGGATGCTCTTTCGTATCAAATCAACTGAGAGATATAAACCCTGTATGCAGGTGATGAAGGTATATTGCTAAATAAGTAAGGGAAGTTGACAATTGAAAAGTTAAAGCCATCTCATTTGTCATAAAGCTTGGTTGTTAGATTACCATTAACGTAGAACTAAAGCAATACATGAGAAACAAGAAACTACACACATGTGGCCTAAAGTCAGTGATCGGAACATACATAGATAAGCTTTTTCTAAAGACTGAAACCAATATTGGTCCTAAGGTCAACTCAAATTTTTAACTAGAAGTGTTCCTTTGATATACTATATTTTACTTATTTTCTATAGACTTACTATACCCTGAAAAAAAAAATGGAAAACAGGAACTAGCTGTTTAAATGACCTCGACCACCGAGGTTAATCTAAAGTTTGTCCCTGCCTACCTGAAAAACAGACTACCTCGGGCAGTCAGTAATTTCCATCTCTGGTTATGAGATGCTAAATGTTCAATATTTACAATCAAATGCTTATATTTACATTTTTAAATTCAGGATAGATTGAGAAAGTCAATAAAATCACTTCTATATTATGTCTGTATACTTCAACTGAGAAATTAGTTGAAACTGGTTCCAGAAAAGAAGCTGAAAATGTTCAATAGTTTACAGACAACACTTGAAACATGATGACTGAACAAACACAGATAGCAATAAGTAATTTAAATGACTCAGGTGAATTATAACCTGTTCAATCTAATAGATCCATCTTTTTTCTAATACGACGGTTGATCCAAAAGTTTGTGAAATTTAATTATCTCTAAAATTTTATTGTGATTTGATGAAAGCAAACAATAGGCATATTTATAATATGGAGTCTTTATGCAACAATACTGGATATTTTCACCATGTTCCAATTACCAATAAGGTCACATGAGCTTTCTGAACATTGATAGTTGTAAAATCAGGGGGAGACTTCTACGTAACGTCAAGTTAAGTATGTCATGTCACATTATAGGAGCGTTATAGGAGCATCTCACCCTCATGTTCAATTCGACTAAGTAATTCTACAGAATATTCTGCCTTTTTCTCCTTTTCTCTCTCAAGAAAAGCCTTGGTATCCTCTCACACGGATCAACTTATCTTAATATTACACTCATATTTCAAAAATACTCCCCATCTTTGCATATGGTGTTCCAATTTCAGAAGCAAAGTCAAGCACAGTACGTCAGCGGTCAACGTCCGTCAACGCTTAATAGCGATTCTCTGTAACCACTTGAACTTCTTTGCCACGCATGGTCACCGATTTTGATAAAACTTTGCCTATTATTACAACTTGACACCAGAAACATATATCAAATAAAATTCCGTTGCTATGGGTCTTGGTTGCCATGGTAACAGCCAGAAAAGTTGAAAAAATTGAGATTTTCAGCTACTTTGAATCTTTATTAAGCCTTAATAAAGACTAAGAAAAACAAACAAACCATTCTCCTAAAAACATGACACCTTGTTTCCACTTATGCTATAAAGAAACTATTTAGAATTTATCTCTAAGTAATGGTAACCATGGGTACATTTGAAATACGTTTTAGATGCTGAAAAATGCTGAAAAACGCTCAATATTCACAAATGAAAGATGTTACATGATCAAACTCAATCAACAACGTAAGAAAAACAATAAAAAATATTTGACCTCATGTAATTAGGTATTGGCAATATTATTCTAAAAATAATTTTCATGGTTGCCATGGTAACACAGTGTCACCATGCAAAATCTGTTGCTATGATTGGGTTAATGCTACTATCGTGAGGAAAAACAATAAAATTCATGACTGGCACATATGCATCCTTAGGACCTTGCAACACCGACAACATAAGAAAAATTGAGATTAATTGTTGCTTTGCAGTGTAACCATGGAAACAACGTACTAGTTGTTTAATGTGATATTTTTTTGCTGCTTTAGGAATTTACTAACCTTTTAATCAAGAAAAATATTATTTGAATCACCCTGAATAGTATTTATCTCGTAGAACTAAAGTTGAATATCATATATTGATAAAGGTTGTTGAAAAATACAACACTGTTGCTATGGTTACCAAGAAGAGAAAATGTTCGATTTTGTTAATTTTTTGTCAATATTAGACCCTATGTGCCAGCTTTTTGCATCCAGTTAGAAATTGGGTGATAGTCAAAATTTAAAGTCAGGTTAGTTGTTCACATATATCAATCATTAAAGTTTCGGGAATCTACATACAACGGTACGTATCCAAGGAAACAGAGTATTTTTCAGATTTTTATGCATATTTTTTTGCTTTATTTCCATAGCAACGCACTATTTAAAGAATTGAAATTGAATTTTTTGAAATGTGAAAATTAAGGTCACACCAAGGCCTTTAAAAATTGATCATCAGTTATATAGAAATATGCTTTTTAAAAAGATAGGATAAGATTAAAACACTAGGAAAGTATATTTAAAATCCCTTCGTGGTATTAAAACCATGGCAACCATTGCCAACCTATAAGAAATATCATATTTTGTCCTTGGTATATGTTACAATGATCTCTTCTCAATTATTTGCATGCATTTCAACCTATAATAGTTTTTATTCTTCAGTGTATGACATTATAAATTTAAATGAACAAAATTATTACTTTTGAATACTTTGTTTCCATAGTAACGTATGTTATAGATGATTTACCAAACATGTTTATCATGCATTTAAGACACCAGGCCTTCAACTTTCAGAAACAGTCATTGCCACTTGTTTGCTTTGCTGCAAACGTTAACTGCGGGACTCTGAAGATGTTGAAAAATGCCATTTTTCAAACTTTAGGACATGTTGCTATGGTAACCGTGACACGTAGCAACCAATTTTTGCCCGATTTGAGTTTACGGTATCAAAGACTTTTATCATAGAGAGTTTGGAGAAATTCTGAGACTATGCGTGCCACAGCTCCTATATAAAAGTTCAAGTCATTACAGAGAATGGCTCTTAATTTGTCTATGAGAAAAACAGACCCTCCAAAAGGCGGCCACACCTTTAATCAACCTCCATGGAAGTTCTGTTTTTCTTAAATTTCTAATGCCACTGGTAAATCAGTTGCTTAATGCATTTTTCTCCAGCCTGTATCAGTAGTATACCCCTTTAAGTCAGAGTGTTCCCAAGATTTTAACAAAACTTATAACTTGACCAAAATGTGATGTTCTCTAACAATTAAAATATGAACAAGAAATCATCAACTAATAATCTAAATATCAAGTTAAATCAGTAAAACTCTCACAGAAAGGTATATTAGTGGTCAAGCAATCGTAATTATGACAAAATTTTCGTTTTATTTGCCACTTAGTGCAGGATTTTTCTTATTTCACGTATTAAGAATTAAAATGATAATGAACGAGTAAATGTCTCCCCTGCATTTTCAAACATCCTTTGCTATGGCAACTGCCATAGAGTTACTATCATTAATATTTAAAATATTGTTTATTAAAAAAATTCAACAAGTGTCTATATAATTCTTATTTGTAATTTTCAACCACTTACACTAATAAATAAATAAAAAATGAAGAAATTCCATGAACTTTCGAATCAACCCTCGTACATGTCAGTCATTAAATTTATATTAATATACAGTATGCATAAGGGAGACCAAATGTATTATTACTGCATTAAGGAGACCAACTACTATCCACATGTAAATCAGTATTTAACCACTTTCACTAATAAATAAATAAAATATGAAGAAATTCAACAAACTTTTGGATCAACCCTCATACATGTCAGTCATTAAATCTATATAATATGCAGTATGCATAAGGAAGACCAAATGTATTATTACTGCATTAAGGAGACCAACTACTCTCCACATGTAAATCAGTATTCAACCAATTTCACTAATAAATAAATACAAGAGGCCCAAGGGCCTTAACGGTCATCTGATTATAATACAACAATTAAGAGGATCCACAGAGTATAAAATGAACTGAAAGGTGAAGCTTTGTTGCCCAAAAGCAAGAAAAATAGGGTGATCAGGATCAACAAAATAATTAGTCTAGTGTTCATGAACAGTTCATAAATTAGGTTCTAATCTGTTCCCCATTTATCACTATCACCATACAGTTATTAACAAACTATTAGTGCTTCTGTACTACCCAGTATTTTAATTCCTTGTTGAAAATCTCTTACATTGGACTCTTTTGGTCTTTGATGAACATTGAATAAGACAAGTTATTTTTGTCTCAATTTTATTCATCTATTACTTACAAGTCTACCTGATCATTAAAACTATGAAAGTACTTTTTGTATTATACGATAAAAAACCTTGCATAATTCTCTTATACTATTAACCTTTCAAGTACATTATTTACAGTGATTCTCACGTCTGAGATTTTTCTCAAACATGCGTGCCACCAACGTTTTTTCCGACTCAGCTGAGAAAAAATTCTGAGATTTCTCAGAAAATCTTGAGATTGATGTATACCAGTCTCAAACAAAATCTCACAATTTTTTTTTTATGGTACAATGATCGCAAATGTTGTGACAGTGCACATTTTAATCAATAAATACACGAAATTAACATACAAGCACAGAAAGGATGTTAATTTCTCCCAAAACTTGATTATCCTGTGAAGGGGGGGGTTAATTACGCGCATGTAAATATTCTTATTATATTAATATTGTCCACGCATGGAATCAAGCACTTTAAACTTTACCAAAAGAAAAAAATAAATAAAGAAAAAAATAAAGAATAGAATATTCTAGTGGCACGTTCGTACATAACATTTATATCTTCATTCGTACAGGAATTAATATAATTAATTTAATTCATATTTAAATGAGCTATTTGTGACAAGACATTTTTATTACATGTAATTCACAATGTTCATGTATATCAGAAAAGGAAATATGATTAGATAAAATATCAAAACTCCTCGGTCCCGTATTTTTTTTCCCAGGAAGTTATATTTTACTATTTATTAAGGTAAATATTATACGAAATGTTAAAAGAAATCTGTCTAGAATTTCATGTACAAATTCTTCTGTTCTTTCGAAATAATATGTAAATCGCCATTTATTTATTACAGATGATAGCAGTCTGTCTAATTTGGTTCTTAATTAAATCTATAAAATTCTTGATTGAGAATTTGGATTGACTTTATACTCACAATGTATTGTGCGTACTTAAATCCTTGACCATTTATATTATTTATAAGAATAAACTTGACTTATGACCATTCTGAAATACATGTATAAATCACAAGAAGGACTGCATCTATTCAAATGTACTTGCTAGCTATAGTACTTGCAAGAATAGATTCTTTTTTAACAAACAGTATTTTTTAGTACGACAACTTACATTTTGAAGCAAAAAAGTATGATCCGTAGGTTCTTTTTTTTTTTTAAAAATTACATCATTACGCAGTGAAACTTTTATTTACGATACAATTAGAAATTAATCAGTTTCTCATTACTCAATGAGTGACGCGAGATTGATTTGGGTTTTCAATGTAACGATGATTATTTGTCAAGTGGTGCTATATTCGTTGTTTATTATTTATCTAAAAAAAAAAAAAGAAGACTCTCCGAGACATTTTGTCACAGGGGATCGTAGAAAAATGCGATGTGTTAGTTTGCCGCTTCCCTATACATGCCCTTAGTTCAAATTTCAGCCGGTTTTTCTTCCTTCTGGGGGGATATGAGCTGAAATTCACCGACAATTAAACAGTTCCTCGAGAAATTTCCTTGATAAATTAAATCCTGTAAAACTAAGCATGCGTATGTTACCTGCTCCTGGATATGTTTGCTGTTTTTCCACAATTATGGTATACTCGCGAAATTTGTAACAGCATGTGAGAAATTTACATGATATAGGCCTACTGAGCATTTTTTTTTTGTGGATCTGCTAGAAAAAAAATTCACTCAGGTTTATTCTAAATTTAAATAGTCCCTATGACTCATATTTTTTTTTTTTTTTGCTATGGAGAATTAAGAATTATACAGATATATCTAACATATATAACAAACAAAGAAAAATGATTTCTTTTAATCAGTCTGGGGAATATAGTCTTGATCCGCCTACCTGCTACATGTAACGTCACAATGGTGGAAGTGACGCCTCGGTGTATGTTTTTGTGTGTTTATGTCGACAGACGAACCAAGACTACAAAGTTTAGATATGTTTTTGTGTTATTCTTCTGTAGGGATTTTTTACGGGGGGGTTCAATGAAAATTGTCGCAAATGTCGAAATGGAATCCTCTTTGTTGAATGACTCGAAACAACAAATAAAAGACGAAGGAAGTGTGGGATGTGTTTTTTTGTGATATTCACTAAAATATTGCATAAATAACTGACTAAAAGGTAAATTCAATCATTGATTCAACAAATTCATGCATTTTCAGAAAAAAAGGTCGTATATAACAACGAGAATAAGTCCAAGATTTTTCTCAAATCTCAGCTTACGTGAGATGATCGAATCTCAGAGATGTTGGTGGCATGATGTTTTAGGAAAATCTCAGCTGAGGCAGAAATCTAAGATTTGAGGTTGAGATTTGAGCTGAGATTTTATATGTTGGTGGCCCCGAAGCCAGATGTTCAAAAATCTTTATGAAAACTTTTACTTGTTTTGCCTCTGATATGCCCAGGTGCAGAGAAGATTTTCAAAGAAATAATGCATTTTTTACTACAGATTCACTATATTATCAATAGAGCCCCCCCCCCCCCCCCCACACACACCTAGAAACACCAGAGCCTCTCACCCTGGGACCAGAAGTTTGCTCATCATACATGTAAGTAATCACTTTGTTTATCTGATTAACACTAAGGAGCAGACAGGATTATTTAACAGAATTAATGCATTTTCACTGTATCATCAAGAGCCCCACCATTACACCAGCACATCTGACCCAGGGGTCATGCAATTCACTACTCTGGAAGAAGCAATCATGCTCATCATAACTATATGCTTAGCTTCTTTGCTTTTTAACCAGAAGCAGAAAAGAGTATTTTCAAAGAAATTTTGCTTTTTCACTATATAATCAATAGAGCCCCTCCCCCTTTTTCACCATAACCCTTGACCCTGGGGCTATGAAATTCACAATTTTGGAAGAGGCAATCTTGAATATCAAAACAATGTACTTAGTTTGTTTAAATAATACCCAGGGGCAGAGAAGAAGATTTTCAAAGAATTAATGCATTTTCACTATATAATCAATATAGCTCCGCCCTAACACCAGAACCCCTGACCCTGGGGCCATGAAATTCACAATTTTGGAAGAGGCCCTCTTCCTCATCATAACTATGTACTTAGTTACTTTATTTAATACCCAGGAGCAGAGAAGAAGATTTTCAAAGAATTAATGCATTTTCACTATATAATCAATAGAGCCCCGCCCTAACACCAGAACCCCTGACCCTGGAGCCATGAAATTCAAAATTTTGGAAGAGGCCCTCTTCCTCATCATAACTATGTACTTAGTTACTTTATTTAATACCCAGGAGCAGAGAAGAAGATTTTCAAAGAATTAATGCATTTTCACTATATAATCAATAGAGCCCCGCCCTAACACCAGAACCCCTGACCCAGGGGCCATGAAATTCACAATTTTGGAAGAGGCAGTCTTGCTTTTCATAACTATGTACTTAGTTACTTTATTTAATACCCAGGAGCAGAGAATAAGATTTTCAAAGAAATAATGCACTTTCACTATATGATCTATATTGCCCCATCCTAGCACCAGAACCCCTGATCCTGGGGCCATGAATTTCAAAATTTTGGTAGAGGGCTCAATGCTTATTACAATGATGCGAACAGTTTGACTGCTTGATGTCCAGGAGTAAAGAAGAAGATTTTTAAAGATTGCATTATTTTTGGTGGTTTTAGCCCCGCCCCTCAGGCCCCAGGGGGACAGGGACCATGAAATTCACATGCAAGTCTAAACTCGACGTAATGAAGATTTAGATTTGCAAACAAGGTCATTACACTGACAATAAATTTCTCGACATGTAAAATTCTAAACAAGGCAGTAGAAAGCTCTGTATCATGGACTTAGTTGTCAGTAGGATGTCTTGGTTCAAAACAGTTACTACATAGAAGATACTCTTGCCGTTGCAAAATTAGTTGAAAGACGTAGACACCATCTGCAATTGATAATATAATGTGATTTTGTTTTCTTGCAGGACACGGCAATACTTTTATTCTTCTCATGTAGAAGTTTGCACATGAATTCTCCTTCATTAGAACATACAATAATAGGTCGGCAAATTAATGATCACAGTTTTTGGAAATGCGAATTATGTAAAACACATTGTTTGAAGGCTTTCATACGATCTGATGGTTTTGGGGTAAGAATCGTGATTTCTAATTTTCTTTAAATTTTCTACAGGTTTTTTAGAAACAAGATTTCATTAAAATCACTTCTTTAATATGGTAATTGTAGCACAGCGCTTCTTCACAGCATTTAGATATTTATCTCATGCACATTTAGAGCAATTTTTGAAATTTAAATATGGCATTCTTAAACATTTGTTACACCATTATACAATTACACAGGTATTTATATTTACTTCGAATTTTAAGATGAAATTTGATTTGAGTAACATTTTTGTGGACATCCATGGGTTTTAACAGGTCTGGACGATTTTAATATTAATTGCCATAAATGCACAGAATAAACGACATGCTAAGGCAATCTTTAAAATAATGTTTGTTTGCCCTCTCCCTTCACCCAAAGATGCTATATACCAAATTTGGTTGAAATTGGTTGAGCGGTTTCAGAGAAGAAGCTAAAAATGTTCAAATGTTAATGTACGTCGCACGACGACGGACGAAAACGGATAGCAATAGGTCACCTGAGTTACTCAGGTGACCTAAAAATATGAAGAAATTCCTTGAACTTTTGGATCAACCCTCGTACATGTCAGTCATTAAATTTATATAATATACAGTATGCATAAGGAAGACCAAATGTATTATTACTGCATTAAGGAGACCAACTACTATCCACATCTAAATCAGTATTCAACCTCTTTCACTAATAAATAAATAAAATATGAAGAAATTCAACAAACTTTTGGATCAACCCTCATACATGTCAGCCATTAAATTTATATAAAAATAAATATGCAGTATGCATAAGGAAGATCAAATGTATTATTACTGCATTAAGGAGACCAACTACTCTCCACATGTAAATCAGTATTCAAAACGAGAGATTTTAATACCCTAGTAATTTACATGTTTAGTTACATGAACTAAATCTATTTACCTTTGTCATCACGCAAGAACTGTTTTACATTCATCCAACTTTAGCAACATTATACATGCATACAGTGTATGCCATACATTAGGAAGACCAGATGCATTATTACAACATTAAAGAGACCAACTACAATGGAACAATGAGACAGTATTCCAAAATGTTCATCCCAATACCATAGTAATTTCCCTTAATTTGTTTGTATTTAGATGACCTAAATCAATTTATCTCAGCCAGAATTGGAACAAAAAAGCTAGTCACACAAGTGGCCAAACACATGAACAGACAGATGGACATGATGATTCCTATGCTTATATACAACCATGCTTATATACACCCAAAGTTGCCAAAGTAGAGCAGATGCAGTGGTTAGAGCGTCTACTCTAGAGTCGCGGAGAAAGAAGCTGATCCTTACATAGCGAGTTTGAATCCCACTGTGGAATGTGGAGACCCGTTCTTCAGATGAGACAGACGTATTAACTGAGGTCCCGTGTCACAGTAGGTGCTGGCTCGATAAAGATCCCTCAATGCTCAATGGCCGTAAGTGCTGAGTATAGGACAAAAATTTGCAGCTCTCCACCAGCAAGTGGTGGCGTCTCCATATGAGTGAAAAATTCTCAAGAGGGACGTTAAGCAACAAGCAATATACACCCAAAACTTTGTTTGCAGAAGATTTTGTGATACATGCTTTACAAGTATACATATTGTTCATAAGGGAATAAAAATGCTATAATATATCATTAAGGAAAGCAACTGAAATTAAATGTGCACTTCTAATTGAACTAAACAAAATTACCCTTTGTCAGAATGTAGATTTATAAACAGGAAGGCTGTTTTTCTTCATTTTTTCCATGTCAGATTCAGACTGTTCTTCAAAAAATTCTGGCATACACCCTGTAAAAGTGAACAGTGCAGATAATAAAGAGCTTCTAAATAAACTGCATAATATTTAAAAGATCCACTTAAAAGGGATAACAAATGCATATAACTGCATCAAGGAGACCAACTGATATCCATATATATATAAATCAGTACATGTATTTTAATTGTGATATTTTAATATCCTAGTAATTTACATGTTTAGTTTCATGAAATAAATCTATTTACCTTTGTCCAATGACCAATGAGCACAAGCACTGATTTTTCCTCTTTTTTCTTAACGGAATCACCAGGGCCAGTCTGCGGTCCATATGATTCTGGCATATGTACACTCTGTAAAATGCATATTTGTACCATGTACAGGCATGTGAACAATATTTCTATACTACATACATGCATCATTAAACTTAATAATCTTTTTTTCCAAAATTCATTATTCATAGTGTTTTGCTGTTAGCAAAATTCAACAAAAACTATACTGTATATACTCGCCTATAAGGTGGTCTGCCTATAAATCAGTTGTATTTTTTGAGGTTATTTTGGAGGGATTTGCTATTGACCCGCTTATAAATCGGTACAACTTTTTGCCAGAATCAATTGACAATTTCAAATCAATGCTCTGATGTTTTAACCTGGTTTCAAAATACTAATCTTTTTATGACTCACCTATAAGTTGGACATAGAGTATATACAGTACCTGCATCATACATGCATTAGGAAGACCAAATGTATTATTGCAATATTAAAGAGACCATTGCGGCAAATGAAATCAATGTATGAATTGTATTCAAAACTACGGGTGTACTAATTTGTCTGAAGTATATCATGATATAATGTGATACACAAAGACTTTAACAGGATATGTACATATACCCACATTCCTAAATGTAACAACAGTTTAAAAATCAATAATTTTTTTTTTTTTTTTGCAAATTTCACTGTCTAATTTATGAAATATAAAATATTATTTAAAACCATAAAGCATAAAATGGTTGAAAGCTCATTTAATACAATAACTGACATAAATAGGATGTTTAATCTACATTTATTAATATTGTGGGTCATCACCCCATTTTTTGTGAAGGAATCGTGAAAGGCATTGTAATTCCAACTTGCTCACAGAGCAAGTTTTACACAGAGGACCAACTCTTTATTCAAAATTTAGTTTACATACTTAATTTTTTAACAAGTTTAATGGGTTTATAAAACTTTAAACTAAGTCAAAATATTTTGCTTTCTAAATATGGACAAGAAATGTTTTTTGCTTAAAATCACCTTAACTTCAGATAAAAAAAATGCACTGTGCTCATCCTCTTCAAATGCCTTGTTTGTAAATAACTGATAAAGGGTACATCTCACAAATGTTTCATTATTACAAATGTCTTACAGTAAATATAGGCATCACCACAACTTATTTCATTAGTAAGAATAAACCCTTAAGCAATGAATATAAATGCTGAAAAGTGGTGCATTGTTAGGAGTTGATCTTACTACACAAGTTTCGAGATTATCTCCATTGCACTCGGCACACCTCGGCCGATTCGTACCTCATCAAACGTTTGATGAAGGTGACGGAATCAGCCGAGGTTTGCCGAATGATCTCCATTGGTGCACTCTTTTGTTATGGAGGGAAGTTTTGTTTCCACATTAGCAGGCAGGTGGGACAGTTATTTATATATTGCATACATTACGTCATTGATATACTGTGAAACCTGTCTTATCCAACATGTTGAAGGGGAATAAAATCAATGTCAGATTAGACAGTGTGTCGGATTACCCAGTGTTGAATATTTCTGAGCATTATGATAAATGTCAGGTGACTTCATACAGAAAAAAAAAACATTTTTCGTTAGGTTTAGAGTACATGTGTATTTAATTGTCAAAGTGTGTGTGTGTGTGTGTTTCTTTGTTGTATAAAATATACCTTCGGCTGATTAACATTTCTTTGAGACACATCATTTGTTACAGCACTAGTAAACTCTGTAGTAATATACGATAATTTCTTTTAAACGTGCAAAACAGATGGAACTGCCAATCACTTCGAGTTGTTGCAATTTAATTTTTAGCATTTTACTTACTAACAGTAGATATTAAATATTTTGTCTACCTTCTGTAAACAGTGGTTTTATTTTTTTTTCTACACTACATTTCTCTCCGATTTTTTCTGCATTGTTAACTTCTCAAGATAGACTGTGCTATTAATACCCTCTCGTGACTTTTCAAACAAATGGGACGTACCTCTAAAACATTGTTATTGCGATTTAATTTTTATCAAACAACATTAACATTTTAAAATTTAATGGGTCTACTTAAAGTGGAAGTTTTTTGCTTCCTGCAAATCTTTTATGTGCACAGTCTCACTTAATTCAGTGTATATTAACCCGGAAATGAAACATTTTCTATTAGACGAGATGCTGTCTTCAAATTGTGTGTTGTCTACATGTTATACAGTAGTTTGCTGTACTCATTTTTTAGGGAGACATGACTTTAAAGGACTCTGACTGCATGTTTGATTTCAATTTCAACCAAAAAATCTTATTTATTCTGTTAGGTAAAGGCAATCTAAATATCAGGTACTCCTTTTTATTTTCTATCGCGTGGATGCTATTTTGTCAATGCGAGAATAAAATTGATAACAACGAAGAGTACTGATTGCCTAATTTTTAAATTCAAACACAGTTCATTTATTGTTTATATAAACACCATCAAACTAATACATGTAATTAACTACTAAGTAGACCAAGCTTGTGCCCAAATGGAACTAGCGACTAATTATGGTACAAATGTATAATTATGTCAAATTACCCAGGTAAAATCATAAGGTAATTATCTAGTCTTGTCGACAAAAAGCACCAGAATTCGGAATGTACAGTGGTCGGAATATACAGTGTTTTATTCTATATATATTATAAAGAAATTTTTGGGAATAAAATATTTAAGTTTTAATGGTCGGAAAGTCCAGTGTGCTGGATTGCACAGTTGTCGGATTGGACAGTGGACACTGTAACATCATAACTGATTGTCGGGATGCACTCTTCAACTTGAAAATTAAGGAATTAAAGAAAAGGCGTCAATTTTTTTCAATGAACAAAAAATCAGAACAAAAGAAACTAAGAATCAGAACAAAAGAAATATCAGTGGATAAGGCCACAATTAAAAAATTGTTGGTTTGGCATTGCCGATTGAGTCTTTAAACACTTGGGTCAGTAGGTAGGGAAAATATTTTTTTTTTTTTTTTGCTGATACAAAAATTAATGCTATTAAATCAATTGTGTTGTATTATTGCATTTTGTTATACAAATTAACAACTATGTCAAAACAGATATGAAATTTCACACGTCATACAGATTTCTAATACAGTTTCAGGTCTTGAGTGACAATTATGAAGCAAGAACTTCTGCTTTCTGCTTTCTGAGCAGGAAAGGGCATATACAAAACAAATCAAACAACACTAACAAATAAATGCTGAAATGATACATCGTGATATGTAGGTATATTGGGTTTGGATAATACACAGACATTATGATACGATACATCTCTCAAAACAATTTTATGATTCAATACATGAATCTAGACATTATTTAAGTTATAAAATTTTAATAAAATTACTTTCTTATTAATTTTTTTCTAAGGATAAATTAACCATAAATGTACAAACAAACAAACAAAAAAAAAAATCAAAAATCAAATCACTTGAATTGAAATTTACAGCAAGGTATTGCTGTAAAAATTATCATTAATATATTTGTCTAGGGAGGAATTGATGGGAATTGCTTTAATTTGTTTTTAAAAATTTCAAAATGATTTATAAATCATGATTGTCAAATGTCAATAAATAACACAATAAAGTAGATTCATCATTTAGTGTAATGGCTAAGCATTCAGATTTGTTGTGTTTCTCATATATATACTGAAACTTTGAATGACACAGTTTATAAACAAGCTGTCTTCTCTGTAGTAGCGGCACTAGTGAAGAATCCAACATGTTTCAAAACTTGTAAGAATGGCCTGATTTGAATGTGTAAGATACAGTTGCAATGCCAACCATGCCAACATTTGGCATTTGTTTATTTTTTAGTTATTTATGAACCAGCAATAATTAGGGCTGCACCAAATATATTGATACATATCTAGATTAATGAATATATCGTATCCAAAAAATAACTTAATTCCAATACATTTTGGGCAGGCAGTTTTTTTATGTAATTCTGTGAAAAAGTTGGGAATTTCAATCACCAAAGATTATATTTAACTGTTTTGAATTAAAACTGATCAAAAATGATATAATCGTTAAGGAGGTAGCACATCTTAGATGATTATTACAAAATCATAAAAATACATAGACAACTTTACTTAGCATGTTGATTTTACAGTCAAGAAAAGTTTGAATTTGAAGTGTAATTTTTAAAGACAGTGAGACAAAAAATTAAAAATGAGTTGCAAAACAATTATTATTTTTATAAAATTCATGCATAATGATTTATAAGACTTTTTTGACAGAATTGTTAAAGAATCCAATATATTGCATATCGCATTAAAAAATGTCTTCTTCTTTTTTTTTGCTCAATACACAGCCCTAGCAAAAATGATATACAACAAGGACTTTGATTGGATTATTAACATTCATTCAATTGATCATAATTATTAACTGTTATTGCACTTTCATTTTCAAAATGTTGTTAGGTATGTTGTTTGTTCATTCTTTTGCATTGATATTATAATTTATAAAAGAGTATTTTAGCAGAAAAAAATTATCAATTTACCTTTCTTGGAATAAAGACATGTTGACCCTTGAGCTGAGATTTTCTCTCTTTCCATAGATGTGTTACACTGGGGTCCACATGATTCTAGCAGAGACCCTGTAAAAAAGGACTTAATTATGGAAAAGCATGAAGAATATATGCCTATTATACATATCTTAAATTCTAATAAAAACAATGTTTTTAATTAAGATCCATATATTTCTAATGATTGACATAATACAAATTCAAAATAAAATATGCATGTCTATATTATACCTTAAGCAGACCAATTGCATTAATACATCCTTCAGGAGACCAACTTAAATCAATATTTGAGAAATATTTGTGAGAACAATAAATTTGTCTACTTTACAGTACTAAATGTACATGGAATCTATTGGATCATGTTACTTTAATTGACCTGCCTTAGTTCAACACAGTAATCTAACAAAGAAATTGAGCCAAAACAACATTTTAAGACTTTTTGAACAGTGCATGTTCCTATCATTTCAAAACCATTACCAGTAAAAAGCTAATATAGGAAAATGATGACAATTAATTAATATTGTACTTTCAGGTATATTAAATGAATCAATCTGATTCGTCAAGAAACATTTGTTAAAAAGCACTATTACCCACTGAATAATGAAGCCACGCCCTCCAGTGTCGCAACAGTCAACATTGCTTGACGACGGGTGATATTCCAAAAAATAGTGACTGCGCAGATTTATGCGCTCAAGGTTCACTATTATTTGTATTTGTATAAAACATTCAGTATAATATAATAAATGTTCCATGTAGTTGAGTGTAACATTGAAAATTTTCACCCCTTGAAAACCAAATACGTCAAAAAGGGGATAGGTTTCTTTTCCAACTTCTATATAGTTTCGCCCCTGCAAAAACTAGTATAGACCTAGGAAATGTTTAAACGGGCTAAGAGAAATCAAATGCATCGAGAGTACTTTAATTGTTTTTACCCAAGTTACATGCCAAAAAAGATTCAGAAAGACGTCACATAAAGTTAACGTTGATTTGAACTGAAGTTAGGGTGTCAAAAGTCATTCACGTCCAAAAGTGACATTGATCATGTGTGGTAGATAATAAACTCCTACGAGCAAAATATGCTGGCATAATCAAGTGAGGATCTTTCCCTAATCCTATATATAAATCCATTTAGTACAATATTATATGCACTTAAGCAGCTGTTTATGACATTGTAAAATTATATAAACAAGACCAGTTTACATAATTTATAACAAGACCGGTTTATACAATTTATATACCAGGGTAATTAATAATATAATTTATATAATTTTATCAAGATAAGTGTATGGGGTAGAGGGAGCAGACATTGAGAAACAATGTTGTCAGACCTCATGAAACTAAACTAACAGTCTTCCAAATAACCCGGGAGTCCAATGCCAGGGACCAGTTAAATTTGCAGCTGGGCATGTAAAAATTGTCAAATTACATGTCCGAAGAGGGCATATGTGAATCTTCTTTCATTGTACGATCTTTACTTGCCATTTATTCTGTCCTACCCCCATTATTCCCGTAAACGTTGCTATATGTAATGTCTTAGATGGATTGCCTGTCTACATTCTCGATACGACCTGTCAAATGATTGTCAATCTAATCATTGAAGTGTTTAGTTTAACCTATTTGTTTTCTCGAAGTTTCTTGCTAAATTACGAGACGTTCATCGATGCCACATACTGTGGCACTACAGTCATGATCCCATTTCTGAAATTCAGTTCAGCTAAACCTGCCAACAAATGACCAGCATGCAACTCAAAAGTTATTAATGAACAAAAACGCTTTAGAAAATGGCAATCACGGTGAATAAACACACGTGGTACAGTCACGGAGAAATACAATGCTGAAAAAATTAATATAAAACCTTTATACCTAATGTTTTTTTTTTGTAGCACAATACTGGTAAATGTAAGAATTTTGAGTAGGGCATGTACAAATTTGAATGCGCTGGGTAAAAATGATAGGTCTACATGCCCGAAGGGCATGTGCTGAAAAAGAATTGTTGTGAAGACCGAACTAAAGTGACAGCGCCGGGTGATCATATAAAGTCCCTTTTAGTACATAATAATTTGGCAAATTATCAACATATCACGCTAAAATTTCCAACATATCTTAATGGTGAGAATTTTTATTTTTTAAGTTGAAACCCTGTGACCTGTGAAAAAAATGAAATTTGTATCATCTAAAGTCTTAAGATGTATCAAGGTAATTTTCAAAACAAATTTGCGGTTGGGGTTATAAATGAAGGATAAAACCAGAGACCTCGGAATGGAATACTTGGAAGTCTCTGGTTTTATTCTACCCCAACTGGAAGTTGTATCCCATCTAAAGTCTTAAATTTAACAATGTATCGAGGTAATTTTCGAGGAATAAATGAGTGCTCTACAATAAAGAGTCTCGACCAGAGACGTCTGAAACGATTTATTTGACAAGAAAAAAGTCTCATGAAGTGAACAATGTCATTTTAAAGTAGGTTAATGATTGATATATGAACAAAATACGAGCTTGAAGCAGGGTGCCTAAAATTGAGTTAGATACCTTGTGGTAAAAATAAGTAGGGGTGCACCGTATATGAAACAAGTGCCTGTGATTGATAGTCTGAAATTTCTCTTCACATAAATATTAAAAGCTTGCAGTGATCGCTATAAATCTATACAACAGTCAAGTTACATATGGTAAACTAACATAAAAACAAGATTACAACAGTCATGATTACAGAAGGTATATTTTGAAGACTCTAGGTCAGTAGGTGAATGTAAACTGGTAAACACACGTGGGACAGTCACCGCAAATAAATGAACCACAAAACGACTTATAACATTAAAATGTAAATATTCATCTGCACACAGAGTTTTGCATAATAATTTTAAAAAAGTGTAAATTAAAATATAAAATAAACAAACCTCAAACCTTGTAACAAGGCTTGTTTCCCTGCATTCTTATATCTGGTTCTCTGTCACTGAAAATGCAGGGAACCCAGGGTGCGTTATTAACTCGTACACAGATTTGTTGATACGAATAAACCTATAAACATATATATACGAAATACAATATTATCTTAAAAAATGAAGAATTTCAAATTGCTTGAAAAATTATCTTTATGTAGTTTATAATAAATGGTTGTAATTGTATATTAATTTCTATCTATCCATTAAAATTTGATATTTATATCAGCTTATGTATCCGTCTGAACAATTATTGTTTTTACACTCCCTGTCACATCTTCATAGTTAAGCCTGTAAGCATGGTAAGTAGGAATCAATTTCAGTTGAAGGGGACCAAAACCAAACATTTTTTAGTTTCATTTGGTGGGGGGGGGGGGGGGTATAAACCCCAAATGATCATTTTATCTCCGTCACTGAACTGCTGAAAATAATGAAGGGAACTAGGCTGCGATAATGATTTGTAAAGAATTTCCAATTGCTTGGAAAAAAAAAAAAGCTTTTCGTGTATGTGGTTTACAATAATGGTTGTACTTGTATATTTTCTATATATCCATTAAAATTTCATAGTATCAGTATTTCACTATTTGTAAACATTAACTGTTACAATAATATTAAATAAATGTTACACTCACTGTGTAACATTTAGTTACTGTCACATCTTCATAATTAAACGAGAATATTCCCTTCCGTAAATATTGCTATATATCTGAACTGTTACCAATTAATCTTTCTTTGGTGAAAGAAAACCTCAGGGATGGAGAATAGGCCCGTACGTAATTTAGTTGGAGAGGGGGGGGGGGGAGGGTGAGCACAACCAAACAACATTTTTCAGTTTCAGGTTGGGGGAGGCTACAAACTAAAAATTTCTTAATAAGCAAAAGAAAAATACATTACCAGAGGTTATTATTTAGGGGGGCCAAAAGCAAAAGTAAAAAATAGATCATCAGAGGTTATTATTGAGGGGGTCCAAACATAAAGGAGCAATGTTTTCTATAGTATACCTAAATTTCATTTCGTACGTTCCTTCAGCCATGTATTGTATCAAATCTGCTTCACCCTTTTTTTACTGCATATGTATTTTAACAGCAGAGGACCACATTATATTAATAAATAATTATTAAATTACAGCTATTTTTTTCTTACAGGGTCTGTTTCATTTATACTATATCATGATGATCATGTCCTGCATGATGTTTACAGAAAGTTTAATTTAAATTTTTAAGCTCGACATAGCTGCGTCAACTTGCGAGACTATTTTTTTCTACGTTCGGCCTAATCTTTAAATATTTTCTGCAATTTGTTTGTGGACTTGCATAAAAGAATTAAAAATATAGGGGCCTATCATTTAACTTTATTTCGAATTTCCTTCAGGATTTTATATACCGAACTATAGTCTAATGATTATTTAAAATCATACTTTTTCTCTTAAAAGCTAAATTACTAGGCAAAAAAAAAAACAAAAACAAAAACAAAAACCAAAAAAAACACGAATGTTTGTCTTGCGTATTCTTAATTACAACTTATTACTGTATCATTTTAGTTACTTACCCAAATTTCTCAACATTCATGGTGTTCAGAGGTCATTTTCTGAAAACTGAAGAGGCATTCCGATGGCATTCGGAACAAATGACGGAAAGCACTTGCTAAGAATTCAAAACATGGTCCATAAATTTACAATATTTTTCCTTTTTAGGTTTTTAACATAAAAAGTGGAAAACTAAGTTAAAGAAACACTCATTTGAACATATCAAAAGCGGGAAAAATATATATGCTAGATTTTTTGTTTAATTGCATGTTTTTCATGGTCTCCAAAATGCAGAAAAATTATCCTTTGAAATTATACGTAGGTTATACATTCTTTTCTTTTTTAGGGAAGATGATAGGAATTAGACAACTTTTGAATGTTAAATAACAGAGTTAAAGATTAATAATATTTAATGGCAGACTGTTTATTTATCTATAAAAAGACATTTGCAATACTGATGAGGTCAAAATAATAGGGAGACCGAAAAAGGTCGCCTTAATCCAGTGGTCTCCCTAAGCCAGAAAATATATCCTCCTTGGTCTCCTAAAGCCATATGTCATATATATATATATATATATATATATATATATATATATATATAAAATGATCTATTTTGCTTTTTTCTGTTGAATGCAGTTTCACCTCAAGCTAGGGTAACGCTTGAAATTTTAAGAAAAAAAAATATTTAAGATTCACAGTTTGATTTTTAAGTTTCTAGGAGGTGTAATTAAAGAAAAGCACAATAGTGAAAAATCTCATTTATAAACACACAAGTACATTACTATTTTTAAAAATGTTATGCTCCGTCTAAGCGAGGAATATGTTGCGCCCATCGATTAATTAACAAACTGGTCATTTAGACGAAATTAACAGCTTGTATTATATAATTATATAGTCGGAGTGGAAATAAAATGAAAGTGCAGACTTTTCCAGTGCTGACGCCAGCTTCAAGCTAGGAGCATTAAAACCACCTGTAAGAATAATTTCTGTGAGACCATATCCTATCGCTGTCATTAGGTCTTTTTCACCAACAGGAGAGTTCACTGGTTGCCGATGTGCGGACAAATTAGAACCAAATGCGTGTTACCTAACTCAAAGAAATTTCTTTACACACGCCAAAGTATCTGTACATTATTGTGTATTCACTAATAATATATTTTTTGGAGTGTTTTATGTTATATTTTACTTTTTATAAAGTTATTATGTTACATTTTAAAACCATTTAAAACCAACATTTCGGAATGAGAAACACAAAAGCATGTATCCTCTTCGTAATCAAGATAAGTCGATCTCTGATGCATGTACTAAAGCTTTGGCGGATTCTATTATTTTGCTTGATGAATGGAAATTTATCACAATAAGTGTGTTTTTTTTTTTTGCTGTACGATTATAAAACATATAGTTAGATCACCAATATGACAAATTAAATGATTTTTTGTACGTCATTCCAGAACATCCTAAATGTGATCATTATTAGCTCTTCAAATGCAAATACTCAAGGAGTTAATGCAATGACCTGGCGTGCTTGCGTAAGCCCCCTGCTTTGTAATAATCATTATAAAGCTTATGTTAACAAATCCTGATCAATAAAACTACGGATTGTGTGTTTATGATATCATTAGACTTAGAATTGAATATCTCATTTAAAACCATTTAAGATGTGATTTAAAAGACATTAGAAATACATTTCATTCTTATTATTCTTACAGGCAGCCTAGCTTAATTAGCTATTTATCCAAGTCAACCCAGTTTACTTTACATGAATTAGCGAGAATAAGGAAATACAAGATCCACATCAGTTTATAGCAGTTCCAACTTCTTGCTCCTCGCAATACATATGACTATTTTTTGTGATAATGAATACTTGAAACTTACAAGTTCATTTACTACACTCACACCAAAAATCAGTGGATGGAACATGAGGTATCGTATTCTAGAAAAGAAATGCTCATGATATTACCTCTTAAAATACTTTTAAATAAATTCTGATACATGTTTTTTTATTATTGTTCAGAAAATAGACTGATTTTGTTTAGGGATCAGTTAATATAACGTTAGGGGTGTTGAAGCAGGGAATATCTTTTTGAATGCGAAAGCGTATTATATATTTTTGAAGATGGATTGGAAAAAAGTTAAAATTCAATATTCAAACACCACACTTAACGCAATGTATAATATAGTATAAGGTGGATAAGTTTTTTTCCCCCTAAATCGGAGGGAGAGGGGGATCAAGAGGTCCTGAATTTACCCATACGACATCAATGACTTCGTGGCGCAGTGATATGATTGCTGGAATGTAAAAATGGTGATTGCAAGTTCGAGCCCCACATTTTTTTCTATTTATGTGTTTTGATTTTTTTTTTCTTTGTGCATCTTTTCTATGCTTTTCTTTATTATGTTTTATAAATGATTACATACATGTATGTCTTGAATTGAAAAAGTACATTTATCTATAAATAGAAACAGGTGATTTCCTTTTAAATGCTTGAGTCGGCCGTGTCGTCGGTAAGGCAGCTATGGCTCTTTTAGCTATTTTGTTCAAGTTTATTTGCTTCTACCCCCTCCCCGTGTGAGACGCAAAAAGGTTTTATCTAAGCAGAAAAAAAGGTTTTATCTAAGCAGTAAATCCGCCGAAACATGGCTGAAATATTGCCCACTCGGCGTTAAAAAATAAACAATCAATCTAAGCGGTAAATGTATAAACCGCTTTATTGTTCAAATTTCTATAATAAGACCTCAAATATTGTGTTATGCGAAAAATGCACCGTGAAATAAACAAGACTCGCATCTAACTTTTAGCAACTTTGATCCTATCTGATTTCCTGTTTATATTATAAGAATGGTATGAAAATGTCTTACAGCTGCTATGTCGCTTGTTCTCTTGATGTTTATCTTTCACACTAAGTTACTGTAACAGTTGACCGGAAAGTTTGTTGAAGATTTTTTTTTCTCCCAAAGTTATCTTAAATATCCAATTAATAGACAAGTAAAAAGATATACTAATATTTTTCAAATAAAAAATATCATTTGTAACATTTTTTATTCTTACATATACACCTTATAGAACATAATATAAATGTACAAAAGTTATAGAAAAAGAATTTTTTTTTGAGAGAGAGACTGAGAATGAGAGAGATATTGAGTGATTGTAAGAGTTAAGTTATTTACATGTTCCAACAAAAGTTTTTATACTGGAGAAAGGGGGATGAAACTAATAGCAATCTCTGTTGACCATCAGAGCCCGCACGTGTTACAACATCATAATTTGAATCGAATGAGAGTTGGAATTACGCATGTAACAGGAAGTAAGGCTGCGCATGGCATTGTTTATAGTAGACATGGAAGATAAAGTTTATATCTAAGCTTTTTGAATGGAATATACTAAAAACACTCAATGACAACTACCTGAATGATGGCAGAGTTACTGTACGTATACATTGGATCATAATGCATGCAGATGAAAAGGACTCATTTAACATGTTTAAAAAGATGAAGGCATTTGGAAGAATCAAAGAAGAATTTGTTGGTGTTATAATGGTAAGTCGCATTTATTTGGAAAGTTAGAAACGTAATATGAAGAGTGTTTCTATCTTGTTGGATATTTTGTTGATAAAGAAGTGAAGAACATTTTAAAAAAATATCAAGATAAATAAATGGAACAAGTGAAATTTTTGTAAACGAAATGGGTTTATATTTGATGAAGGTCTACATGTACTTTCCTTTTTTTTATTTGTGTGCTCCCTCTACTAGTGTTGGTACACACAATTGTCATGTTAGTACGACGTGCGTCCTTTACTTTGCTCATTTGATTTTTTAAAATTATATTTGAATACTTTTGAATCATAACAACACATTCTATATAATTTTTTGAATTAACGCATTGATACATGTGACAAAAAAACTTATAAAATGATTAAAACAATCCTCATTTCCGATAGAAATGTCTGTATATTTTTATATTATTATTGTTATTTATTATTATTTTATATTTATTATTATATCAAGCACGAATATTTTCGGGTTCTAATGTGAGAAAAACGTTTTCAAAGATTAGCCCGCGCTTTTTAAGAACAACGCTTTTGAAATAGGATATACTAGTATTTATTTGTTTAACTGGGGCTATAGGGAATAAGAATGGCAACCTTTCAATTTCATGTATTGTGAAAAAACAAAGTACGATCACTTTAGATCATGAGTACTGAGAGTCAAAGTCTACTGTTGTTTAATCTGTAATTGCTAGAATTTAGGACAAAATTCTGGCAAGACTTAGTGATTCTCATCAAATTATAAAATTTGGCTTCTATTCTATTGAAATAATTGAAGATTTATTGTAAATCAATTTGTTCACAGGTCCTCAGGAGTGAAAATTAAATAACCCAAATTTTAGAACATTAAAATCCAGAACTCAGGTTTTTAGAATCGGAGAACAAACCTGTTGCAGACAGGCCTATAAGATTTTTTCTTAATGTTCTCATATTAAAGAGAAACAAAATAAATCAAATAACAATATTGTGAAAACTGTGTTGTCAAGCAGAGTCATTTTGTCAAGATAATTTTTTACCCCTCTCCCCTACAACAAACACACACATGTACGATTTAAATGCGTTAATTTATGTACTCGTATATACGTACAGTATTTGGTTACAAAATCTTCCGTCATCTTAAATTAAAAGCTATCGTATATTAGTATATTAATTATATAAGATTTAAAAATATAGGATACGCATTTAATACAATCAAAATCACGACACTTCATCATGGTAATATCAAATCATGACCCCTGCTGGTAATGTGGGGTCACAACAGTTGATCAAAGTTATGCAAAGGAATTTAAGGGATAAGTTTAAAAAAATCAAGAATAAGAAAGCCATAATAAGTAAAATTTATTGAGAAGCATCCCCAGGTGATGTAGATACAAATGTGTTCAATGCATCTGCCTGGGGGTAGGGCAATGCAGTGGAGATTAAATGTCGGGACATTTTTTTTTTATTTAAACTCTTCAATAATTAACCGATTTAGCGATATGGCCTATCGGCCTCTATTTTAAATTCTGTTTACTTGTTTAAATTTAAGATTCTATAGAATATATATATATATATATATATATATATATATATATATATATATATATATATATATATATGTATGTATGTATGTATGTATGTATGTATGTAACAGCAAATAAGAGTCATTTAAATTTTGTGCACCATTCATAGACTTTGTACATGTACTTCTATCACAGGGCATAAGATGGAGGTAAACAACCCAGCAGGACCGTAACCACCAAAATGTCTGAGGAGTAAAAACAGAAGACACATAGATGTGTAAAGGATACGTTTATATAGAGACCACAGAAAAGTATTAAACAAGAAATCATCGGTATAATATTCTGATGACGCTTTTAAAGTAAATTGGATATATAAAGAATAGTGGTTCTTTTATTCAAGAAACATCAGGGAGAATTACTCAACAGTTCATAGTGGAAGGATTGCTAAAACGTGTAAGTGAAATTTCATATCAGATGTCAAATGATACAGATCAAGGCCCAACCACTAGGATTTTACCACAATGTTACCCACGAGCTGGAACTAGGAAACCCACCTTACAAACAGAATTTGGAACAGCCAGTAATTTGGACCTTGACTCTTGCAAAGCATGTCAAAGTTGTGAAAAGGGATACAAATATATTTCCATCAATCTTAGGAGTAAAAAATGCATAATATCAACTCTTGCATATTGTGATTGTGTTAGACTTGCATGTATCATTTTAATTCTATTTGGAATTCTACATAATCTATAGAAGACTAATACATGATCTATTTTTTTTTATTCTTAAAGTGTGTGCTGTGTTCATTATTTAAATGGTGATGATCCTCTCAGCTCATTGTTCCCTTTTACATATGCAGTATGAATTCCTAATGTTTTCTATAATTATCTGTATATGAGAATACTAAGTTAATGTATTTTGATTGCTTCACCCAAAGATTTTATCAGGGGAGTGTATGAATTGAAATGTTTAGCTCAAGATGATTTTTGGGGCTCCTATGTCAAAGTATTAGAGCGTTTGCTCGAGAGTCACGCATTTAAGTGTTAATCCTTACGTCGTGGTTTCCCACCCACTGCAGGACATGCAGACTAGGTGCAGGCAAGGAAAAATTCTCCGATTACAAAGGGACGTTAAAGAAACAAAGAAAAGTATTTTTTCGTTTGAAAAAATGAGTTAAAAGAAGTGTTTCATTCAGCTGTGTATTGGGGTGCAGATAAAACAGTACATGGAGGGTTATTTTTATATATTGTTTATATACTACTGTGCCTTATTGGAGGAAGCATATTTGTTTTTGAAATTGTATACACTTTTTTGACATTGTATTTCATATTTATTTTGATCACATGTTGATAGTACCAATTATTGTTGAATTGCGAACCTATCAACATAAAGAGGGGGTAAGATTTAAATTTTCGACTTTTCTGGTGAATCCACCAGCTTTCTGTCCTTGTGTATAGAAACGAACTTAGTCATTGTAAAGGAAAACTACGAATGCTTTTTGATTTTAATGCTTTTGGTGGATCCACCAAACTCCCCACTTTAAATAAATACACAGGCAATGTTGACAATATATCATTTAAGTATTCTTGAGTATTCCTATTTGCATTTTGGTGGATCCACCAAGTATTTGTAAGTGAAATCGAGAATGCCTTGTTATTTGATTTTTTTTTTTTACAGTTTGGTGAGTCCACCAAACTCCTCTCTGTATTTAAGGACAATTTAGTTGAACTTTGGGTTACATGTAGATTTTTGACTTTTCTGGTAGATCCACCAGCTTTTTGTCCTTGTGTATATAAATGTATTAAGGAAGTGTCACTAGGTACATATAATTGTAAAGGAAAATTATGAATGCCTTTTGATTTTTAGCATTTGGTGGATCCACCAAACTGCCCACTATAGATAATTACACGGATAATGTTGACAGTATATCATTCAAGTATTCTTGTGTATTCCTGTTTGTATTTTTGGTGGATCCACCAAGTATTTGTGAGTAAAATTGAGAATGTCTTGCTAGTTGATTTTTTTGCATTTTGGTGAGTCCACCTACTCTGTATTAGGGACAATTTTAGTTATACTTTCTTTTTTTAGTTTTTGGTGGTTCCTCCACTCAGTTTCTCTCAATGGGTTGTTTCAGTGTCTTAACACTGGTGGATTCACCAACATCGTTTTTAAAGTATCGTCATTATCAAAAGTAATTGAGAATTTCACCAGATTGCTTTTATTTTGAGCTGAATTGTCTATTTGTATTTTTGGTAGAATCACCAAGTTTTCTTGAAGATATTTCAGTTGTTTTGTTGGTAAGTTCACCAATTCTTTTAATGAATTGTAGAATTATGTATGGTCAAATTCACTCTTGTTTTCTTGGTGGAACCACCAAGATCAATCTTTATTTGAAGATATTTGATAATTCAAATTGGTGGATTCACCAATCCTTTGACTGTGAATATGGAATACCGATACATTATTGATCTGTTTTAACATAAATATTGGTGACCACACCAATTTTTAACTTATTCAATAACGAAAATGAATAAAAAAAATTGTCGATTTCTGAAATTGCATTGTCTTCATTTTTCATTTTGAATTAAAAAAAGAGGACAGGAATAGAAAATCCTCTTTCTTAATGGAAACAGTTCATAGTACTTTACGATTGGGCATACTGTACATGTACATTTATGCTGTTCTTTCTTTCTTTTTTTAATTTATATTTTTTTAACTTTTTTTCAATTAAGAAGATTAATAATTTTGATGTTGATCTGGATTTAAACAAAAATGTAAATTAGAATTATAAAAATAAAATAATTGAATGAAAGCACGTACACATGTACATATACTTAATCTTGTACAGTATCATGAGATAATGAAATGTTATAATTTGTCAAAATACTTTTTTTCTTTTTTTTTTTAGTAACAATTGTGACAACCATTATTTTCTTTTATACATTAAAGAACTTTTTGTCTGATAAATTTACGCAATATAAGTAAATAGATTTTAAAAACTAAAGAAAATAAATGTGTAAATATAACATGCTACCTAGATATTAATTTATAAATATAAATATTTTTTTAATCGTGTTAATAATAATTTCACACTGAACATAAACACGCTTTGCTTGTACATGTAGAATGTTTTATTTACATCGAATGACAAACTGGCATGCTGATCGGTCGACGTGCTGATTGGTTAACACGTCTTATCGCTAATCCTGATTGACAGATCAGTTACGCAACACCGAACGCGCGTTCGCTTGCTGGGTTCGCTACTGAATTCGGGCTTCGCTTTCGGCGTTCGCTCTGGGTCCGCTGCGGATTCGCTCGGGGTGCGCTCCGGGTTCGCTCGGGGTCCGCTATATCGAACCCCAAGCGAACCCCAAGCGAACCCAGGTAGCGAACCCGGGGTGCGCTTTGGGTTCGCTTTCTGTTAGGTTGTGTCTGGTCGGTACTGTATGCCCTGCTCAAAGTGGCTGTTAGGAACTTTTATTTCCATGATGATAGGCAAAAAATCTTACGACTAATATAAAACTTTGACACCTCTCTAATATTTTGTTTGATAAAGATAATTATTCTTCTTTTTTTTCTAAAATATTTTTTTGCAATTGTAATATAATGTAATAGAAATGTAAGGTTTTTGTGACCTACTTCAGCTTAGATACTTGTAAGAGTATAGGAAAATTTTTGTCTTAGTCGTAAGATTTTTTGTGAAAAGGGCCACGGGTGTATATTGTACTTTTGTAAGTGCAATTGCATTCTCAGTAGTCGTTTAGGTGCAATGTGAATTGTTTTTTTCAGGATAATCTCCAAGGGTTTGTGGTCACTCTGAACAGTCACATAACGTCAATATGTACATTAGTGGAACTTCTTAAGTCCAAACACTACTGCCAATAGATCTGTGCATACTGAGTCTCTATCAGTCAAAACACGAATAGAAAAAGCAACAGGCTTTCCTTCCTGTAGGATTGTGGCTCCAAGTCCGGTTTCCGAGGCATCACACTGAAGAGTAGCTTTTGTTTGGATTAAAGTAACTGAGCACTGGCTTAAAAATGACTAGTTTATGTCGGACACAGCTTTATCATGGACCTCATGCACAAGATGAAACACTTCCTTTAAGTTTGGCTTAATGGTGGCTTTTAGGTCCTTAATGATGGTTTAATGGTTGTCTTTAAGTCACCATTAAGCACCTTTAAGCTACATTTAAGTAATAAATACACCACCATTAAGTTACCATTAAGCCATCTCAAAGTCCTTAATGGATGCTTAAAGGTAGTTTAATGGTGGCTTAATGGTGGCTTATAGGTGCTTAATGGTAGCTTTTAGACAATCATTAAGTCACCATTAAGCCACCATTAAGCCAGACTTATAGGTGCTTAATGTCCAAACTCCATTAAGCTACCATTAAACCACCATTAAGCCACCATTAAGGAAGCGATTGCAAGGCATCACGTGATCGACTCATGTGATGTTTAAAAATAAAATTGTTTACGGTAACCATTTCCGGAATAAGCCACGCGCATGAGCGCGATATATTTTGACAGATGAAATATGGCAGACGAAAACACTGCTGCACAACGTCATAGATTAAATGGAAAATTTGTTAACAAAGGTAAATCAAAGAAATCAAAGCGCTTGAAATATTTCAACAATGTTAATTCTGATTTGCGAAAAACCGGGGGCCCAGAACATTCATATTACAAACAGGAAGAGGCAGAAGATCCGCTCCAGACGATAGCAGACATAGCGCCGTCGGAGGTGTGTGTTGAGACAGTGACAGAGAGCGAAATTTCGTGGAAAGACGGGCGGCGTATAATTGAAATAAAACATTTAGCAGATCAAATGTTCTGCGACAAGTGCACCCATCCTCTTCACTTGTCCAACATCGTTGGTGAGAAGATATGTGGCTTGGGAAGTTTTTTATATATTCAGTGTGTCAGTTCACAGTGCCTTTCCATCAACACAGTGACCACTGGAAAACGCAACTCAAAGGGCGTTTTCGATATCAACAACAAAGCCACTATAGGTAAGTTTTTACAAGTATACTTTTACAGTTACTGTAGTAAATCAACTTATATTATAACACTGTATAAGTAGACAGTAAATCTGAAACTGGAGAATGTTATGTACAGAAATGGCGTGAACATTGGGTGCAATCGTAAATTGGCGCTTTTATCATTTTAATCAGGGATCAATATATGTTCCTGTTTTAATAATATTTTAGGAGAGTTTATGATTTATTGCTGATATATAAAGTTCACAATATAGCTAAAATATAACTAAAAACCACAAAAGTATAGAGCATACAAGGATGTAGGATTTTTTTCCAGAACCAGGGGGTATGTACACCAATCAATTCAAAAATGAATTTGTTAACAAGCCAAAATAACCTACTCGTTCAAATCCTTCAAAACCTGTTTCAGGGGGGGGGGGGGGTGTTATTGTTCATATATTTAGTGAACCCCCTTACCAAATTTTCATTACCATGATCCATGATATTCCCTTGAGTGAGATGATTTTTTTTTATACCTGTATTACTTTTTAAATGTACATGTAGAACTCTTATAATCCTAAGTGTGTCGCACCCCCCCCCCCTTTACTCCTTTAATTATGATTAAGTATTTATTAACATTATTTATGCACATGTGCCATAAGTCATAAATATTGTTTCTTACGCGTTAATGCAAAATTTCAAAAAAGAAATATCACACTTCATGTGAATTGTTTTCAGCTATGATTCACTCTGGTATGGGACCTACCCACTTGCAGAATTTTTTAGCAACATGCAACATACCTCCTCCAAACCAATCTACCATCAGGAGACGTGAAAAGGAAATAGCTTCATCTTTTTTAAATCAGGTAAAAGTCAATATCATTTTTATTCTAAGTTTTATATCACTGACAAACTTTTTGATTGATGTTGGCTTCTTTTAATTTGTCCATTTTGTGTTTTCTGAAACATCTAACTGACTTGGACCAGCTAGACGGTTCAATTATGTTCCTATCTTTAAGTAATATGAGTAACATTTTTGTTTTCCACAGATGTCATTTAATGATTATTACATATTACAGACAAAACAGTCATGTGATAAGGCAAGAAAGGAAGAAAAAAACAGTGTAGAAGACTCTGGTCTGGAAGCAAGTTTTGATGCTGCATGGCAAACACGTGGGTCTGGATGTCAGTATAGCAGTAACACAGGTACAAATGTACTTGAATGTATAATAATAGTGACTGCACATACATAGTCACTCTACTGATTTCTTCGTATATATATGTGCTCAAGCTATTAATTGTTTATCATTTCTTTCTACATGCATAAGGCTTGTATAATATAATCATTTAACCTAAATCAATCATACTAAACTGTATATATATAGTCATTCTATATGCAGCTTTATGATACAAAAATGTCATTATGCATGCATAGTTTTAAAATTTGTCATTTACTTAAGAAATAATGTATCATTTTTAAACATCTATTGGGATATAAATACGGGTTGGTCATGAGATCAAATTCGATAAAGCCCAAAGGGCTTTATGGTAAATTTGATCTCATACCTGTATTTATATCCCGATACATTAGATGTTTAAAAATGATACATTATTACTTATATTTACATTTAGGACTTATTCATATTTTATATTTTCCTGATTATAATCTTTAATGCTTGATATGTTTTATTTTTTAAACTCAACGGCACTTATTTGATCCATTGATTGTGCGTCGACCCTTTATGACATCACTGAGAATTTACGTTAAACATTTATGACGCGAGGAACCCGTGTTTATACGGATATAGATACGTGTTGCTTATAATAGTGTTATATAAAAGAAAACATTTGCAAATGTAAATATATAAAGTAAAATTTTCTAATTTCTTAAAGGTCATAGTACCCTGATTGGGCCAAATACAGGCAAGGTTATAGATTTTGACCATCGTACACGAGTTTGCAGCATTTGCCAACATCATCTGGCAAGATCAGAAACAGTTCCGCCACATGACTGTAACAGAAATTGGGAAGGTATGCATATTATGTGTGGATCAAGTCTCTTCCTTGAATTGGAAATAAAGTTTCATTTTAAAACTTTTATCGTGATGAAAAATATGGGTTGGTCACATGATAAATTCCTATTAGGCCCAGAATGTATGGTAAATTTGATCATATGCAAACCCATATTTTCATTTGATCATGTGCAAACCCATATTTTCAGCCTGATAAGTGTTTAAAAATAATATCTTGTTACTTATATTGAACATTTGTGAGTGATTTGTAACAAATTTTTGCATATATATGTTTCAACTCCCCCCCCCCCCCCAAAAAAAAAAAAAAAAAAAACTTCAACAGACTATATTAAATTGAATGTTTTAATCATGTTGATCACTTTTATAATTTAAGCAATATTTATGCCCCCCTTCCAAGAAGGGAGGGCACATTGCTTTGCTACTGTCTGTTGGTCGGTCTGTCTGTATGTCTGTCTGTCTGTCGGTCCACCAATAGTTTCCGTTCATTTTCTTCACAGTGGTTGCACATACTGAAATGAAATTTGGTATACAGATTTATCATATTGAATACTGTAAAAGCAGAAACATTTATTGGGGATTTACTTTCTTTATTTTATTGTTAACACTAATCAATGAAATTAAAACCCACATGAAATTTTATATGAATACTGAACCAGTAGGGTTACATTCGTAACAACAAAATTTATGTATAGTATTGTTACGTTCCGATAGGTTTACCTGTGAAATTCGGATTAACTGTTGTTGACAAGTTCCGAATAAACGGACCCTGAACCCGATGTATATAAACTACTAAAATATTTGTCAATGAACAATGAACGAAAGAATTGAACAATGATTTATTATTTGAACTTTATCAATTTGATTTATGTATTGTAATTACAAAGCGTTATGTTGTATATGTTCTATATAGGTACAACGTTATTAAGTAATTTTAGTGGTCAAAACCCGCTAACTTACAAATTAGATATTGATTGTGACGTTATTGGTATCTGACGTTTATACGTCATCATAACAACTTTTGTCTATAAAAGACAGCTGTTTTGTGTTTAGAAGTCAGTCTGCATTGGGTTGCGACTCCGTATACTTCGGGTGTAAGACAGTGGTATGTACAAACAGTACCAAGTCTATGTATACGAAATCATTAGTGAAGAGTCATTCAGAGTAGAAACGTCCTGGATTGACCATTGGTTCGTCATCTTTGTATTAACCAAATAACGTTGTACCAACCAAGTTTATCATTGTGCTTAATAATTGAACCATTTGATCGTCTTAATAAATATCATAAACTTTACAACGTGTTATTCGTCACGGTTCTAGTGCAGATATTATAGTGAACTAAAAATTGGTCATTTCACCAATTATTCAGTGGACCAAAAATTGGTCATTATTCCGATTGTATATAAACTTTGTGGATAAGCATTTCAACCTTGACCAGTTACCAGTAACCAACAGCGGCCCACGATTAACTGATTAAGTAATAACCTTATACCCTCGGTTTCGTTACATTGGTGGCAGCGGTGGGATGCGCTGTTTAGGAAATTGTGACACTTAAAAAAAAATATAAAGATGTCGAGGAACGACGAAGTTATGGAGGAAAATGACCATATTTCAGGACCACAAGAGCATCAATTTATCGAAGGTACTCCAAGCAGAGAAGTACTTTTGCGGGTTAATAACAACGACCAAATAGGAGATGGCAACGGAGTAAATTCATGTACACAGGACAGTTTACACACAATTCTAAATGAATTAAAAAATTTGAAGTCACAAATAAATTTATTACAAAATCAAGTGAGACCAACATGTGCTGACAGCCAACATGTAGACCAAAACAGTGTGCGATTCTGTACCAATACCACGTCTGAAGAGGACCAAATACGGAACGAACATCGACCACATAGATATACATCTTTACAAAATTCATATGACGAATCTCGTGATTATGAAGATTCAGGAACAAATTGGTCAAACCCGATGGTATCACGCAGCTTTACTAACAACGCTAGAACCAACGAATTTCAGCCAACCATGCGCAGCTTTGAGTACGATGTACCAAATTATGGTCACACAAGACAAGTCAATGACCACAGATTCAGGCGAACACCAGAACCAAAAGGGAGAAAACCAGCAACATTTGATGGTGCCATGAACTGGAACGACTACATAGTTCATTTTGACATGATCGCCCAATTAAACTACTGGGATGAGGAAACAAAGGCATTAGAGTTGGCTACCAGTCTACGCGGCCCGGCATTAAGCGTGTTGAGTGATCTACGACCAGAATATCGATATAATTTTCGTCACCTTGTCTCCGCACTTTCAGCGAGATTTAACCCAGAAAATCAAACAGAGATATACAAGACACAACTAAAGTGCCGTATACGAAAGAAAAACGAAACTATCACAGAATTAATGCAAGACATAAAGCGACTTGTGAGGATGTCATACCCGAACGCACCTTTAGGTATCCGTGACCAAATAGCTAAAGATTCGTTCATCGAAAGTTTAAATGACCAAGAAATGGAATGGGCAGTGTTTCAAGGAAGACCTAAAAACCTAGAAGATGCAGTGCGACTGGCATTGGAATTTGAGGCCTTTCAACAAGCACGGGGGAGGCGAAATAAAGTTGCAGTACGTATGCAGAGAGAGGAACCAATGAACATAGATGGAAACGAGGATTATACACATCAAGTAGCTATGATCAGCCAAAACAAAGATAAGAAATTTTACAAGAAAGGTCCCTGTTTCTACTGTAAGAAAGATGGTCACATCAAAAGTGAATGCAGATTACTACAACGACATCTCAAAGATGAAAAAGACAGAAATCAAAGAAAACCAGATTACACGAAAAACGTGAAAACCAGAGAACCTGAGAACCAGGAAAACGCACAGTAGTTGACGTCGGCGGCCTAACGTCAACTACACAACAGAAAGGGCCACATGTTTTTGAAATAAAGGGTTCCAATAATAACTCATTAACAATGGATGTGTTTGTTAACAATATTAAAATTAACTGTATTATTGACACTGGTTCAGCTATCACAGTTATTCACCCAAAGAAATACTACGAAATAGATAGAAGTGTAAGACCTAAATTAACGCCAAACCATAACAACTTACGAATGGCAAATGGTGAACTAGTGGTACCAGAAGGCCAGACTATACTTCAAATTCGTATCAATGGAGAAATTATACAACATAGAGTGGTCGTCGCTGACGTTGAAGCACAGATGATCTTGGGTTTTGATTTTCTTAAAGAGCATAACTGTCAGTTACATTTGGGTGAAGGAACTCTTACCTTGGGAAACAAGAAATTATCATGTTACCTTAACATTGAACAAAGTCATGTGTTCCAAATTTCCGTACAAGGAGCTTTACTACATAATAGTGATGGACTAAATCATCGACTATGTGAACCTTGTGATAAGAAGGAGACAAACGACCAGACCAAAGAGGATGACGATAATCTTGTATTAAAGTTAAAAGAAGACCAAACCGACACTCGAAATTGGTACATGACAAAGACAAAAGAAGACCTACAAAAGGAGCAGAATGCAGATCCAATATTAGCGAAAATAATAAAGTGGAAGACAGAGGACAACAGACCAAATTGGCAGATAATAGCAAACGAACCAAAAGAGCTAAAGACATATTGGTCACAATGGAATCGACTAACATTAAGGAATGGAGTACTCTTCAGGACATGGGAAGAAAATGAGCAAACGTTTTACCAGATGGTGGTACCAAAAGCACGTGTAAAAGAAATACTTAAGTTGTTACATCACAATCCTACGGGTGGACATTTGGGAATCTCCAAAACTACCGAGAAAATAAGAGAAAGGTTCTACTGGGCATCTTACAAAAACGATGTTGAGAAGCATATCAGAGGTTGTACCTTTTGTGAAGCAAGGAAGAATACAGCAAGTGCAGCCAGAGGAAAACTGGGTCAGTATTTAGTTAGGAAACCACTGGAACGAGTGGCCATTGACATCCTTGGTCCTTTACCACGGACTGAGAAGGGTAACAAGTATGTTGTTATCATTTCGGATTATTTCACCCGATGGATAGAAGCTTATCCTGTCAAAAATCAAGAGGCAATAACCATTGCAAAGGTTTTTGTAGATGAATTTATTTCAAGGTATGGAGTCCCACTCCAGGTTCATACTGACCAAGGCAGACAGTTTGAGTCGACATTGTTTCAAGACTTGTGCAAGATGTTACAAATAGAGAAAACAAGAACAACCCCATTCAATCCAAAGAGTGATGGCCTAGTAGAGAGATTCAACCGAACGCTAGAAGATATGATAAGCAAGTATATACAACCTAACCAAAAGAATTGGGACGAAGTTTTGCCATTTCTGATGCTTGCCTACCGATCATCAGTTCAAGAGACCACAGGATACAGTCCAGCAAGATTAAACTCTGGAACAGAGATAAAAATACCTATTGACCTTGTTTATGGTCACAATCTATGGGAAACTTGTCCTGAAATCTGCCATAAGTTCGTCGACAAGATGAAAACCAACTTAGAGGACATCCATGAGAAAGCCAGCAGAAAAATGATATTCGCGAACGAGAACCAGAAACGAAAATATGACACCAAGGCAAACCAGATTCAGTACACCCCAGGACAACATGTGTGGATTGCATCAAAATCAAGGACCAAAGGAAGATGTCCCAAACTTCAGGTTCATTGGAATGGACCCTATGTAGTGTTACGTGCTGTGTCCGATTTGATATACAAAGTGAAAAAGTCTAAAGCCGAGAAACCAAAATATGTGCATCATGACCAGATGAAGCTGTTCCGTTGTGAAGCAGATGAGAATCTATCTCTGTAACGTGCATCTCTAAAAGATATAAAAAAAATTCTTGATTGACTAAGCACCCCGAAACGAGGACGTTTCGACTTAAGAGGGGGGTATTGTTACGTTCCGATAGGTTTACCTGTGAAATTCGGATTAACTGTTGTTGACAAGTTCCGAATAAACGGACCCTGAACCCGATGTATATAAACTACTAAAATATTTGTCAATGAACAATGAACGAAAGAATTGAACAATGATTTATTATTTGAACTTTATCAATTTGATTTATGTATTGTAATTACAAAGCGTTATGTTGTATATGTTCTATATAGGTACAACGTTATTAAGTAATTTTAGTGGTCAAAACCCGCTAACTTACAAATTAGATATTGATTGTGACGTTATTGGTATCTGACGTTTATACGTCATCATAACAACTTTTGTCTATAAAAGACAGCTGTTTTGTGTTTAGAAGTCAGTCTGCATTGGGTTGCGACTCCGTATACTTCGGGTGTAAGACAGTGGTATGTACAAACAGTACCAAGTCTATGTATACGAAATCATTAGTGAAGAGTCATTCAGAGTAGAAACGTCCTGGATTGACCATTGGTTCGTCATCTTTGTATTAACCAAATAACGTTGTACCAACCAAGTTTATCATTGTGCTTAATAATTGAACCATTTGATCGTCTTAATAAATATCATAAACTTTACAACGTGTTATTCGTCACGGTTCTAGTGCAGATATTATAGTGAACTAAAAATTGGTCATTTCACCAATTATTCAGTGGACCAAAAATTGGTCATTATTCCGATTGTATATAAACTTTGTGGATAAGCATTTCAACCTTGACCAGTTACCAGTAACCAACAGCGGCCCACGATTAACTGATTAAGTAATAACCTTATACCCTCGGTTTCGTTACATTGGTGGCAGCGGTGGGATGCGCTGTTTAGGAAATTGTGACACTTAAAAAAAAATATAAAGATGTCGAGGAACGACGAAGTTATGGAGGAAAATGACCATATTTCAGGACCACAAGAGCATCAATTTATCGAAGGTACTCCAAGCAGAGAAGTACTTTTGCGGGTTAATAACAACGACCAAATAGGAGATGGCAACGGAGTAAATTCATGTACACAGGACAGTTTACACACAATTCTAAATGAATTAAAAAATTTGAAGTCACAAATAAATTTATTACAAAATCAAGTGAGACCAACATGTGCTGACAGCCAACATGTAGACCAAAACAGTGTGCGATTCTGTACCAATACCACGTCTGAAGAGGACCAAATACGGAACGAACATCGACCACATAGATATACATCTTTACAAAATTCATATGACGAATCTCGTGATTATGAAGATTCAGGAACAAATTGGTCAAACCCGATGGTATCACGCAGCTTTACTAACAACGCTAGAACCAACGAATTTCAGCCAACCATGCGCAGCTTTGAGTACGATGTACCAAATTATGGTCACACAAGACAAGTCAATGACCACAGATTCAGGCGAACACCAGAACCAAAAGGGAGAAAACCAGCAACATTTGATGGTGCCATGAACTGGAACGACTACATAGTTCATTTTGACATGATCGCCCAATTAAACTACTGGGATGAGGAAACAAAGGCATTAGAGTTGGCTACCAGTCTACGCGGCCTGGCATTAAGCGTATTGAGTGATCTACGACCAGAATATCGATATAATTTTCGTCACCTTGTCTCCGCACTTTCAGCGAGATTTAACCCAGAAAATCAAACAGAGATATACAAGACACAACTAAAGTGCCGTATACGAAAGAAAAACGAAACTATCACAGAATTAATGCAAGACATAAAGCGACTTGTGAGGATGTCATACCCGAACGCACCTTTAGGTTTCCGTGACCAAATAGCTAAAGATTCGTTCATCGAAAGTTTAAATGACCAAGAAATGGAATGGGCAGTGTTTCAAGGAAGACCTAAAAACCTAGAAGATGCAGTGCGACTGGCATTGGAATTTGAGGCCTTTCAACAAGCACGGGGGAGGCGAAATAAAGTTGCAGTACGTATGCAGAGAGAGGAACCAATGAACATAGATGGAAACGAGGATTATACACATCAAGTAGCTATGATCAGCCAAAACAAAGATAAGAAATTTTACAAGAAAGGTCCCTGTTTCTACTGTAAGAAAGATGGTCACATCAAAAGTGAATGCAGATTACTACAACGACATCTCAAAGATGAAAAAGACAGAAATCAAAGAAAACCAGATTACACGAAAAACGTGAAAACCAGAGAACCTGAGAACCAGGAAAACGCACAGTAGTTGACGTCGGCGGCCTAACGTCAACTACACAACAGAAAGGGCCACATGTTTTTGAAATAAAGGGTTCCAATAATAACTCATTAACAATGGATGTGTTTGTTAACAATGTTAAAATTAACTGTATTATTGACACTGGTTCAGCTATCACAGTTATTCACCCAAAGAAATACTACGAAATAGATAGAAGTGTAAGACCTAAATTAACGCCAAACCATAACAACTTACGAATGGCAAATGGTGAACTAGTGGTACCAGAAGGCCAGACTATACTTCAAATTCGTATCAATGGAGAAATTATACAACATAGAGTGGTCGTCGCTGACGTTGAAGCACAGATGATCTTGGGTTTTGATTTTCTTAAAGAGCATAACTGTCAGTTACATTTGGGTGAAGGAACTCTTACCTTGGGAAACAAGAAATTATCATGTTACCTTAACATTGAACAAAGTCATGTGTTCCAAATTTCCGTACAAGGAGCTTTACTACATAATAGTGATGGACTAAATCATCGACTATGTGAACCTTGTGATAAGAAGGAGACAAACGACCAGACCAAAGAGGATGACGATAATCTTGTATTAAAGTTAAAAGAAGACCAAACCGACACTCGAAATTGGTACATGACAAAGACAAAAGAAGACCTACAAAAGGAGCAGAATGCAGATCCAATATTAGCGAAAATAATAAAGTGGAAGACAGAGGACAACAGACCAAATTGGCAGATAATAGCAAACGAACCAAAAGAGCTAAAGACATATTGGTCACAATGGAATCGACTAACATTAAGGAATGGAGTACTCTTCAGGACATGGGAAGAAAATGAGCAAACGTTTTACCAGATGGTGGTACCAAAAGCACGTGTAAAAGAAATACTTAAGTTGTTACATCACAATCCTACGGGTGGACATTTGGGAATCTCCAAAACTACCGAGAAAATAAGAGAAAGGTTCTACTGGGCATCTTACAAAAACGATGTTGAGAAGCATATCAGAGGTTGTACCTTTTGTGAAGCAAGGAAGAATACAGCAAGTGCAGCCAGAGGAAAACTGGGTCAGTATTTAGTTAGGAAACCACTGGAACGAGTGGCCATTGACATCCTTGGTCCTTTACCACGGACTGAGAAGGGTAACAAGTATGTTGTTATCATTTCGGATTATTTCACCCGATGGATAGAAGCTTATCCTGTCAAAAATCAAGAGGCAATAACCATTGCAAAGGTTTTTGTAGATGAATTTATTTCAAGGTATGGAGTCCCACTCCAGGTTCATACTGACCAAGGCAGACAGTTTGAGTCGACATTGTTTCAAGACTTGTGCAAGATGTTACAAATAGAGAAAACAAGAACAACCCCATTCAATCCAAAGAGTGATGGCCTAGTAGAGAGATTCAACCGAACGCTAGAAGATATGATAAGCAAGTATATACAACCTAACCAAAAGAATTGGGACGAAGTTTTGCCATTTCTGATGCTTGCCTACCGATCATCAGTTCAAGAGACCACAGGATACAGTCCAGCAAGATTAAACTCTGGAACAGAGATAAAAATACCTATTGACCTTGTTTATGGTCACAATCTATGGGAAACTTGTCCTGAAATCTGCCATAAGTTCGTCGACAAGATGAAAACCAACTTAGAGGACATCCATGAGAAAGCCAGCAGAAAAATGATATTCGCGAACGAGAACCAGAAACGAAAATATGACACCAAGGCAAACCAGATTCAGTACACCCCAGGACAACATGTGTGGATTGCATCAAAATCAAGGACCAAAGGAAGATGTCCCAAACTTCAGGTTCATTGGAATGGACCCTATGTAGTGTTACGTGCTGTGTCCGATTTGATATACAAAGTGAAAAAGTCTAAAGCCGAGAAACCAAAATATGTGCATCATGACCAGATGAAGCTGTTCCGTTGTGAAGCAGATGAGAATCTATCTCTGTAACGTGCATCTCTAAAAGATATAAAAAAAATTCTTGATTGACTAAGCACCCCGAAACGAGGACGTTTCGACTTAAGAGGGGGGTATTGTTACGTTCCGATAGGTTTACCTGTGAAATTCGGATTAACTGTTGTTGACAAGTTCCGAATAAACGGACCCTGAACCCGATGTATATAAACTACTAAAATATTTGTCAATGAACAATGAACGAAAGAATTGAACAATGATTTATTATTTGAACTTTATCAATTTGATTTATGTATTGTAATTACAAAGCGTTATGTTGTATATGTTCTATATAGGTACAACGTTATTAAGTAATTTTAGTGGTCAAAACCCGCTAACTTACAAATTAGATATTGATTGTGACGTTATTGGTATCTGACGTTTATACGTCATCATAACAACTTTTGTCTATAAAAGACAGCTGTTTTGTGTTTAGAAGTCAGTCTGCATTGGGTTGCGACTCCGTATACTTCGGGTGTAAGACAGTGGTATGTACAAACAGTACCAAGTCTATGTATACGAAATCATTAGTGAAGAGTCATTCAGAGTAGAAACGTCCTGGATTGACCATTGGTTCGTCATCTTTGTATTAACCAAATAACGTTGTACCAACCAAGTTTATCATTGTGCTTAATAATTGAACCATTTGATCGTCTTAATAAATATCATAAACTTTACAACGTGTTATTCGTCACGGTTCTAGTGCAGATATTATAGTGAACTAAAAATTGGTCATTTCACCAATTATTCAGTGGACCAAAAATTGGTCATTATTCCGATTGTATATAAACTTTGTGGATAAGCATTTCAACCTTGACCAGTTACCAGTAACCAACAGCGGCCCACGATTAACTGATTAAGTAATAACCTTATACCCTCGGTTTCGTTACATTGGTGGCAGCGGTGGGATGCGCTGTTTAGGAAATTGTGACACTTAAAAAAAAATATAAAGATGTCGAGGAACGACGAAGTTATGGAGGAAAATGACCATATTTCAGGACCACAAGAGCATCAATTTATCGAAGGTACTCCAAGCAGAGAAGTACTTTTGCGGGTTAATAACAACGACCAAATAGGAGATGGCAACGGAGTAAATTCATGTACACAGGACAGTTTACACACAATTCTAAATGAATTAAAAAATTTGAAGTCACAAATAAATTTATTACAAAATCAAGTGAGACCAACATGTGCTGACAGCCAACATGTAGACCAAAACAGTGTGCGATTCTGTACCAATACCACGTCTGAAGAGGACCAAATACGGAACGAACATCGACCACATAGATATACATCTTTACAAAATTCATATGACGAATCTCGTGATTATGAAGATTCAGGAACAAATTGGTCAAACCCGATGGTATCACGCAGCTTTACTAACAACGCTAGAACCAACGAATTTCAGCCAACCATGCGCAGCTTTGAGTACGATGTACCAAATTATGGTCACACAAGACAAGTCAATGACCACAGATTCAGGCGAACACCAGAACCAAAAGGGAGAAAACCAGCAACATTTGATGGTGCCATGAACTGGAACGACTACATAGTTCATTTTGACATGATCGCCCAATTAAACTACTGGGATGAGGAAACAAAGGCATTAGAGTTGGCTACCAGTCTACGCGGCCCGGCATTAAGCGTATTGAGTGATCTACGACCAGAATATCGATATAATTTTCGTCACCTTGTCTCCGCACTTTCAGCGAGATTTAACCCAGAAAATCAAACAGAGATATACAAGACACAACTAAAGTGCCGTATACGAAAGAAAAACGAAACTATCACAGAATTAATGCAAGACATAAAGCGACTTGTGAGGATGTCATACCCGAACGCACCTTTAGGTTTCCGTGACCAAATAGCTAAAGATTCGTTCATCGAAAGTTTAAATGACCAAGAAATGGAATGGGCAGTGTTTCAAGGAAGACCTAAAAACCTAGAAGATGCAGTGCGACTGGCATTGGAATTTGAGGCCTTTCAACAAGCACGGGGGAGGCGAAATAAAGTTGCAGTACGTATGCAGAGAGAGGAACCAATGAACATAGATGGAAACGAGGATTATACACATCAAGTAGCTATGATCAGCCAAAACAAAGATAAGAAATTTTACAAGAAAGGTCCCTGTTTCTACTGTAAGAAAGATGGTCACATCAAAAGTGAATGCAGATTACTACAACGACATCTCAAAGATGAAAAAGACAGAAATCAAAGAAAACCAGATTACACGAAAAACGTGAAAACCAGAGAACCTGAGAACCAGGAAAACGCACAGTAGTTGACGTCGGCGGCCTAACGTCAACTACACAACAGAAAGGGCCACATGTTTTTGAAATAAAGGGTTCCAATAATAACTCATTAACAATGGATGTGTTTGTTAACAATGTTAAAATTAACTGTATTATTGACACTGGTTCAGCTATCACAGTTATTCACCCAAAGAAATACTACGAAATAGATAGAAGTGTAAGACCTAAATTAACGCCAAACCATAACAACTTACGAATGGCAAATGGTGAACTAGTGGTACCAGAAGGCCAGACTATACTTCAAATTCGTATCAATGGAGAAATTATACAACATAGAGTGGTCGTCGCTGACGTTGAAGCACAGATGATCTTGGGTTTTGATTTTCTTAAAGAGCATAACTGTCAGTTACATTTGGGTGAAGGAACTCTTACCTTGGGAAACAAGAAATTATCATGTTACCTTAACATTGAACAAAGTCATGTGTTCCAAATTTCCGTACAAGGAGCTTTACTACATAATAGTGATGGACTAAATCATCGACTATGTGAACCTTGTGATAAGAAGGAGACAAACGACCAGACCAAAGAGGATGACGATAATCTTGTATTAAAGTTAAAAGAAGACCAAACCGACACTCGAAATTGGTACATGACAAAGACAAAAGAAGACCTACAAAAGGAGCAGAATGCAGATCCAATATTAGCGAAAATAATAAAGTGGAAGACAGAGGACAACAGACCAAATTGGCAGATAATAGCAAACGAACCAAAAGAGCTAAAGACATATTGGTCACAATGGAATCGACTAACATTAAGGAATGGAGTACTCTTCAGGACATGGGAAGAAAATGAGCAAACGTTTTACCAGATGGTGGTACCAAAAGCACGTGTAAAAGAAATACTTAAGTTGTTACATCACAATCCTACGGGTGGACATTTGGGAATCTCCAAAACTACCGAGAAAATAAGAGAAAGGTTCTACTGGGCATCTTACAAAAACGATGTTGAGAAGCATATCAGAGGTTGTACCTTTTGTGAAGCAAGGAAGAATACAGCAAGTGCAGCCAGAGGAAAACTGGGTCAGTATTTAGTTAGGAAACCACTGGAACGAGTGGCCATTGACATCCTTGGTCCTTTACCACGGACTGAGAAGGGTAACAAGTATGTTGTTATCATTTCGGATTATTTCACCCGATGGATAGAAGCTTATCCTGTCAAAAATCAAGAGGCAATAACCATTGCAAAGGTTTTTGTAGATGAATTTATTTCAAGGTATGGAGTCCCACTCCAGGTTCATACTGACCAAGGCAGACAGTTTGAGTCGACATTGTTTCAAGACTTGTGCAAGATGTTACAAATAGAGAAAACAAGAACAACCCCATTCAATCCAAAGAGTGATGGCCTAGTAGAGAGATTCAACCGAACGCTAGAAGATATGATAAGCAAGTATATACAACCTAACCAAAAGAATTGGGACGAAGTTTTGCCATTTCTGATGCTTGCCTACCGATCATCAGTTCAAGAGACCACAGGATACAGTCCAGCAAGATTAAACTCTGGAACAGAGATAAAAATACCTATTGACCTTGTTTATGGTCACAATCTATGGGAAACTTGTCCTGAAATCTGCCATAAGTTCGTCGACAAGATGAAAACCAACTTAGAGGACATCCATGAGAAAGCCAGCAGAAAAATGATATTCGCGAACGAGAACCAGAAACGAAAATATGACACCAAGGCAAACCAGATTCAGTACACCCCAGGACAACATGTGTGGATTGCATCAAAATCAAGGACCAAAGGAAGATGTCCCAAACTTCAGGTTCATTGGAATGGACCCTATGTAGTGTTACGTGCTGTGTCCGATTTGATATACAAAGTGAAAAAGTCTAAAGCCGAGAAACCAAAATATGTGCATCATGACCAGATGAAGCTGTTCCGTTGTGAAGCAGATGAGAATCTATCTCTGTAACGTGCATCTCTAAAAGATATAAAAAAAATTCTTGATTGACTAAGCACCCCGAAACGAGGACGTTTCGACTTAAGAGGGGGGTATTGTTACGTTCCGATAGGTTTACCTGTGAAATTCGGATTAACTGTTGTTGACAAGTTCCGAATAAACGGACCCTGAACCCGATGTATATAAACTACTAAAATATTTGTCAATGAACAATGAACGAAAGAATTGAACAATGATTTATTATTTGAACTTTATCAATTTGATTTATGTATTGTAATTACAAAGCGTTATGTTGTATATGTTCTATATAGGTACAACGTTATTAAGTAATTTTAGTGGTCAAAACCCGCTAACTTACAAATTAGATATTGATTGTGACGTTATTGGTATCTGACGTTTATACGTCATCATAACAACTTTTGTCTATAAAAGACAGCTGTTTTGTGTTTAGAAGTCAGTCTGCATTGGGTTGCGACTCCGTATACTTCGGGTGTAAGACAGTGGTATGTACAAACAGTACCAAGTCTATGTATACGAAATCATTAGTGAAGAGTCATTCAGAGTAGAAACGTCCTGGATTGACCATTGGTTCGTCATCTTTGTATTAACCAAATAACGTTGTACCAACCAAGTTTATCATTGTGCTTAATAATTGAACCATTTGATCGTCTTAATAAATATCATAAACTTTACAACGTGTTATTCGTCACGGTTCTAGTGCAGATATTATAGTGAACTAAAAATTGGTCATTTCACCAATTATTCAGTGGACCAAAAATTGGTCATTATTCCGATTGTATATAAACTTTGTGGATAAGCATTTCAACCTTGACCAGTTACCAGTAACCAACAGCGGCCCACGATTAACTGATTAAGTAATAACCTTATACCCTCGGTTTCGTTACAGTATATAGTGAAATATGTTTTTTCTTTTAAATATTCTTTTTCTTGCTCCTGAGTATTAAAGGGACTTGGTCACAGATTTGATATTAATGTTTCTTCAATATATTTTGTATAATACCATGACTGATATAGAACATTGATTACATTGCATAACATTATTTAAACAAGATGTGTTTGTGAAACACTGATGCCCCAGTATGGCAGCTTTTAGTGAAGGTTAAAGTTTCTCAAATGCAAGTCAAACTTCAAGGTCAAGAGATGAAAAATGTTTTACTCAAAGAAAGGAATTGTCTCAATAATAATACCTGTGAAATATGAAGGCCCAAACACCAATCATTCAAAAGTTATGGCCAAGATTAAATTTTTAAAAATGTGGGTCAGACTCCAAGTTGAAGGTCAAAGGATCAGGTAATTAGTTTCCAGGGCACTAGAAATATACATGGGAAATATTTAAGTGCTAGCAGCAACTGTTCAAAAGATATGACCAAAGTTAAGTTTTTCAAAAGTTGGTAAAATTTCAAGGTCAAGGTCAGAAGGTCAAAATCATTGGTATCGATTACGTCTGTGAAATATGATGGCCCTAGTACTAACTCTTCAAAAGTTATGGCCAAGGTTAAAGTTTTTTAAAAGTGATTCAAACTCAAAGGTCAAAGTCAAATATGTTTGTACCCAAAGAGAGGTCTTCTCAGAAAGAATTCACATTTGAAATATAAAAAATCATAACTCCAACCAATCAAAAGTTATGGGCAAGGTTAAAGTTTTTGCAGAACAAATAGACACACAGAGGGACGGACAGGTATATACACCCGAACCTTCAATTATGGGGGCATAGGGTTAAAGAAACGTTTGTGTAACAATCTTTAATTTTTTTTATTTTCAATAGGATCAAGTAAGGCAATGGAGTCAGACATGGCAGCAAATATGTTAAGAAGGCTGAAAGAGGATGATTTTGATATACATGCCATTCATGCTGACAATGACTCCACAACCACTGCAAGACTAAAAACCGAATTCAACCACCTGGAAAAAAGATGTGACAAAAACCACTTGAAAAAAAACATTTCAAAACAACTATACAATCTATCTAAGTCATATAAACAGCTAAAACAAGAAGGAGTTGTATGTTATATTACCAAATCTTTCATGCATCCATTATCTATCAAAGGCCAATCAGAAGAAGAGATGGGACAGAAATTGGACATGGTTGTGCCTCACTTATTTGGTGACCACAATTTGTGTTCAACCAGCTGGTGTGCATACCACAAGAATCCAACAACTTACAGGTTAGAAATAGATTTTGATATATACATGCACATGCAGTTCTGAATGTATAATAAGCATAGAAACTGATTAATAGATTAGATTAATTTGAAATTTGAATATAATTATTCCTTTACTTGAAATATTGTCCCGATTTTTTGCCACAGAATGAAATATCTGCCAGATGGGAAACCTCTTATGGATGACTCATTGAGGAATGCCCTTAACAACATTACTTGAAGCTTAAAGAGAATACTTCCTCAACTTGTGCATATCGGTTCTACTCAGAGCAATGAAAACTTTAACAATATGGTTGCCTGTAAAGCACCAAAAAACCGGTGAGGAATAGTACATTCAGCTGTATGCTTAAAATCTGAAACATGTTTATTTGGAAGTCTTTTGTTTATTTGTCTGTCCATCTCAGTTTAACACATATTCAAATTGTCAAATTAATTTGTAAACACCATATTTAAGAGGGGATCCCTAGGGCCTTCATCTCTCCCCCTCAACCTGAGCACCATAAACAATAAAAGAAGTTAGGCATGAAGGACCATTTTGTTTATCAAGTCATATGCTCAGATGAGTTTTGTGGCCCATGAGTTTCTGTTTTGTCTTTTCAAACAACTTGTACTAATGATTACATTATAGATCTCATAGTTGAGTACTGAAATACACCTTGACATCTATAATATTTTTAGCATTTAAGATGCAGGCAGAATAATTTCAATTTAGTGTGCATTATACAATGATTATAGCAGTAACATTTATCTTAAATTTTAGTGCATATGGGAGTACAAAGTCATTAGCTTCTCAAATGTCAGCTGCTGTTTTACAGAAGAATGAAGGATATACGTATATCAATAAGGTAAAAAAAAAATATGTAAAAGTACATAAACTAACCAATAATGAGCATGAACAGTACAGCTGTATATATACTTCATAAATACATGTGCCAATTATATTCATGAATAATAATTACTTGTACCAGTATGATAATGTTCATTTTAGAATTCTTATGTTTAATATATGCTTTATATTAGGTTAATGAGGATGCTCTTCTCTCACCTGGGGTAATGTCCAAGGTGCATGGCATAAGAATGGACAAGAAGAGACTTTGGAGCAAGAGAAGACAGTCAACAATAGCTTTCAAGAGGAGACGACTTCTCCTTAAGGTTAATTACCTTATTATTTGAAATAAATCTATAAATATGTCAGATTATTATTAGTTAGTATGTGGTTGTCCATACAGAGTAGATAACCACTTTGGCTATATTAGGTCACATTAAAAGAATCAAGATTTAACTAGTACATGTAGAAGGAAATATAAAAATATCTGCCCAAATCTTGAAAACCCATTGCTTTACAAGTAGGAATTATGAAGATTCTTTTCAATTTTGGCATAGGGTATATTTCTCTAAACCTTTTTAATCCAGAAAAGAAAGCAGAAGAGAGAGTATTCCTTACAGTTGCGAGAAGGACAAACATATGAAAGCAACATAGAGTCTGCTGCAGAAGTTGACATTGAAAGCATTCCAGGTACTAGAGAAACTTACAAAACAAGATAAAATGTAACCTTACAGTATGTACCATATTTTATGAACCCCTTGAAAAAAGTAATATTGATTTGACCTGTTAGTCAGTTGATAGACCATGCAATAAAGCGTTTTCCAATCAATATCGTGAGAACCCTTTGCTTGACATTATCTTGTTTCGAGCAACATATCTCAATATCTCAGTTTATTTTGTTTAATTAATATATATATATATATATATATATATATATATATATATATATATATATATATATATATATATATATATATATATATATATATATATATACATTGTATAATTACATAAATATACTCAAATGACTGATAACACCCCTAGGTTTCTTTTGGAAGATACCCACTCTACTTTATTTTTTTTTTACTCATTTATCTCCCCTTGTCAAGAACATGTAGCTGTTCATGCGAAACGGAAGTGAGGTAATTTGCATTGGGATAAATGTTGAATGCTGCCTTGATTTATAGATATGATCTTTGTGAGGGGATGCTCCACTGTGTGGTGCTTTTGTTTTTCTTTTATTGCACAAATTTAACTTTAGCAGTTTTTGGTTCCAGGTAAACTTGATCCCAAGGAAGGAGAACTCAGCTACGTTAAGGAAGGCCTGAGTTCACATTTGTGATGCACTGTATGGGAAGTTTCATTGTGACGTCATTAAAAATTTCACAAGCGACAAGAATCTATTTAACTACATGATAATGCGTAAATGAAAACTTGCATTCATTTATTTTATCAATTATTTAAAAAAGAATGTAAAATCACAACATTTGATAACAACACTGCCGAGTAATTAGAAGCAACTCTTATGTCAGAAATGACGTCACTAGCCTTGACTTGACGCAGTTCAAGTGATCCAGAGGAGTGGATCCATTGGTTTAATAATTACAAAAATGCTTAAATAAATATAAAACCATTGCAAATGTTTAAATCTAATCAATTAAATTGAAAGTAAATAATTTATTTAAAACACATATATAGATTATTATTTTATCTAGGTGCTATGGAGCTGCACAATGACATAGAATGTAAAGAATATCCTTAACACGATAATTGTATTCCTAATTAACCTCAAAAGTGCAAGGGCATAGACTACACTGTTTGAGCTGAAATACCGAATATCAATTGCTTATATCATGTATATTTTAAAAAGTGCTGGGAGCTGATAATGGTCGGCGTAGCATTATTTTTATTCATGACAGAATTAAAGCAAAGTAGGAATTTTTAGCTTTTGTACGCATTTTCAGCAAAATTACGAGTACTTCCGAAGCAGTTCAAACTAGCTCCCAGCACTTTTCGGGTAGCCGATGTAAATCTTTTTTAATATGTAACAATTTTTCTCTCCAAAAACTTGCGTATGCCCTTGCACTAGCGTCATTTTCTACATTCAGCTTATCAATTCTATTTTTATACCAGTCACGTGACACACAGCTGTTACATGCGATATAAATGGTACTGTGTGCGGACCCAAACCTATCCATTATGGATATCTATATTACCTTTCTTACATGTTAACAGTTACTTTGTTATAAAGATTTTTAAAAATAATACATTCTAAGAAGGTACTTAGGTCGCATTTTCCATTTCCTTCCTTAACATAGCTGAGAAGTTGTAGTGTTCGATATAGAAACAACTGGTTTGGGTCGTGACAGTGACATTGTGCAGCTGTCTGCTTTCGATGGTGACAGTGAATTTAATGTTTACATTCAGCCGAATCAGCCAATTAGCAAGAATGCCACAGCAATATCTGGTATAACTTATTCATTTGAGAAAAACACTGTTTATTACTACGGCAAAGAGGTGGAAGCTGAGAGTTTGAGATCAAGCTTAGTGAAATTCATTGAATATCTGCAAAGACATGATAACCCGATATTAGTTGGCCACAACATTATGTCATATGACATACCTGTTCTTAGCAACAAATTACATGAGTGCAACATGCTCTCTGAATTCCTTTTACATGTTTATGCATGTGTGGACACTCTCAAAATTGCCCGGAAGATGTTCAGGAAAGAAGACGTAGGGAACTACAAGCAGTCAACCTTGGTTAATAGTTTACTGGGCAAGAGTTATGCTGCTCATAATTCTCTAGAAGATGTGAAAATCCTGCATGAATTATTTGTTTCAAAGATGAACTGTTCTTCTGAAGATCTATTTCCATTCCACATTCACAGCCTGCAAAAGTCCTTTAAACCTCTGGTGGAAGAGAAGGCCATGTCGTCTTTGACGTCCAGAAAGATTGCAGCAGCTGGACTTGGGTTGAAGCACATTTGTTTGGCATATAAGAGGGACAAACTGTGTGGTGTGAAAACTTTATTAGGAGAGCATGGTGTAAAGGGAAAAGTTGTGTCCAAAGTTTTGGCGTATCTGAACGAGCATGAAGAGTGATGATCGAAATTTGCTGATCATGTTGCTTGCAAATTAACTTAATTTTGACCTATAGAGTAAAGTTATAAATATTTTTTCCTTCAGTATTCCAAATGAAGATATTTCTTTCTTCAAATTTCTTAAAAGTGTTATGTTGAATGCAGTAATTAGTCATTTCATTAGTGAATTATTTTAAGGATTTATCTAGATATTTAATTTGACTACCCTTTTCATGTAAAGATGTAAAGAATGAAAATGAGAGTGATTGCTTCACTTTAGCACTTGATGTGAATATACAGTGGGAGTCCTAGGACATGTGTCCATTTGTTAGTTATTTTCTCATTGAATTTACCATATGAGTGTAATATTGTATAAGGTAATTCCACCACTCCACATGTATTTTTTTTCAATTTTCTTCAGATAATTTATCTTGTTTGACACATGTTTGATGTGGTCATTTTATCAGTGTCAGTGTTTTTGTCAGTGATTGGCCTCTCCATAGGTAAATAATTATTTTTTCTGACTATCTTGTTATATTTACCTTGTGAGTATTCTGTAAATTGCAGTAAGTGGCCATAATTGGCTTCTCCATTTTTAATTTCCTAGTATAATTTCCTTGTGAGTATTATGTCAGATACAGGCCACTGGATTTATAAATAATTTGTTTTTCAGAATTTTCAGGTTTAGCTTAGGTTTTGAGTGTAGGTTCAGATGTGTACTAGTAATTGGCAACTCAATATATAAATAATTCTTTTATCAATAATCTTGTATATTTACCATGCAAGACATGTTTTATCAGATGCAGTAATTGGCCTCTCTACATGTAAATATATTTTTTTTTAATTTTCTGATGTAATTTACTTTGTATGATTGTAATGTCTGATAAAGTAATTGCTCCGTCTGTCTAGCTGTGGTCTGTCCATAATAAATTTGGTCACAGTTTTCTCTGCAACTATTCTTCACAGGTGGTTGAAATTTAGCAAACTGTTTGTTTAGGCATGTGGTGGTATTCATTTTTGTACGAATTCGATGTCAACTTCCTTTTTATCCCTTTGTCTGTCCATACAATAGATAACAAATTTTGGTTGCAGTTAATTCTTAGCAACTATTCACTCATCGCAGATGCATGAAATTTTAGCACATTCTTTGATAAGGCATGCCATATGGTGGTATTCAATTTTGTAGGAATCTGATGTCAACTTCCTGTTTATCCGTGCATCTGTCTATAACTGAACTTGTGTATTTACATCAGAGTGGGGGTATTATTAGTGAGCAGACTTCTTGTTTTTTCAATTTTGTTGTATAATTTACCTTGTGAGTGTAATTTTTGATGCAGTTGTGTGCTGCACTGTATGTTTTTTTTTTTTTTAATTTCAGTTTTCTTGTATGATTTACCATGTGAGTTTATGTGGTATAAACTTCCATCTCTGTCTGTATGTCTTTAACTTTTCACATTTTTTACTCATATAGATTCTAAATTGTTTGAATGGCCCCCTATAAAATATCCTCCTCAGGAACAATAAGTGCCTTAAATTCTAATGATTCAATGAATTAATAAGAAAGCATCTTTAAATAGTTCAAATTCTAAACTGTTTACATAGAGGCCCCTAGGGACAAGTGTGGGTCACTAAAGAGGTCCAAAGGATTTTTTTTAATATCTATTGCAGATACAAGGTCTATGAAATACATACCCATTTATATATATATATATATATATATATATATATATATATATATATATATATATATATATATATATATATATATATATATATTGCAGATACAGGTACAAGTTCTTTGAAAAAAAATTCTACGCACTAATTGTGTTCAATTGCCCCCCCCCCCCCCTTCAGTGTAGTGGCCACAATAAGTGTGCAGAACATGACTCTCAGGTGAGCAATGTGGCCCATGGACCTCTGGTATAGTATATATATATATTTATTATGTATTGATATAATAACAGAATAAATGTTTTAAAGATGGGAGAATAAAATGTGCATGTTGTTATTTTTGTGTAAATGTTATTTTTATCTTTCTGCATTCAATTTCCTGCATATGAAATTAGCAATGACCACAAGATTTTCAGATACATGTAAAATTATATTTATTATTCTATACATATTGTTTTTATTATTTTTTATTTGGTTATACATATTTATGGTTCAGCAACAAACTATCATATGAAAATTTTGGAAAACCTGGATATCTTAGCAAGGGGATGGGGGGGGGGGGAGGTGTTACTAAAGTGCATGTAGCTTCAAAATGAATCTGATAACCCTATTTCATATTTTTACTATAAGTCACTTATATTGATAAGTACAACATATATTAATTTTTAGAAAGTTCATTGGGCAGTTTTTTTTCAAGAGGGTAAAATCTGCTCTTGAGGTGAGAAAATTATTGCAAATTTACAATGAATACTCCCCAAAGCAACTATGGCATTACTACATCTATCGAGAGTTTCCAATACAAATTTTATTTTTAATAAATATGTAGCATATTGTTTAATATCTGGTGGAAATTATTTATTTTATTTCAATTTTTATATCTGTGTGGTATATTTAAAATTTCACAGTGTAAATATCCAAATATTTAAAAACTGTGGTTACCATGGCAACCATATCTTCTTTATAACCCTGATGACCATAGCTGAGATTTTCATATTATGATACCATTAACATAAGGCAAATTATATGTAAAAATAAGAGAAATTCATTGAGCAGTTTTTTTTCAGGTACCCTTGCAATCTCTTCCTTAAGTCACCTTTACGCAGTCGATAAAACTGCTTTTATGGGTTAAATATTATTTTTATAATGATTTCTTCACAAAAATTATAAATGTCGAGTTTATACATTTGTTAATTCGGCGAAAATAATGTAAAAGAAAGAAAATTTAAAAAAAAAAAAACATATAAATAAAAAAAAATCATTCCCAACAGGATTCGATCCTACGACCTCGAGATTTGAGGGCGAACGCTTTAATCGTCTGTTGATATTGAAGTGAAATATAAAACCTTTATTTTTAACAAAACTTGTTTGGAATGGTTACAGGTACCTGTACATTTATTTTTTTCTGATGTTTATACTTATTAATCAATAATACGAATAATTATATTTATATATATATATATTTAAAAAAAAAGAAATTTTGATAAAGTTTTATACTCCGTTAATATTTCTTAACCGTGGACCGGAGTTCGGTGTGATGGTGTGAAACAACTTTTTGATCTTAAGTAACTGAATTCCTCGTTCTGTTATTCGCAGATTTATAAGCATGAAAAGATTGAAATTCAACAGATATAACAAAATTTTGATATTAAAAAGGAATATATCACCGAAAGAGAACGATTGGGAAGAAAACAGATTATAGTTCTTATAAGTATGCTGCGGATATTTACGATTTTTGACAATATTTTCGTAATAATTAAGTTATAAAATATTTTTGTAATATATCATCTTCAGTTTTAATTCTTTCTATATCATTATGGGCATTAAAATAATTGTCTTTTTGTGTACAATCATAATTTCTAATTTGTTATTTGCTTGCATAAATTTTAAGTTTTGTAAAAACAATAGATCATCAAAATCTGTCACTGTACGTTCCCGTGTATTATCCTGTTAATTGACCGGGGACTGGTGGGGACACCTAATTAAGGTCTTTTGTCTAACTAGTCGATATACTGTACACTGATTATTTTACCCCGCTTCTCAATGTGTATAAATCTGGTCGGATACCCTGTTTAATCTGATCGGCTGTTCTTCTGAAAAATGATTTTGAAATAATCATTGAATATCGACTATATTTTGATCAATTCTTACTTCTGCATCATTTTAAATAAATTCTTATCTTCTGGGTTAACCCTTATCTCTGGGTTAGGTGCGAGATTAATGTGTTCATCAACTAATCTATCTTGGCCACTCATTTATTTTCTAACAGGTTTCATAGACGCAACAAATGAGCCGTTTTGTAAACACAATATGTACTTCGCTTGACCAGGATTGACACTGGCTTTGAGGGCGAACGCTTTAATCATCTGTTGATATTGAAGTGAAATATAAAACCTTTATTTTTAACAAAACTTGTTTGGAATGGTTACAGGTACCTGTACATGTATTTTTTTTCTGATGTTTATATTTATTAATCAATAATACGAATAATTATATATATATATATATATATATATATATATATATATATATATATATATATATATATATATATATATATATATATACAGAAGACCACTTGAGAAATTAGGGCTAGTAGTACAATATATTTTATTTATTTATTTAAAAGCACTTGAAAGCCAACAACACTGTAACTCCTAATGTATAGGATCTACTAAATAGATAGATACAAGGCCATGTCTACAAATGTAAACAACGCTTAAAAAATGACCAATGACAGAGACAAAGAAACAATTCAGGGAATAACTATCTTTCAATTTGGTATTTGCGACCGTTAATGCTGATTTAACGGCCTTCCCTTACTCATCAGTGCATTAGCCAATCAAAATGCATTTTACAAAAAAGTTGCATTAGAATGTCAAATTCAAAGGAGCCCTGTCCCTTACTCATCACAAAGGAAAGCAAGGGATAGAAGAAATTAAAAAAAGAATTATCACTACAACTAAACTACGTATCCTTATATATTAAGTATTAATTGTTACAGTTTAACATGTTCAATTTGAAAGTTGAAAAACAATTGATTTCAAATAATTCCAGACCTCTATTAAATACGTCCGAGGCCTGTTCAATATAGCGAACGTTCGCGAGCATTCGCCAAAATTCCTTATCCCTCCAACAGAAATGTTCGCGAGCGCTCGCTCTGTTGAACAGGCCTCCGGTCTGCCTGATGTACTCTGGTGAAGTTCGATTTATGTAATGGAAGGAATTGTTTATTGCTAATTTATTACTGTAAGCAATTATTACTGTAAAGTAATAAAGTACTGTTGTATCCTCTGAATATAGCGAGACTATATATGTTAAAAAGAAACAATTTGAAAGATAAAAATCTCTTTGAGAATATAGATTAAGATGGTTTGTAGTATTAAATAAGATTAGATAATATAATGAGAATCACCACATTTTTATTTCATGATTTTTATTTACTTTTTTACAGTTGGAAGAATCACTCCAAATATAACCCCTGTATCATATACGGAAGTAGCTAATAAATTTCTTTGGCTGAGCAATGGAGGCCACTACAAGCCAAATTGTACTCTTTTGGAAAATCTGGCCATAATTATTCCATTTCGAAAAAGGGAGACTCAACTAGCTATTTTAATGAACAATCTTCATCCTGTATTATACCGTCAGCAAATTGAGTACTCCTTTTACGTAATAGAACAGGTGAGTGTTCAATGCAGACGTGTATTATTACTTCATTAGTCTAGATACATACGACCTTGTTTACCTTGCACCAATTATTATCTTTTGAGGGAAATGCAAAGTTGGTCTTTTAATCTTTTAAGTAATTTATGACATAAGGTATCATTTTTAGCATCTATTGGGATAAAGGTAAGGGTTGGTCACGTGATCAAATTCCATAAAACCCGAATTTAAGGTTAATTTGATCACGTATCAACTGTATTTATATCCCGATAGATGTTTAAAAATGATACCTTATTATATTTACTTTTGTGAGTTCTTCATACTATATATTTGCCTAAGGATAATCTTTAACGCATGAAATGTTTTCTTTTTCAAAACTCAACGGCACAAGGTTTATTCATTGAATGCACGTCAACCATTTATGACGTCACTGGGAATTTACGTCGAACATTTATGAGTGAGAAACCTGTATTTTACATTGCTTAAATAATGTTATATAAAACATAACATTTGCATATATATATATATATATATATATATATATATATATATATATATATATATATATATATATATATATATATATAGATAGATAGATAGATAGATAGATAGATAGATAGATATATAAAATGATTAAAATGACCAACGACACGAACAATAAAAATTGTCAAATTTTCGGGACGACCTGTCCCTTCCTCAGGGCAAAGAAAAAAGTTAAGAAGTCATAAAAACAAAGGAAACAGAGAAACAAAAACAATTAGCACTACTACTACTAAACTACCAAACACTAAATATTTACAGTGTTTCATTTTTAATTTGAAGTTTATAAACAGTTGTGAAGAAAGAAATCCGGAGCGCTATGAATTGCGTCCAGTCTATCAGATGTACTCTGGTGAAGTGCGATTTGCATAGTTGAACGAATTAATTATCGCTAATTAATTATGACCAAGTAGTAAATCGTACACTGTGTAATCCTCTCAATATAGCGTAACTAATATATATATATATATATATATATATATATATATATATATATATATATATATATATATATATATATATATATATATATATATATATATATATATATATGAGGGTTGTCCAAAAAATCGTAGATTATAGTTATAACTGATATAGTCATAAATGTTAAAACTGTTAATGCTGTCTTTTATAAAAATGCCCCTTAAAATTCTGGTTTCTGAAATAAGTATCTTTCATAGTGAAAACATTATGACGATTTATCAGAAGGCCGATTTGGTCTGTCGGCATCCGAACAAAATCCGGGATAATTTACGCATGTCTCTATTACAAATGAATTTGCTTCTCTAAATTTTTGTAAAACATCAAATTCAAATTTATATCAGCTGAATTATGAAAAGCATCTGTATATGTCGACATTCCAAGTAAATGGTTTTAGGGGCAAAAGTATGTTGACGTAATTTTAAAGCGTACAACCGCAAATGATGTTTTCAAATGCGTTCTATGGGCAAAGGGATATTATTACATATTTTGTTTTGTTCTGAATAGGATTTGAATCCCTCAGAAACGAAAAAGTTATTAAAGTGACAAGACCCTAGAATGTTAGCAGAGAAATTGCTTCAAATAGCATAAGAGATTCAATGATAGTTTCACCTCAATGTGGAAAGTAGGAAGGCCTTAATTGTAGAATGATGATTGTTCAATTCAGTCGTTGAGAAATGGTTTTGGTCACGATCGACCATAAACATTTTGAAATTTCTGGGGTTTTTTACAATGCAAAGGGATATTGCAAGGGTTGAATTTAAATTTGATCAAGAACTGAAAAAACTGATGAATTTTAATGCGTCCCTGAGTCAAGATTGTTTCACCTGTCGGGCAGTGTATTTGAAAAATCAAGATGCCACAAGAGGCGTGTTGCACACAAGGCGCACAGTATTTTCAACAAGGTAATTCAGAGAATTCGTGTCCCCCGCTTAAGGAAAAAAGAAGAGAATGCGCGGATCTAGAAGGGGGGAGGGGTCAGACCCCCTCCTTAGAATTGCAGATTTATTAATAGTGGAGTGACAAGACCATCAAAATTTTGAAATTAGTGCACCGCCCTACCCTACGGCTAATTTGTACTTTTTGGGGCAGGTATATTATTAAGGAATTATTTTCGTCTGGTCGTAGAAAATCCTATGGTCAAAATTAAAAATAACAGGAGGTTAAAGATCAATGATTGAAATCTAACCATAAAAATGAACATATAAAAAAAGCTTAAGAAATTCATAAATCTTCTCTGATTTTGCAATCAATTTGTATGGTAATTTGATTTCTACATTGAATATCGATTTCATAGAAAAAAAAAAGGACAATCTAAACTACAGTGACCGTCTGCCTGTCCGTAAAGTTAATTGTCTTGGAGTAGCTTAAACTCAGCGCTGATGTACAGGTTTTTTGTTCATAAAGTACACTTAGACAATATCAAGACAGGTACATGTACAGGTATAAACAGTATTTAGGAAATCAAAAAAGGATAATAAAATGACTAAATTTTGAGTTTTATTGCTTTGAAGTAATATTTTTATTTAAACATTAAACTTCAATAATTTTGAATATATTGAACTCTAAAAACACATTTTCTGTACCTGAAACATATTAATCACGTTAAAGCATAATAATTAACATTTTTGTTTTGTTTGTAATTATAGATTTGTTAAACAACTTTATGAATTTGAAAGCATTTTTATCAATGGTTCTTATATTTTGTGAATGTTTTTGCGTTATCAAATGAATGCCAATGATAAAAAATTTTCGTTCAAGCATTAAAAGATTCGTTTTACGTCGACAATGCTTTTTTACATTAAACTAAATAATTTACCGTGGATCTACAAGTCATAGCACTGTTGCCGTACACAGAATGATTTCAAAGGAGGATTCAATGATGCGTCGTTCCTTACACAACACTTTACAACTTTCAGTCAAAAGTTTGTATCAAAATAAATCTCCCAACGGATTGTCACATTTATTTTAAAAGACGCAGCAAATATCATTCCGGGATTTCATATTTTCTATTTACAGATAACTTTCTTTCGGCATGTCATGATCAATGTCAACCTTGCTACGTCATCAATTAACGCGTCATCGATTGGGGAAGAAATCAATCAACATAGTTTCACAGGGGTTATTTCAATTTTTTTGTTCAGAACGAAAATCGTATGCGATAAATAGAACATCTATAATTGTGTGATTTGATGTTTGGTTATCCAACTCTTTGAAAAGGTGTATATTCGCTCGACAAGCCTCGCGAATATACACCATTTCAACTCGTTGGATAAACCAAATAACAAATCACACAATATAGTTATCCTCTCTCTCTCTCTCTCTCTCTCTCTCTCTCTCTCTCTATATATATATATATATATATACACTAGACAAAATTGCTAACGCACCACTTGTTATTCTTATTTGTGAATTGAACATTTGCCCGATCGGTAATAGTATATATAATATGCCATCTTTTCCAATACAGTGGGATTGACAAATGTCTTGGTATCATGACAGGACCCTTAAATGACCCTTTTGCCCGAAAACCAATTTCCCGACGTGCACTGCGCACCGTTTTTGCCCAGGTATGAAGTTGGTGATCACCAAGGGTGGTCCGTGCGGTTGCCACAGAAGCAGTCAAATAACATACAGCTATTTACTGACATATCACCTAGTAGTCATCCAGTGCCTTGGTGTCCATACCAAATCCACCCAACTTCCGGTTGACCCAATTTTGGGGTACAGTTTTCAAATTATCGTGTGCTGCTTACTTAATGCCGTGGCTATCTATTGTAAACATTTTCATGTTTGTTAATCTATTTGCAATAATTTCTCATTAGAGGAATTCATAATCTTTTAATTGTTTTCATTTTTTACAAATTTCTCCAAAGGAACCCCCTGCAGCCACCATACTGTCTGCATTAGCACTCTCTTCTAGGGTCAAACGCAGCATTCGGTGTAACTTTTTTCTGAGCTTTTAATTAGTACAAATATAAAGACACAAACACAAAGGCAATATAGAAATTTATTCTTTCAAAAAAGTATGGACACGATTTTAGTTTTTTCTATGAAATGGTTACGCTTCAGTAAACATTATAGTTATCTATCTCTAAAAACATTTAAATGTCTCATTTTTTATTAAAGTAACATAATTATATATCAAATACATCATAAACAAGTTTTGAAAAGTAAAATATTAATTTTCTTTGGTGGTGCGTTAGCAATTTTGTCTAGTGTATATATAACAACGCATATCGTCTTATCTCTATTTGAAATTAGATATATGGAAGAACTTTGATTAAATGATATTTAAAATTGACGTTTATACATAAAGTGGTCAAAGCTCTGAGTAACCTCGTTTGACGAATTGCAATACTTTTATAATTTACGTGTTTATAATTATCTGCAAAAATGTGTCATTTTGATACTCTTTCCTTTTTCTGTCTTAAAAGGATAGTAACGGAGGGTTTAACAAGGGGAAGCTATACAATATTGGATATACTGAGGCAGCAAAACGAGACCATACATGTTTTGTTTTTCATGACGTCGATCTTATTCCAGAAAATGATAACATTTTATATGGATGCGTCAGAAGTCAAATGCACCTTTCTAGAGCAATAGATAAATTTAACTATAGGTGAGTAATTTAAACAGAATTTTTAAAAATACAATGCTTAGGAAATAATGAAAAATCCTTCCATTCTTCAGTTGATTTCATTGTAAAGGAGACTCCCTGAGTTTTCAAAACTTTTGAGATTCAAAGTTGTTAAGCTACATTGTAATTCGAATCATTTTTAATTCAGGCCATTCCCTTGAACCTTTTTTTTATCAATTTTCTTTTTAGAAAGATTTTAATGATATCAAATCCTGACGGTTGAACATTTCAATTTAGAAGCGCAGCTATTTTAGGGTTTCCAAATTCATTCCAAAGGAAATCTAAGCATACACATTTTTGACTTAAAAATAGTAAAATCTCTCTCTCTCTCTCTCTCTCTCTCTCTCTCTCTCTCTCTCTCTAACATTGGTAAAAATGTAATTGAAACAAATTAAAATGAATAAATTAAATAGTTTAGCTCTAATTTATATTTATTCTGATCAAATCATATTTCTTTACATTTTAGAGAGTTAGAGTAAAATACTATACACTGTATCATCCTTTTAAAAAGTTATCAGTTGTAGTCGATCATTTACCATCATTTATATTTATGATTGTCTATAAATTTTATTATTCAATATCGATATATTATTGAGAATTATAGAATCTAAAGAATTGGAAAACTAAAACAAACCGAAAGAAAGACATGTTTATATTTAGCAAATTTCTTGAAATTTTCCGATTGAGATGAAACCCTTTTAAAGTTAATAGGCATGTTGTGCAAATGTGCGTAACGAAGGTCATTTTGCTTGCACATGAATGCACGTACGTGCGCTTGCGATAAGTAGAATAATAATGATTAAAATACTGTAAATTTTCCATTTCTCTATGAAATGCTTTGAAGGGTTGATGAGATGATTGAATTAACATGAAAATATGCACAAGCATGTGTCCTTTACTCTGATTGACTGACACAAAGTCCACAATAACATCCTTATTCTTTGACAAAATACGAAATTTGATAAAGGTGCATGTGCTCATTACAACATTCTACAATATTAAAACTGCATGAACGCAAGCACGTGCGCTACAATTTTATTTGCTGAAACTTTAATAGCTAAATCTTCCTCAAACAGTTCGTAATTTAAAATTCAGATGAGGATAATGGGTTCTTAAATTATACCTCTTTCGAAATTTAAAGCAAGGGCAAGCATGTAGTTGTGCTAATTTCTGATCGGCTTATATTTTATAGACTTTAACTCTATTACATGGCAATCAAATACAAAATAGCTAATCGGTCAATCCCAAGACGTTCCGACCGATTAGTCGGATAATCGTATCAAAATACACATTTTTGGACATATTTTTGAAGTAGCTCTATTCATATGCCTAAGTTGTAGCAGATCTCTAGTTCGCTGTTCTAAAAAATGGATGGATAACCAGAGAGCTACATTGCCACCCATAGAAAAAAAACTGTACACTTATTGCGCACAAAATGTTGCGCTCGATTTTAGTTTTAATTCTCCATATTCTTACAAGTCGCCCGCGTGGTGCATTGGTTAGAGCGTCTTCTCTACGTGGCGGGTTCGAATCCCACTGTGGGACGAGGAGACCGGTCCTTCAGATGAGACCGTATTAACCGAGGTCCCGTGTCGCAGTGGGTGCTGGCACGAAAAAAAAAACCGTCAATGCTCAATGGCCGTAAGTGCCGAGTATAGGGCAAAATTTGCAGCTTTCCACCGGCAAGTGGTGGCGTCTCCATATGAGTGAAATATTCTCGAGAGAGACGTTAAACAAAATACAATCAATCAATCCAAATTCTTACCTCAACTGTACGAAAGATCAATTACAAAATATTCCTTTGACCTCTGTCAACTACTCTTATATTTGACATTTGCACGAAGCGCGTTCGAGCAAATTATTTTGCCGCCCAAGATGGCAGTGTAAATAAGCAAACTTTTCTATGGTCTCTATTTCAGGCCCAGGAGGGCCACTAACAACGGTTACAAGGAATGTTTTGTTTTGAAAATAGTAAAAGAATATAGTTAGAACACACTGTTAGTAATATTTTGAGATGGTAATTTGAAAAAACACGGCGAAATTAATCGAGAAGCAGCGCACTTTCTTGTGCGCAATAAATATACACTTTTTTCAATGGGTGGCACTGTAGCTCTCCGGTCTGTCAATATATACATTTTTCGGAAGCTACAGTACTGCAGCTAATACACAAGAAGACTAAAAACGTTAGAAGTTAGGTAAGAAATAGATAGCAACTGTGTTCCTTCGCCAAACCCTCGGCACTTTGAAGTGAAAGCTGCAGGTCCTTCGGATGGGACGTTAAAAATTGAGGTCCCGTGTCACTGTAGGCGTTTGCACGATAAAGAACCAAAGAACCCTCACTGCTCAATGGCCCTGAGTGCCGAATAAAGGTCTAAATTTAAGCCCTTCACCGACATAAGTTGACGACTCATTAGTAACAATTTATCGAACGGGACGTAAAACAAAACACAATCAATCTCTGTCCCTGTATATAAAGAAGATAAACTAGGTTCATTTTTATCATAATCAAGTTTGCTTTTTTCAAAATTACGAAATCTTTGGCCCATGGGTGAGGAGTTTTGCGGGAGGCAGGGGGGTCTATTGATTATATAGCGAAATTGCAAAATTTTCTCCTCTAATCCTAGGTATACAGCAGATAAACCAAGTATAAAATTATGATGAGCGAGGGCGCCTCTTCCAAAATTGGGAATATCTTAGCCCCTGGGTCAAGGATTCTGGTGTAAGGGCTGGGCTCTTTTGATCATAGAGTGAAAATACAAATTCTTTAAAAAATCTTCTCTCCCCCTGTAAATAAAGCAGATAAACAGAGTACATAGTTATGACAATCAAGAGTGCCTCTTCCAAAATTATGAAATTTGTGGCCCCAGGATGAGGGGTTCGGGGTTGGGGTGCTCTATTGATTATATTGTATATGGTGAAAGTGCAAAATCTTCTTCTCTAATCCTAGGTATTAAGTGGATAAACCAAGTATAGGTTTAATTAGCCAGGGCATTTCTTCCAAAATTGGGAATACCTGTGTCAGGTGTTCTGGTGTTAGGGTGTTGCTCTATTGATCATAAAGTGAAAATGCATAAATTCTTTAAAAATCCTCTTATCTCCCCCTGTATATAAAACAAATAAACTTGGTGCATGGTTAACATGATATAGAATGTCTGTTTTAAAATCGTAAAATTTGTAGTCCAAGGGAGAGGGGTTCTGAAGGAAGGTGAAAGCTCTGTTGATTATATGGTGAAAGTGCATTATTTCTTTTAAGATCTTCTTCTCTGTTCCTGGTTATTAAGCAGAAAAACCAAATATATAGCTATGATAAGCAATGGCTTGTCTTCCAAATTTGTGAATATCTTACCTCTGGGTCAAGGGTTCTGGTGTTAGGACGGGCCTTTATTGATCATACAGTGAAAATGCATTAATTCTTTTAAAAATTGCCTCCTCTCCCCTGTATATAAAGCAATTAAACTAGGTGCAAGGTTATGATGATCAAAGGTATCTCTTCCAAAATTGTGAAATTTGTTACCCCAGGGTGAGGGATTCTGTGGGGGGGGGGGGGGCTCTATTGATTATATTGTTAAAGTGCATTATTTCTTTGAAAATCTCCTTCTCTGTCTCTGGGTATTTAGCAGATAAATCAATTATATAGTTATGATAAGCAAGGGCAACCCAAAATTGTGAATATCTTGGCCTCTGATCCTATGTATTAAGCATATAAACCAAATTCCTAGTTATGATGAGCAAGGGCAACTCTTCCAAAATTGCGAGTATCTTGGCCCCTGGGTTAGGGGTTCTGGTGTTAGGGCTAGGCTCTATTGATTATATAGTGATATTGCAAAAATTCTTTGAAAATTTTCTCTGTTCCTGGGCATTTAGCAGATGAACTAAGAACATGGTTATGATTATCAAGGATGCCCTTTCTTAAATTGTGAAATTTGTGGCCCCGTCAGGGTTTATGTTACCGGAGGGGGGGGGGGGTTAATTCAATATTTAGTAGAGATTCATTTTTTTTTAATATCTTCTCTACCTTGGGGTATCTAACAGGAAAACTAATTGCATGGTTATGACGAGTAAAGAAATCTTCTCAAAAAAGTTGAAATTTATAACCCCGAGGTCAGGGATTTTGGTGTGAGGGTAAGTCTCTTTTGAATATATAGTAGAAAATGCGGGGTTTTTTTTTGTTTTTTTTTTTTTTTTGAAAATCTTCTACTCTGCCAATTTTTATTAAGGAAACATACTAAGTATATGGTTATAATGAGCAAGATTGCCTCTTTTAAATTTTTGAATATTTTGGCCCCTGGGTTAGGGACTTCGGTATTAGGGTACGGCTTTATTGAGTCTATGGTGAAAGTGGATTATTTACTTGAAAATCTTCTCTGCTCCTGGGCATCTAGGAGGAAATGGAGTATATTAAGTTGAAATAAGCAGGGGTGTTTTACCAGATTATGAAATTCTGTACCCTTTGGTCAGTTTATTAATTTCTGTTAATATAAGTTATTCCTCTTTGCTATTCACCGATAATAGTTAATCACTGTAAATATTGTAACCTAAAAGATCAATTGAATAACAGAATTATACAAGAAAATTTATAGTATTTAATACAAAAGTACTTTCATAGTTTTTAATGGTCAGGTAAACTTTTAAATAATAAATAAATAAAAATGGGGGGAAATACCATTTCTTCGTACAAAAATAATCTTTAAAAACCAAGAGAGGTCAAAGTAGATTGGAGGATGAAATGTGTTAACTAATAGGGCTATAGATCTGTTGTTTTGTATAGTCAGTATGATGATAGTGACATGTGGGGGAAAGTACTGGCAAATAAATAGATCAACTTTAAAATTTGTTAGTAAGTACTTAATTGATAAATTGCTGATCCCAGACTATCCCATTTCTCTTGCTTTTGGGCAACATAGCTTTAATTATCAGCTTATTTTGTTTTAATGTATGGATCGTTACATTATACTCAGGAGATTGTTAAGGCTGTTGGGCCTCTTGTTCTCAATAGGAAAGCTTCGATAAAGATATACCTACCTCTTTATAATTGTTTGTTTGATATTCTAATAGTTCTATAATATTTAAATTTAAAGTGTTGTTGTTTCTACACCAAGCATTTTTTGTCTGTCGTTTGTTGTTTTTTTATCAAGCTACATTGTACGAAAGCTTTGAATGACGTCAAGTTTATTTGGCTTCTTTCAAGCGCACAACTGACGTTTTGAGAATTCTACGACAAACCGTGCGCGCATAGTTTACACACAGTATCGTTGTTAGGGATGTGCGATTTTATCTGTATACAGTATATCGAAATTTTTTATTGAGTGATACGTATCGTGATACGGAGACTAAATACCGATATTTGATACATTACTAAAAATTCCGGAAATAACTCATTTATTTGTTCAAACTATTGAATGACAATTACAGGAAGTGTAAAAAATGTTGAAATCAATTAAACAACGACATCCAAACATGCTTTTTATAAATAAACATTTAAAAGTAAAGTTTTTATATCATATTTTTAAGAAATATTATAGAAATTCATTTGAAATTGTAGTACAAATTGTGTGTAAAAATATCACGATCTATCGTGATATTTTTGGGAAAAATCTTGATATATCACGAAACGAAATTTTCGCCGATACCCATCCCTAATGTTACCTGTTGTCAAGTGTGTTGCTAATGTGGAGAGTACCATTACAAATTGTTGAATGCGTCTAAACCAATAAGATTTTTGTATTTAACATGGAAGTGTAATAATCATTTTTATTATCTGAAATCCTAGATTGACCAAAGGTAACCTTTTTCTTAGCATTATATTATGTAAGTAGGGTATTCAGAATTAACATGCATTTGTGTTATGGTATCCGAGGGTGACGAGAAGTTATCTTTAGATATACAGTGGTATATCATCCTATAGTAGTTATCTTTAGATATACAGTGATATATCATGCTATAGTAATCAGAGATATTCCTTGTCTTAGCATAACGGTGTCAAGATTCATCGACATTTGTGTAATGATATCAGAATGTGACCAAAAGTAATCCTTATATAATCAATATATCAAATCTTACAGTTAACAGCGTTTACCCTCGTCTTGGCGACACATTATCTAAGTAAGGCGTCTAGTTGTCTAATATCAGAGGGTTATTGTAAATGAACAAGAAAGTATATGTAATATGTTTTATTACAGGACAGGTTGACCAAAGGTAACCATTTTTTAGTGTTACAAAAATTAAAGAAAGTATAAAGACTTTATCTATATTGCTATGTGACATCAAAGGTTGACCAAGCATAACTTTTGTTTAAACATAACAATATGTAATTCTTGATTGACCATAGCTTGTCTGAACAATTATTATATTAAAGGGCAACAAGTGGCACTATTTGCAAGCATTGATATATTATATCGTTTATTAAACAGAGGTAAGCCTTGCATTGGTATAACATTATCACGGGAAGGGGGCCAGAGGTAACCTTCATTTGTGTTATGATATAAAATAATTAACCAGTTGTAATCTTTATTTATGAATGATAAAAAGAAATTATAAAGTGACATAAATGATTCTTTTGCTTCATATGATGACGTATTCAGATGCTTATTAGCCCCTTTTACTTGTTACCTTTACTTTGTTTTTGGAATATCTTTTGGTACAACAAGCTGTAGTTTCATTGATGACCGATGATACTGGATCGTCATTAAATATCAAAAACAATTTTTAATAAAATCATAAAAAACCAAATATGGAACTTTGTTTTTTGGAATATCTTTTGGTACAACAAGCTTTAGTTTCGTTGATGACCGATAATACTGGATAGTCATTAAATGTCAAAAAAAAATTAATAAAATCATAAAAAACCAAATAGGGAAAAAGGAAAGAGATTGTACTTAAACTTACAATTCTAAAAAATATTGAAAAGGTAAAATATGATTTGATGTTTATTACAAATCTAAAGATCAACATGTCAGGTACACGGAACATTCCGTTGTCTAATTTAGTAAAAACAAGAAAGACATATCAACTGATATAAAACAAGTCAGTCAAAATACGACCAAATGATAGGTTATATTTGTTAACAATGTTTTTATAAGGACCATGTAATTTATGAAAATGCTGACTTTAAACAAGCTTTATGAAATCGATGTAGCATCAACTTATTTTTCAGTAGCCTGCTAAGGTTAAAAAATTGATCGTACTCAGAGCATGTTTTTGGGTATCGGATAAGCTTGGGGTTCTAAACACCAAATGCAGGTGATAGTGGAATATTACTACATAAATAAGGAAAATTGACAATGAAAAATCTGGTCATTTCGTTTGTCATACAATCTAGTTGTTAGTTGGCCTTTATAGTCAGTTAAATATCCAAATATGAAACAGATGTGGCAGACTCTTTGGTTTCTTTTATTCAGGTTCAGTGTCTCTCAGGTTTCTCCTTTACAGCAGTTAATATTTTTGTAAGGAGTATAGATAAGGGCTAGGTAGAGCATTTGATGAATCCGGCAATGTATCTTTGTAGGATTTTTATAAAATTTTGGTATCCAATATAAGTAGGATAGATTGAACTCATATTATTGAAATCATATTTTGTAAGCTATTGTTACAACACCACGAGTATCGGCACTCATTTTAATAATAAATAGGACATATCTGTAGTTTAAATCATGAAATATATAGAAAACTTGTTATTATATTAATTTTTGTTAAATGGCATGAGGAAGTCTCTTGCTTTTTTCTGAATAAAATAAAATAAAGAATCTGATAGCAAACTTCATGATAAACGTGATGATTATTCTATAGTCAACTTCACTATTTATATCATATAGCAATAGACCAATACCAAATGCATATTGGGTTTTTGTCTCCCAGTTGATTGGATACACAAGAGCATATTCTACGTACGATCAATTTCTTTAACAAAACAGGCTAGTGAGAAATTAGCTGATGATACAAGTGTATTTAGAACCTCTTTTGATGTCAACATTTCGAAAATTTAATGAACTTGTTTGCTAATACAATTTATCGTTAGATGGAATTTTGAATTGTTACACCATTTTTCACACTGTATTGACTACGGCATTTTCCACTTGATCATGACAAGGAGCACATGGCGGATGTGACAAGTCCACAAGCTATGATCACTCCTCCTTGGCACCTTATAACACTTGTGTTTCAGAGGTCCGTATTTGATTTGCTTTCAATTTGTATTTCTTCATTAGGACTTTTAAGCAAGATACTAGTAATTTTTTTTCGCATTTCATTCAGATAGAATAGAAAATCTAAAAATCAAGGATCATAGTATTTTTATTATTTATAGACTTACAGATAAAAACTAATAGGAGGTGTTTCTGCTTGGAGAAGAAGGGAATTCGAAATGGTGAATGGCTGGTCAAATACGTTTCTGAATTGGGGTGGAGAAGATGACGATATGAGCTACAGGTTTGAGTGTTTCAGGAAAGAATAAGAAATTTATGACGATTCCTGCAAATTTGGCATTGTCTTCTTATTTTAAAAGAAGCAGTATTCACATATTTACAACTACTTCTGTTTTTTAACTAATTTCTTTTTCTTTATGAAATTGTTTGGATAAAGTTCTCAGATTAAAGGTGCATTCATTACCTAGTACCTTTTATAAAAAGTTTATTTATAATGTAGAGTACATGTATAATGCGCTTTCTGAGTTCTACGTAATTACGTATTTTTCAATCAGAGCTTATGCCAAGCGCTATCAAAAGTTCATCTACCTCTATAAAATGCGCAATAGTATAAACTGAATATACATCCTTAATGGTTTTTAAGCATTAATTTTTTCCGGAAATTTTTTATTTTTCGTCCTATTTGGGACTGTTAAACATTGAATTACAATGTATTTATTTATTTATTTATTTCATCAACGTTTTCCTCAAACTTAAAATTGATATTTTTCAGGTTTATTGCAAACGGACTGAATATCTATCGTTTTCGAAATTCCATTGCTAGATACAAAATGCTTAAACACCCTCAATCTGTGATAAACACTGCTAGGTAAAGAAACTAGACATTACGTGTATGTTTTGTGTACTACTGATTAAAAGTGATATTTTCATGAAATACTTTTAAATGACCATAAAGTCCTTTGATTGATTTTTATAGATTTACCCTACTTGAGAACAGTTTTGTCCGCCATAAAATAGATGGGTTGTCCTCCCTGAGCTATGCTGGTGTAAACGTAACAGAATTTAAACTATTTACCAAGATTATTGTTATTCTGTGAATGAAAGGTTGATATGTATAATTACAAAAAAATAAATAAATAAATAATTTTTTAAATAAATCTTAAAATGCCTATATCATAGTTCAAGTTTATTCCTCCTATTATTATTATTATGTAAAAAATAAAAATAAAGTGATAAATCACTGCATGAATTCAGTAAAAAGGGTACTGGATTCCAAAAATTCCATAAAATCCTTATAAACAAAGAAACATAGCGGGTTCCAGTAAATGTTCTACCAAGCCTCCCTCTTTACTCCTCACTAAAATATTTACAGCGGTAAAGGAGAAACATCAGGAGTACTGTAAAACATATTTCAAAAATGGTATTAATCAGATTGGATACTTAAAAACTCAAAAAGAATATTTAGAAATTTGAAATCACACAATTTTACCAAAGTCAATAACATCAAAACGTACGACTTTTCAACACTTTATACAACCTCTCCCCACGAAAAAATAATGTCCAGGGGTTTTTTTGACATCGTAGCCACCTACTTATTCAATGATATGGAACTCGTGAATATACGAGCCTTCAACTCGCAATTTAGATATATCGACGACGTATTATCAAGGAACAATAGTTTCTGCCATTCATATGTCGATTCGATATATCCCGATGAACTTCAAGTAAAGGACACCACAGAGTCTGACACATCCAATACATGTTTTGATACTTTACTAGAAGAAGACGTTAATGGTCACCACACAACAAAACTTTATGATAAACTAGATAACTTCAACTTTTCTATCGTCAACTTCCCTTATTTATGCTGCAATATACCCTCATGACCTGCATATGGGGTTTATGACTCTCTGCTTACGGATAATTTCTAAACTGAGGCATACTATTGACAAATTATTTGGTCGATAAAAGGACTTTGTTTTCAAGTTCTATCTATCGTTAGGTCAAAGATTTGCTTACGTCTTTCATACAAATTGTTAAGCCATTATTTCCATACTGAATTGAATACGGATTTCTTGAGCAGAACAAAGGGCGGATGTGACCGTACGACAGGGGATCGTTACTCCTCCATGGCACCTGATCCCACTTTGATGTTTACATACCTCTGTGGAATTACCAAGATGATCATGCTTCATTATCTTCACATTTTATGGAAAAGTTGAGGTCATTTCGTTTTTGATATTTATTTATAAGTTGGCCATTATCGTCTATAGTCAATATTACACAACAGAATGAATCAGACGTTGCAAACTCTGTGCTGTCTTTTATTTCAAGTTCACTAAGATACATCGAGTTGACATATGAATGAAAGTAACAATTGATTATTGTTAAAACGTCGTCTGAATGTAGCATTGAAAACAACATCCAAAGCTTTTTTTGTTCTTGTCCAAAATTTTTTTAATAAAGTCTGCTTTATAGGAATATAAAAACATGTCTGCTAAGAAAGAAGCATCGTTTACTCACATCAAAATTCCAACAGAATTCTTGAAGACACGGTCTCCAAAGACTATATAGATATTTTGAGAGAGGAGCCCCAGCATATTTTTAAAATATCCGGTATTGGTAGGGTTAATGGAATGTATTTCCGTTGACTGGAATGTTAAGCACATAGGAAGACTGAAAAGTGATTTTATATATATATATATATATATATATATATATATATATATATATATATATATATATATATATATATATATATATATATATATATATATTTATCTCCAAATTTGAAACATTCACAGTGTCCGGTTTTTATAAAGATAAAATTAAAAAAAAGAAAGGCAACACAGGTTAAAACGTTAGCGCTTTCATTATCATCTTCAGACGTTTTACAAATTCATAGTAAAGTTTTCTTGACTGTAATGTCTAACAAAACTATTAATACTTTAAAAATCATTATCTATAATTGAATTTGACAGCTAGCTATAAAATGCTTGCAGTATGTTCACACCTCTGAAACCAAATCCAAAAAACATGTGTTTATATTACTAATTGGAGAATATTGGAAGGTTATATCTGTGTGAAAGTTTTGTCAGAAATCAAATTAAATCAAACTGCTAAGACTGGGTTTAAATTTTTGAATGAAATGTTTTTTTTTTCTCTTCCTTCAATTATATTGTCTATATTGTCTCTAAAAAGTTTATAAAAAGGAAATACTTTAAATTGTCCTTGTCCGCATATATCTATATGTTCGCTGAGTTTCATCTTGCGGTACTCGGGGACTTGAATGTGTTGTTTATGCACCCGGATTCTGGCTCTCAATGTGGTCCCCGTTTCACCGATGTAGAATTGGTTACATCCTCCGCAAGTAATAACGTATATTAAATTTTTGGACTCACATGTCATGTCCGAATTAATAAAAAAAAAATTTCCTCTGAAATTAAATGACGTCCTTGTCATAAATAAAAAGGACATGTGCCACATCGCGAGTTTTTACACTTCGTCACGGATTTTGTAGATTTCCTTATTTTGGAAGGACAGAGCATTCTTCTGAGGTTTTTTGGTTGCCTTTTGCTGTTTATGAATTTAATTTTTGATAAAACTCTTGACATTTCTTCATCTGTTTTGAGGATATCATTGAAATTTTGAACGATAGGAGTAGTATTTTGGTTGTTAGGGTTGTAAGTTGTGACAAGTGGTAATATTTTAGTTTCCTCTACATCCTTAGCAGTTGGGTTAATTAATTCTTGCCTGTCTAGTTCCTTTGCTTTCTTGATGCCGTCGTTAATTAAGTTTAAAGGATAACGTTGGTATGTAAGATATATTTTCAATTCCTCCAGACGTTGATTTTTGGTTTCTTCCTCACTGACTATTATGCATATTCTTCGGGCTAGGTTGTATGGTATTGCTCTTTTAATGTGTCGTGGATGGGAAGAACCAAAATGCAAATACTGATGAGTGTCTGTATTTTTATAAAATATATCTGTAGAAATTTTGTTGTTTTCCTTACAGATTAACACATCTAAAAATGGTAGTTGAGTGGAACTTTTTTTCCATTGTAAATTTAATATCTGGGTCTAATTCATTCAAGATATCATTTAAGGAAGAGATTGCAAGGGTCCATGAAAAAAAATCCGCTCTATGAATTTTTCTCGTTTTTACATATAATCTGCCTTACGCTAATGGCATCATAATATGAAAATGTCAACCATAGTCATCAGGGTTATAGGGAAGATATGGTTGCCTTGGTAACCACCGTTTTTCAATATTTTGATATTTTTGTAGTAAAAATTTTAAGTATGCCATACAGGTATCAAAATTGAAACAAATTAAATAATTTTCACCAGATATTAAATAATATGCTTTATATTCATTGAAAATAAAAATTGTATCGGAAACTATTGATAGATGTAGTAATGCCACAGTTGCATTGGGGAGTAGTCATTGTAAATTTGCAGTAATATTTTCACCCCAAGAGCAGTTTTCAACGTCTTGACAAAAAATCGCCCGATGAATTTTCATAAAATTAATATATTTTGTAACAATTATTATAAGTGACTTATGGTTAAAATATGAAGTGGGGTCATATCATTCTTTTTTAAGCTACATGCATTTCAATACCCCCCCCCCCTTCCTAAAATATTAAAAGATTTCATAAATTTTAATCTGATGGTTTGCTGCTGAACCTTTAATATGCATAATCTGTTTTTAAAAAAAAACTATAGAAAATACGTATAGATTAATAAATATTTTTTTCTGAAAATCTTGTGGTGGTTGCTCATTTTATACGTAGGGCAGAATGATAAAAGTATCATGTACACCAAAAAAAAAAAAAAACAAAAAAAAAAACAAATGAATATGCATATTTTTTTTTTATTTTCCCATCTCCAAAATATTCATTCCGTTATTATATCAATATAAATATATACATTCTAAACTAGTGCACAGTGGTCCAAGGGCCAAATTGTTCATGCTCTGAACACTCGTCGAATTCTCTGCACTGTGACTTGGAATCGGAAAGGGGGGGGGGGGGGGAGTCACTTGAATACATTGAATGAATAGGTTATTTCAGAGAACTTGTACCCGCAATATATACCGTATATAAAAATCCTAGCTATTATCTTATTTGACAAATTTTAGTGATTTGCTATTTAATATTTACGTTTGCAAATATTTTTCCTTCAGATTCATTGCAAGTTAGAAAACAATTCATTTTCTCATGAACTAGGTAAGCCTACATATCTCCATTGTGACGTCATAATGCCACGCTTGACGTCAAAACTATAGTGCAAACTGTTTTGTTTCAAAAACAATCGTTGAATGCCATTTATAAATTTGCGCTTCATGCTCACGCGGTTCATGAAATATGCTGAGGTGAAGCGTCTTTGTTCATGTCGTCGTGAATTTTAAAAAAAATAAAATCATTTTTCAAATATATTCCCTTGAGCATGATGAGTTGAATGTTTTGTGTTTTTTTTTAAATGTATATGCCCAAAATAATTTTCTCTCTCTGGTATACCTGGTAGCTCCGTAGTACCTCGACTTTCAGAATTAATCTCTCTTAGTTCCGTCTGTCATTCTTACACGCATATTTTTGCTAGATTTGTGAAAACTTGCAAAAAGAAACTTTTCTTTTCGTCAGAAGAAGTGTTTTGTTTTGTTTTTACCACAACATATGTTTACGCAATATATGTGCCTATGATTCAATGTTTGCGTGGTCGATGTAAGAGTTGAAAATGCTTGAAAAGATCTTACAGAGGAAAACAATTTCTTCTGCGATATTTTTAAAAATACCTTCATGTCCAGCATGCGACCTCAAACTGGTCTATACACGTATCATATATGAAAATCGCATTCGTTTATCTGTTCATCCATATAGGCCTATATTCATTATAATCACTGAGAAAATCACGCCCTCTGAAGCTTCTAGGAAATGAATATCTATTCATAGATGTAGATTCTATAGTAAAGAAACCGATCTCAAATAAAATTCTAATATTTTAAATAAAACTAGAGGACATAAAGATCCAGATATGAATTTAATTATTCATGAAATAGATTTCAGTGTTCAGAACTACGACAAAAGGTAGACATGTCAAAACGAAAAAAAACACAGAGATAAAAAAAATCTGCGTCGACGCTCACCAACACTCTGCATAACCACATCTTTATCTTATTCTTTCTCTGTTTTGAAAATATTGCCACGAAGACGTAATCATAATCTCGCTACTTATTCAGCTGTTATTCCGGAAATGGTTACCGTAAATCTTCTTTTTTTAAACATAACATGAATCGATCACGTGACGCCTTGCAATCGCTTCCTTAAAATGCTCAAATCTGAATCATCTTTTTTCCATATAATAAAACAATCATCTAGATATCATTTTCAGTTTTTCTTAAGATATTCGCCAAATTCTTCATCATATTGTTCACTGGCTTTTTCATAAAGTGTTTCTTCTAGATATCAAGAGAGTGAGAGTTGCATATGTAGGGGGCATTTTGGTACCCATGGCTGTGTCTTTCACATGATGAAAATATTTTTCATTGAAAGTAAACACATTGTTATTTAAAACTAATTCTGTAGCTTCTAATAAAAATTCCTTTGTAAATCGGTTTGTCAATTTCATTTCTGTAATTTTCAATCCAGAAATTCAAAGCCTTGATTCACAGGGTACTGGTTATATTGCTGTATAAATTCACTACATCTAAAGTAACGAGTTTTGTGTCATAATCGACTTGGTTAGATAGATGCCGTAAAAAATCTAAATCGTCTCGGACAAAACTTTTAACGTGTTGGCAGAGAGGTTTCAACACTATATCTAATAGATTGCTGAGACGCTGGGTAGGTGCTGCGGGGCCTCCAACAATTGGTCGGAATGTTAAATCCTTTGGATTTTCACAATGTATTCCGATTTTTGTTTTTGTATAGCTTCTTTGATTAATTTTGATTTGTGAATTTTAGGTAGTCCATAGAAACAACTTTCCTTATAGTCAAAGTCAGTTACAAAATCTTCCTCATTCTCTGTTAATGCTGAGGGGTGTTTATGCAACAATTTCTTAATTTTTTGCATGGTTTTTTTTATCCTGGTTTTCAGTAACTTCTGTGTAGAATTCTGTTTTGGAAAGCATCTGTATTATCTTTGTTCATAGAAATCTGCGTCCATGATAACCACGGCTCCACCTTTATCAGCTTCTTTAATGATGATAGTTTCATCACTTGCTAATGATCTTAAAGCTTTCTCCTCTCTTTTAGACAAGTTCTTTCTTACTGATTTTTTATTTGTAGATATATGTAGTAGACTTTGAACAGTTTCACAAACAGTGTCTAATATATTATTTTATTATTATTATTTTAATTAACGACGGCATCAAGAAAGCAAAGGAACTAGACAGGCAAGAATTAATTAACCCAACTGCTAAGAATGTAGAGGAAACTAAAATATTACCACTTGTCACAACTTACAACCCTAACAACCAAAATATTACTCCTATCGTTCAAAATTTCAATGATATCCTCAAAACAGATGAAGAAATGTCAAGTGTTTTATCAAAATTTAAATTCATAAACAGCAAAAGGCAACCAAAAAACCTCAGAAGAATGCTCTGTCCTTCCAAAATAAGGAAATCTACAAAATCCGTGACGAAGTGTAAAAACTCGCGATGTGGCACATGTTCTTTTTTAAGACAAGGAACGTCATTTAATTTCAGAGGAAAAGATTTTTTATTAATTCGGACATGACATGTGAGTCCAAAAATTTGATATACGTTATTACTTGCGGAGGATGTAACCAATTCTACATTGGTGAAACGGGGACCACATTGAGAGCCAGAATCCGGGTGCATAAACAACACATTCAAGTCCCCGAGTACCGCAAGATGAAACTCAGCGAACATATAGATATATGCGGACAAGGACAATTTAAAGTATTTCCTTTTTATAAACTTTTTAGCGACAATATAATTGAAAGAAGAGAAGAAGAAAAACATTTCATTCAAAAATTTAAACCCAGTCTTAACAGTTTGATTTAATTTGATTTCTGACAAAACTTTCACACAGAGTTTAACCTTCCAATGTTCTCCAATTACTAATATAAACACATGTTTTTTTGGATTTGGTTTCAGAGGTGTGAACATACTGCAAGCATTTTATAGCTAGTATTAATAGTTTTGTTAGACATTACAGTCAAGAAAACTTTACTATGTATTTGTAAAACGTCTGAAGATGATAATGAAAGCGCTAATGTTCATGATACAATACGATGTTCAATCATGAACGGTGTTCAATACACGGTAACTATTACCGCTATTACCGTGAAAAGCTTGATTTAAGAAAAAAGCTTATTGAATATTTAGATTTTAAATATTCAAAATATTATATCTCATTGGTGCTAAAAGGTCACAATACGCACATTAAAAGGCATTTTTTATCATATATTTCATTTAAACTATTTGGCATAGAATAAAAATATACTTACTTTCATGATTACATCTTATTTAATCTGACTGAATTTTAAGTTTTTAAGATAAAAATTATGATTTCAGAGCAGAAAGATCAAGTTTGTTACATTGTTGCTGAGTAATATGCACCAAAAGCCTGTATTTTCATTCAATTTTTGAGCTATATTGCATTAGTAGATATTTAATATATAATTCTAAAAAAAAAAATACTTCTTAAAACCGATGCCAGGAGTGATAAATCTCAAAGATAATCACTTTCCAAAATGAAAGTGCCTTCAGTTTGGGTTGCCTACAAAGTCTCATACGTTTTGTTCACAAATGTATTTCATATTGTTCTGTGGCAGACTTTTTTCACCATCTTTCTTGCTTTTGTTTTATAATTGAAACAAAATCCAAAGTAACTCAAAATGGTTTAATTTTGAGAGACAAAGACTTACTTTCATTCAGAAAGTTTCAAGAAAATCCCTGATCATACGCGTCAAATATGTACAAGTACTTACAGAGAATGTCGCTTGTTCTAAAGGCAAAATTTGCGATACAATAATGACGTCAAATTAAACGGCATGAGGAGAATTTCAGAATGTTTTCATTTAAAATTTATTATATTTGTATTTCCATATTTATTTGTGCTCTGAAAATGAATAAACCATTCAAAAAATACTTTCAAACCTTATTTCTTTTGCTGTGTTTTACATTGTTGTTCAAAATTCCTACGGTGACACCATAACTAACAAAATATTTGTGAAGTTATATAACAATTTCTGGTCAAGAAGCCATGTAAACAGATACATAAAATTGAGGTTTAAAAGTTTAAAACTGTGAATTTTGTATGCATTTACATGCAATTAGAGTTAATTAATCGGATATGTTTATAGATTATTTTTATCAATAATTATTTATTTTTATGAGGACAAACAATCGTTAAAATCTTGGTCAGCTTTTCCTCATTCATTCTTGACAACATGGAATATCCAAGAAGAGCAATTGCCACTATAACGCAATGTTCATATAAAACAGTTTCATTTCCTAAATAAACAATTTATTTTCAACAAATTTGTATATGTTAGATAATAATATAAAATGAATTCATCAAACATGTATACATTTTATGCAATATCTCAAAGTCAAGGTCGGCGGCAGCCAAAGGATCTGCAAGGTGATAAAAAAAACATGATTAAAAAAACAAGGTTATTCATGAACATTGCATTATGAAAAGCAAGTACTACATGTATACTCAAATATTTCCCATGATAAGCTAGCATGCATCATAGAATTTACAAGCAGAGCAATTGCACTTTTCGTAATGCCGTTTTCACTGATTGACATTTTAATTTCTTAAATACGAGTATTTACATAAATTGTGCTTTTCCTTTAGGATTCCTTGTAAAAGGTTATATCGAGTATATTGCGTCATTTATAACGTCATAATCACCTGAACAAACCCCATCCGTATAGATAAAGGGTAAAGACGCCATAAAACTGTGGTTGGTAAAACAATTTCAAATTATTCCAAGATAATTTTAGAAAAATAATTCTTCTATATTTTTTTTTTTCGATATGTCTGAATTTATAAATAAAAAGTTGATGTTTTAAAAGTTAGATATCCGTATTGGTCTCATGAAATATGCCTGAGTGAGAATTCACACCTTCATTAACTATTCCAAAATGAAAACATTTCTTAAATGGTAGGGGTATTTATTACTGGTATTAGTTGTGATATAACTATATAGATTTACTCATCTATGTTTAGTCTGCGTATGATATGCTAGTCACACAAGTTTGATGATGTACAGTATTGCAATTTTTGCCTTTTGATGATGTACAGTGACATTTTTTCCATAGAACTGTAGGTAACTGGTCTTCAGTATTATTGACATTTTATGTTATTTTGTATATATGTTTTTTCTGGCTTTACAAAACTGTTTTTACATTTTCATGTACTCTTTTTTGCAGTTGTATTTATCATTGTCTTTTACAGGGGATGTTATTTTATTGATGTATTTTTTCTCTATCATTTATTTTCAGCCGCATGTTTTTGCAATATTTTTACATGGAAAATAAATGACATGCAACTCTCTGATGATCTTATTTTCTATAGGTGTGAGGCAGGCATAAAAAAAATATCAACAAAATCCATTTTAACTAAAGACAATTAAATGTTCTATATGTTGATAACAACGATGCTAATTTCACAACAGAAAACTAAGACTTAATTTGCAATGCTTTTTTTTAAAGATCTGTATGTAAATCACAAAGACCTCCCACCTTGGCATATTTCATGAAGCGTAATAGCGCTTCGAGAAAAACGTGCCTACGTGACAAGTCTGTGTGATTTACACACACATATTGTATTCATAAGACTAAAAAAGAACACTCCTTATATTTACATTTTTCATGTTTAAACCCAACAAAATACATTTAGGTTTTGAAGATTTTTTCCCAATTTTGGTAAAGAAAGATGACAAAGTAATACAAATATCATTTCAAATAAAAACAATAGTTGACACATTTTCATTGTGATCTGTATGACAGGTAAGGTCTAGCTGAAATAATTTTAAATAAAAATAAAACTGATAAGATCAACCAGTTGATAAATGAAATATTGATCAATGAATCGACAATTAGACCATCTATCCTGAAGCTCAAGCCACATTCTTTTAATCTCTGATGGACTATAGTGGTGGCCAGTTATTCTATATCTAAAAATTTTTCCACAAGGTCCTTTATCGCGATATCCACAGCTCATACCAGTATGTTCCTTTGCAGTGGCTCCAATGAATTCCCTGCATAGGCCAGTAATATACACGTCTTCAAATATGAAATAGGGAACTTTCTGAGTGGCAAGGTAAAGTTTTTGTATTATATCTCCACTGATAAGATAAGCAGTCCCTGCTATATAGTCAGGAAAATAGTCTTTGGTATATTGTTTCCTGGATACCACCCACTTTGAATACGGATATCTGAATGGAGAAGAATGACTGACTTTACATCCAAATATTGTATTTGAATGAGGATATGTTTCGAGTTCATTCAAAAGTCTTGGAAGGTTTAGAAACATATCGTCATCTATTTTCAGTAGATATCGAACTCGAAAACAATACTGAGACACCCAACGCAAGATTGCAATTGATTTCCTTGTGAGATTTTCATATGTTTCTGCTATGTCCTCGAATAGAATATCATTATAGATTTGATTTTCAGTTTCTGCGAGGTCTTGAAGAGTGTCATTACTACTAAGACAAACTTTACAAGAACCGAATGTTGTACCACTGATTCGTTGCCCCAGGTACTTCTTACTGCGTTTCTTTCTTCAAAGTTATTCACTGCACTTGGGATCATGATTAATAGAAACACTTCCCTATTTTCGCAATTACCATGATGTAATGGAGAGAGTGTGATAATTCCGGACTTAATATATCCGCCGACTATTTTTATCTTGGTTTCTTGATTATTATTTGGTTTTCGAATTTGTAAATAAAGTACGTAAAAAATCAGAAATAACACCGCAAAGCATAGGAATATGAATTTCCTCTTCTTACTTATGCCCATATCTGTATTAAAAATGAGAACATGGATTTATGGATATATAGAGGATATTCTATGTTTTGTATTTGGATCTGGAATTTATTTCATGAGTGGGACAGGATTTTTTTTATATTTCTACGAGTGCGGAGTGCGAAGAGCACGAGTAAAAATATAAAAAAAAAATTTTTTTAATTATATCACGAGTGAAATAAATTCCAGCTACAAAATATTGAATTTTTTGTTTATTACATTTTCATTGTTTTCCCTTTGCCTATGTTTTTTTCTTAACACAGTGTCATAGGCTGTGATGTCAAAGGTGAGCGGTTGAGACGTCATATCTTAGCAATTGTGAGATTGAAAACATTGTACATATAACATGGATTATAGCAACAAATCTGGGAAGACATTGGAAGTTTTTATCTCTATCAAAACGGTTAAGTTATTATCTCTATCTTATGACAGGCCAGAAATTACTTTTTACTTACTTTGATATCCTTTCACACTGTGAGAGAATATCACTTTTATTCAATAAATAAATCACAGTATTTCACTGTTGAAAATGTAATAAAATCATATATTCATTTTAATGTTTCAATTCAAACGTATTTGAAATCACACATACAATATATGGGAAATTTAAGAACTAGTTTTGGTGAACTTTCAATGCTTATATCAGCTATACCAAATTATAAGACCATAAAAAAAAATTAGCATAAAAACATGCATTTTATTTTTGACCAAAATATCAAACACTTGATATACATGTTAAAGGAGGGTCTTCAACTGGAATGGGAATTTACGAAAATAGAAAACAAAGAAGAAAAGATCTTTCTTCTTATCATTTTAACTATTATTAGTAATAAAAGTATTTCGTATCATAGAAGTCGAGTAGTTTGAGATATACTAATTAGTTTCATGGGGAGTAGAAGAGGCCCTCGATTTCTACACTCCATTAAACTGTATATCCAATGATGTCAGATCTTTATGATATAAGCAGCTTGTAATATACCTGATGGCATATCAATAAATACAAGGGTTGATCCAAAATTAATACCACAGCCGCTTTATAATCTTTAATCATCAAATGTTAATAACAAAATCTGACATAATGATACGCCTATCTATTTTAATTTGCTATCATTAAATTTCACTCTATTATATATAATACTTTTTGATAAATATTAAGATAAACAAAACGTTAGATTTTGTCTATGGCCGATTGACAAGAATGATACCGACGTCGTGATGACGTTACTTTTGAGTACTCATTTCAGTTTATTCACCTATCTTTTTAACCTCTTACATGCTTCTTTTAATTATCTTTACTGCCATTTTGCTATAAATTGTCTTGTTTTGAGTTTTAGTGTTAAAAGTATTTGAATTTTATCCAAATGTTATTTCTAAATTCCTTCCTTTTTGGGTAAATCTTATGCATCATCAGATTCAAAATGAGTGTCAAAGAGAAACTTCATAACAACGTCGTTACATTCTTGCCATGTGGCGGTGAAGAGACCCAACGTTGTGCTTATTTTCATATTTAATAAAGTATTGCATACATATGAATGAAATTTGAAGTCAAAAGCCAATCTATATAGAGTTATTACTACATGAAGTTTTGATGAGAATGTTCGATCATTCAATATTTTATAGCAGTTGTAACATAAGTTTTGGATCAACCCTCTCACAAACATTTTATATAATTAAGTATAATTTGTATAATTAAGTCTTCATAAATGTTTTGAAAATCATGTCAGACGTTTTAAAAAATCTACAGTTTTGATATTTTAACACATGTTGATATTTGGATGAGTTTTCGCTCAGTCAAGAGCTTGACAAGTATGAACCTACTGCTGTTAGAATTTTATTTTGGAAAATTTGGGATAAATCAATATTAAAAAATTCAAAGAAAAACATCACAGATATTTTATAATAAGCATTATCGAGGTTTTTCATATTTTTCCATAATTGTCAGGTATAAAATAAGTGCGAGGGTCCCTCTCCCCTTTCTACTAATAATGATGAAAAGCATTTTTTTTTTCTTAAATTGCCAATGATAATAATAATAATAGTCTAAATGTCTAATAAAAATCAAATATTTAAAATTCACACTTACAAAGATATATGAATCGATGATAAAAATCACATTATTGCCTTTATTTGTTTTGATTTATTTGTTTCGTTTGTTTCAAATTTCTTTTCAAGCACATTTAAACTCGCAATAACAGTGAAAAATAGACATAATTGTAAGTCAAACCAATATTTTAAAAAATGTCTTCCACATACAATGCATTATGGTCTTAGAAAATTAGCCAACAATAAAAAGAAAATAAATGTATCAAGGTTTTCCAACGTTGATAATTTACATTGTAGTAATAACTTTCTCCCCTTTGTACACGAATAACAACCTTAATGCAATTAGGCGTGTAATGAACTAAGTTTTAACAGAACCTTTTTAAGGGAATTAAGCACCGTTCTTGCTTAATTTACAAGTTGGGTTTGCTTTAAGTAAGGGCCCAGTCCTCTTTATTTGACCCCAAGTTTTTCTATTTGGGTTTAAATCACGACTGTTCCCGAACAATAAAAGTACAGAAACTACCTTTCTTTAAAAAAAAAAACCCTTGTGCTCTCCGAGCTATAGCATACTGCTACATAATACAATCAAATTCATAGGGAAGGTGCCTCATATGAATGTATATAATGTTTTCATGAAGGTCTTTCTCGTGAAGATAACGAACAATAAATAAAGAAAATTGAGGATAGAAAAATTTAAGTCATCACGTTTATCATGAGTTTAGATGCTAGTTTATGTCTTTCTCTAGTAAAAAATTTAAATAAGAAACAGATGTGACAGACTCTGTGGTAACAGATATTTCGAGGCAACGAATGGATTAAAAATAATATTGTCAATTTATAAACCGTTGTAGTTATATCTAAATGTTGAATTGAAGGACACAAGATACTTTTCATTTAGAATTTTTTAATGTCTATTTCATAAGAATACAAAAACAGGTCTACTATAAAGGGTAAGAATAAATCCCATGTCAATGCCAACATATTGGTTGAAAACTTGGTCTCCAAAGTTTACAGAGTACAGTAAATGGGGAACTCAATCCTTTTTTAGCTTCAGAGTGCTTGTGTTTAGAACGGAAATACTAGTAGTTCAATGTTTGACCTCTTAGCCCCGACTTTGGGTCTAACACTGGACCAAATAGACATAAATTTAAGATAGGGAGGCCTATCAATTGAAATCCTATAATCACACAGGATATAAATATAATTTCGTTAAAAAAATAATTTTCTTTGAGCTAGACAATAAAAATAAGTGATCAATTTTTACTCATCATAGAATAGAACGAGGTAACTGAATTGATATTTATATATTGAATTTGTAGAATCACGAAATTTGATCCCCATAAAAAGTAAATAAAAAAGAAAAAACAATACACATACATTCTTGAACATTTTCTAATTTACTGATGGATATCTTGTAGCAAACTGTTTGCGAGATGATATTAACACTGCTCTTTACAAAAAAAGGCCCATGGTTCAGGATAGGGTTAAGTTAGTCAAAACTTGAAAATGTATTGCATTTTTGAAAATCTTCCATATTTACTCATAGGAATGTAGCAGGTAAATTGTTTGAATTATTATATTGAGCCGCTAGATCTCAACAAAAACAATGAAGTTCATATTTACCAAATCAAGGGATAAGTGTACCTCTTCCTCTTTACTCCTAAACTTCTGGGAGACTAATTGCTTGAATATCATGATTATAGTAATGGTAACATGAGTCCAAAGATCTGGTTCCTAGTCTGTCGAAAGTGATCCTAGCCTGAGAATCTCATAGTTCTCGGGTGACGAGCAAGGTCCAAGGGCCTTCTGCTTATATAATTGTGAATTATATGATAAAGTAATCGTCGATCTTTGAGGAAATATGATCAAGTATTGACCAGAAGATATTCACTTTGGTCTATCTGCAGAACTGTAGCGTTACGGTTTTATATTTTAGTCTTTGACCATAACTATGGCCAATATTGATATCAATATTGATATTTTTCTGGTCAATAGCAAACATAATTCATCACCTAAAAAGACAGTATAATTATTTTAATGGTTTGTGGGAAACATAATGTTCAATAAAATATATGTCGATTTTTGGTACCTTCCCCAAATGGATTACTGTATTACATTTTAGTTATTGCAAGATGACATAATCACTGTTGCTCGACACATAAAAATCAATAAGGTATAACAGTATTTGGTAAGTTTACTAACTTCAATCTAATAGTTATGTCCTTCTATCATACCTCAGATTTTGTTTTTCAGTTTACAGTTAAGGGGTAAACTCATATCTGAACTACAGCTTCTGTTAAAAAGTTGCTGTTGCATTTCAGTCTACTCTAACCCAGTTGGCCTCGGGTAATAGCTGCTGTCTAGAATTGATGGCAATAAACATGCTTCTTTTTTATAGCCAGTAAAAAGGAATATCTGCATTGTATATTCTACTAATTATATTATTTTTTTAATTATTAAATGTTTATTGATCTCCATACATTATACTATAACTCAAAATGTAGAAGTGTTCAAAAATAGCTTTGTATTGCCAAGATGTCATATTTGTATTTTAATATATGGTTTAAAATAATCATATATAATTTTTATTCGACCAAAAAATGTGTTACATAAGTCAACACTAAATGTAATGACAAAAAAATGCTCTCTATATTTGTTTGCTGTGTACATATAGTTTTGTAAAGCATTAATGTATTCAAACCATCATATTTGTGCTAACTCAAATAAAAGGTGCTCTAATGTGAGATCAATACCATATTGTTTGTAAACTATAGCCGTCAATCAGCCACCTAAATAATATAGAAATCAGTTAAGTATGTTTTGATAACTACTAATTTAAGCTCCAATTTTTTACATGTGTGTGTCTAGAGAATAATCGGCTTTTATTTAAATAATTAGCGGTTCACTGTCAATAAAACCATTTTAAACGTTAATTTACAGCAATTATACTATTGAGATGTTATGATAGTATTGATTGAATATAAATATCCTGAACTGAATCAACATTGCTTTTTTGGAAGACCTAACCAGAACGTAATCCAAGATATCAAAAATTAGTTATCAACAGGTAAAGGTATGAGAAAGGTACAGATAATGAACAGTGATCGATTTAAAAAAAAAAAATCTGTAAGCCATACAAATCTGTAAACAAGGAATAAAACACGGACCAATGGAAAATTCTAGAGGTGGGTTGTTACAACGAGAAATGTAATAACAACGCAAAATGTAATAAAACGGGATTATTGCATTTTGCGTTATTGCATTTTGCATCGATATCAACGCAGAGTGTAATGATACAAAATGTTAAAACAGACTTTTTAGAATTATTACAATTTGCGTCGAGATCAACGCAAAATGTTATAACACAATTTTTGGATTATTACATTTTGCGTTGTTACATTTTGCGTGGAGATTAAGCAAAATGCAACAACGCAAAATGTAGTAACACCCTTTTTGGTCAGTCCGTTTGAGAATAATTATCGATTAAATAGTGGATGAAGATTGATTGTATTTTGTTTTACGTCCCATTCGAGAATTTTTCACTCTTATAGAAACTTCACCATAAATCGGTGAAGGGCTTTAAATTTTGACCTTTACTTGGCATTCAAGGCCATTGAGCATTGAGGGATCTTTATCGTGCCAACGCCTGTCGTGACACGGGACCTCGGTTTTTAAGGTCTAATCCGAAGGACCCGCAACTTTTACTTCAAAGTGCCGAGCGCATGGCGAAGGAACAGTTGCTACCTATTTTTAATCGACTTAGGTCAGTCGCTGCCGAGATTCGAACTCACGACCTCCCGATCACGGAGCGAGCGCTGTACCGACTGAGCTACCGTGAACGATGTGGATAAAGAAAATAAACGGAAAGAAATAAAACAAAAGGGAAAAAAGTATGCTTATTCTTAAATTAGAACTAAATTCGTCATATCATGATTTCATTAGCCATTTAAAATTAGTTGATATTCAAATCATAGGTATTGCAAATTAGAAACGTGTGTGCGCATGCGTGGGGGGGGTTAGTTGGTGGGGGGGGCTAAATTTCGTTGATTAGTGGATCACTTTACTTTTTGATAGGCACATGCATGAAATTTATAAAAGAAATCTATTTATTTTTACTGGCAGGTGTATGTATAGCAGGGAGGGTGTTTCTTGGCAATAAAGATTTCAAACTGTTTTACAAATCATGTGCATAAATTGCAGACCAACAAAAATAATAAAATGGATAGTTTCTACATGCGCATAAAAACACGATGATCAACATACGTAAGTAACCCCTACCCCCGCTTCTCCTGGCCAGACCAAACACACATACACTTCTATTTTGCTAACCAATGTACACCTGCACGTCGTACATGAATATCAATCGGATATAATGGACCATTGGTCAATCTTTGGGAAATAAGAATGTCAGTGATGGATATATAATAAAATCTGATTTAAAATAGACATGTCAATCAAAGTAAAGTTAATGTTTTATAAGTAATCAATAACAATGAGAGAAACAGAGTTAGAAAAATATACAATTAGATTTAGTAATGTCCATAAGAGCCGTAACAATTGTCTCATAGTCATAGGTCTGTCTGTCTATTTAGTAAAGCCAGTTTCCCCATTGTTATATGTTTAAATCAATTTTGTGATATTTTGTTTTATTACATTTTGTTTTATTATATTTTGCGTATTCCTCAACACAAATATTAAGTAATGCAAAATGAAACAACCACAAAGTGCATTAGTACATTTTGCGTTAATCTCGACGCAAAATGTAATAACGCAAAATATTAATGTAATAATCCAAAAATCGTGTTATTACATTCTGCGTCGATCTCGATGCAAAATGTAATAACACAAAATGTAATAATCCCAGTTTATTACATTTTGCGTTGTTATTACATTTCACGTTGTAACAGTTGGTTCAGGAGCCTAGAAGGAGTAAACATTCCCTGTTGACCGGTCAAACCCGCCCTAAGCCCCATGGATTGATCAGATAGACGGAACATTCCGTAGTCAAATTCAGGATAAAAACAAAGGCATAACAATTTAAGTACGAAACTCTTCAGCCAAAATACGACCCAGTAATAGAATATATTTGCTAACGAGGTCATTATAACGACCATAGAATACACAAGGGCTTATATCTTATGTAAAAGGACTTTTGTTTTTGGAATTGGATCAAACGAAAACATTGTGCTCTTTAGTTGGGTTGATGATATCATGTAGATATTGTGTAAAATATTCTTGTTTAATTCTTTAAAAAAAAGAATGGTTATGATTGACAATTTTTACTGTTTCTAACATATATATTTGCAAGGAAAATGATGCACCTTTAAGTATACAAGAATTTATGCTAGGACTTCCGTTGGCGCAGTGGTTAGAGCGTTTGCTCTAGAGTCGCACTCAAGTGAGTAGATCCTTGCGTCGCGGGTTCGAATCCACTGCGGAACGTGACCGGTCTTTCGGATGAGACCGTATGAACCGAGGTCCCGTGTCGCAGTAGGTGCTGGCACTAAAAAGAACCCTCACTGCTCAATGGCCCTGAGTGCCGAATATAGGTCAATATTTGCAGCCCTCCACCGGCAAGTGGCGGTGTCTCCATATCAGTGAAAAAATCTAGGGAGGGACGTTAAACAACAAACAAACCGTGTATATTATAATATCGTTTCTTGAAGGGCGTTATTTTATAGTAAATATTCTATTTCAAGAATATAGAGGATACAAAGGTGAAGGAAAGAGTTTGAATAGAAAATAATATTATGGGGAAAAAATCAACAACAGGGTGTTTTATTGGATACATGGGCGGGGTTTCGTTCAAAGGAATCCTCCGGCAAAATAAACATGCAGCTTGGTATCAGTTTTCATTGCTAAATATACAGGGACATCATTTAGAAGTTTAGATATTTCTCTGGTTTTATCGCTTAAAAAGCGATCACTTGAAACAAGAAATAAATAATTTAATCGATAACTTTATTCATTTATGCCGTATGTATAGACAGCGTATTACACGTTCTAAACTTGTAGCTAAACGTCGGGATTTGACGTCATTATGTCAAAGAAGACAATAATTGATGACGCCACCCGTACAAATTCGTCGAATAACCGGTATCAAAACCTCTCTATAAGATATTTCCGAAGTTAAACTTATAGATAGAGTGTGTATGTGATGACAGAATTTTATTTTATTTTTCAATTAAAAATTCAACAAGTAAAAATATCATAAAAATGTTATCGCTGGTATTGACCGCCATCATATTTATTGCAATTTGCAGAGGATCTGTGTAAATTTTAAAGGCCTTAAATCGAAAGATAATTCGATACGCAAGAGCATACTCTACGTACAAACAATTTCTAAAACGATGCAAGCTATTGACAAACAAGTTGATGAAACAAGGATATCAACAGTCTCGTTTAAAGTCATCAATTCGCCATTATTTAAACACTGAATTGTCTACAGATTTTCCGTTTGACAATGAGCACACGGCGGGCGTGACCGGTCGACATGGGATATTTGCTCCTCCATGGCACGTGTTCCCACCTCTGATGTTTTTAGAGGTCCGTGTTTGCTCCGCTCCTGATATGTATTGTTTCAATGGACTTTTGAGTTTGACTACTGTTCGTTATCTACATATTTCATTTAATCCTTTCCTGTACTTATTCAGGGTTTCCAGTTACGGATAACAGTTGTTACATTTATGATAAATAAAATAATGATGATAATTATTATTCATTGATTGAATGATCATGATTGATTGTTATTTTACGTCCAATTCGAGAATTTTTCACGCATATTGAGACATTACCAAATACCGGTGAAGGGCTTCAAATTTAGACATAAACTCGACACTCATGGCTATTGAGTGGTCGCTACCTTTGTTTACGTCATAGGTTTGACGCGGTGATGCAAACGAGAATCATTCCTGTGCCTCCTGATCACGAAGCGTACGCCTACCATTAAGCTACTGTGACCAGTAATGATTATGATTATGATGATGATGATAATAATAATTACACGTTTTATAATAATACACAAACGAATCAATAAATAAATCAAATTACATATATATCAGACACATTATCTAGAGATAATTCAACCAAAATACATTTTCACCATTAAAAGAAGTTTAAGTCCTTTGAAGACTTTTGTGGAAATTCGTGGTTTGAAGTTTAAAAAATGTTTTTATGCCCCCATAATCGAAGATTCGGGGACATATAGTTTTTGCCCTGTCCGTTCGTCTGTCTTTCTGTTTGTCCGCAAAAACTTTAACATTGTCCATAACTTTTGATAGGTTGGAGCTATTGCTTTCATATTTCACATATGTATTCCTTGTGGAGAGACCTTTCTTTAGGTACCATCATATATGACCTTTTGACCTTGACCTTGGAGTTTGACCCAGTTTTTCAAAATTTTACCCAACTTTAACCTTGGACATAACTTTTGAACAAGTAGTGCTAGGGCTTTCATTCTTCACATATGTAATCCTTGTGAAAAGACCTTCTTTTGGATATCAACAACTTTGACCTTGGAGTTCGACCTACTTTTGGAAAACATTAACCTGGTCATAACTTTTGAACGGTTGGTGCTAGGGCTTTCATAGTTCACATGTGTATTTCATGTGACAAGACCTTCCTTTTGATATCAACAATTATAGTCCATTGACCTTGACATTCGAGTTTGACCTACTTTTGGAAAACTGAAACCTTGCCCATTACCTTTGAATAGTTGGTGCTAGTGATCTCATACTTCACATATGTAACCTTTGTGACAAGACCTCACTTTGGATTCCAACAGCTTTGACCCTTTGACTTTGACCTTGGAGTTTGACCTACTTTAGAAAAACTTTAACATTGGCCATAACTTTTAAACGGTTGGTGCTGATTGTTTCATATTTTACAAGTGTATTTCCTGTGAGAATGTCTTTCCTTGGGCACCATTAATTTTGACCATTTGACCTTGACCTTGATGTTTGACTTACTTTAGAAAAACTTTAACCTTTTCGAAATCTATTCCATAGCTGCTGCTAGGGCTTTCATATTTCACATGTATATTCGGGACATACTCGGGACAAGACCTTACATTGGGTACCAACGTATTTGATTTGCATTTGAGAGTTTTACCTTTGCTATAAGTTGCCATACGGGAGCAACAGTGTTTCACAAACACATCTTGTTTAATATATGGACAATTGAATGGAAGAAAAGATGGAATTGTTCGTTTATGATCATCACTAAACTACCATATAGATAACTAAAAATCTACTTACCGGTATCGATTAACTGTCTCTCTTGTCCTATGATGTTTAAGCTGCTTGTTAGTGATTTTTTTCTGAGGTTTGAGCAAGCAGTTAAGAATATTATTTCCTGATTCTGATTTTGAAGTGTTATATTACATTGTTTCTTAACTAAAATGTTTTTGTTCAGCAGTATAAATAGTTTGAAAACCGCGGAAGTATTTACCTATTGTTCACGGGTGTTCTGGTATTTCGTTAGATGGATAACTTGTTATAGCTATAGTGCAAGCCTTGTTACTCAAACGAATCGTGCTTAAGAAGTTGAACTTGTTTAATTTCCTTTAGCTAACTTTGATCGGTGCAGATACCCTACAATCCTTTACTAAACTGTACTTTACTTAAGTTTACTAAATGTAAAGTAAATTAAAGCATCAACCTTTTTACTGTATTTAATCATTGAAATAGGTGAAGATAAGGAACAGCGATCGATCTCATAAAACCTACAAATAATACAATTTGTAAAAAGGGCATAAAACACAGACCGCTGAAAATCCAGAGGTGGATCAGGTGCGAAGAATTCATATTCATTAATAAAATTTTCCAATTAAAATGTGTACTTTGACACTATACAATACAATAATTAACAAAACAAACTAGTTTAAAAATCAAACTTGTCACAGTATTCACAAAATTTTTTTAAAAGTTTTGACTTCAGTGAATCAGAGTTTTACGATAGTAATTCTAAGAATGAAAGGGGTTTTTTTTGTTAGTTAATCAAAGTTCTACAGTATTAACTGTTTTGAATCAAGTACATAATATGTAGTTTGTCACTAAAGATAACTTTAGTTTACCATACTATCTTGGTAGGGTATCAATGAACGATTTACTAGAGACTTTATTGTGAAACCAATTACTGATATTTTCTACCAAAATTCAGCAAGGAGAAAGTTACTTGAACTTTGTACTCTGTCATTGATGCATTCAGCAAAAGAATCTTTAGTGCAGATTACATGTAGATATTTTATTATAGATTTACCTTGTACAGGATAATTTTTTTGTAATTCATCCACAGAGAACCTGGCTACTGAAGACTGTGTAATAAGCGACTCAAAAGCTCTTGTCACGAATGGGTGAATTTAAATTGGAGACAAGTTATGTCGTTAATACAGCTGGGTCTATTATTACATCGTTATCTCCGAAGGAAAAATGTCAGGAAACATTGCTAAAATTGCGATATTTTGCTCCAGCTCTATAAATATCAAATTCACAGCCTGGTGATTATTTCAATTTAAACCATCTATTTAGGTACAATTTTCCTTTTCTCGGTAGAATAACCAAAAGTGAAGAGGAGTGGTTTACAAAATATACCTGCTATTAATACTTAGTTGTTCAGCCAGATTTTTTTTTAAATTTTGGTTACATATAAATGATAACTAATTATAAATAATACAACAGTATGGATTCGCAGGAATGTAAATTATTTCGAAATGATAATAATTTAGAGTGCTTGTTATAACGCAAAAAAATATGTCATTTAAATTGAATATAGCATTTAATCTTATTAACATTATACTGATAGCAACTGGGTCTTAGTTTTACCTAGAAGATCGATTACTTTCTTCAGATCATATCAAGGTTGTACGTTTTGATATCGATTTATTTTTTAAACTACGAATTTAAAAGGTGTACCTACCAGATATCTTAAATGCATTCAAAATGTAAAACAAAGTTAGCCGTCAAAAAATAAGATTTAATCCGTTACTGAGGACAGAAGTATTAATTAATCTTGCAAATAAGACCTTAAATGATGCAACCCTTGCAGGATTTTTTGTGTTTCATATTTTTATATAATTTTTTTTTTCAAATAATAATAGTAGTAAATGCATCAATATCAAATAAAAGTTTCTTTAAAGTGATTTAAAGTAATTTTCCATCATATAGAAAGTCGCAGAGGTCCTTTTTCCTACTTTATCTGAAAAGAAAACTGGTCAAAAGGGAAATAGTACTTTCAGCTTATGGACAATAAAATATGATGGTGCATGTAGCTTTAAATTCAACCCGAAGTTCGTCTCTCTCCTTCTTTAAAATTCAATTTATACAAAGTTCAGAAATCATTTCTTGTCAAACTTGCTATTCAAACTCTTGTAAAATGATTGACATTTTCAAGTCTGCTCATTTGCAATGGGTATACAATAAACCGTTTATGCGGATTGTCCGTCATCATTTGTCTTCTGGGACAAGTCTAACACAATAAAACATAGACAACCTAAATCTGACAGTGTATGAACAAGAGTTATATATTTATTAGTGCAATTAATTTAGTAGCTTCTTAAAAGTGGGTATTAATTGTTGGAAAATATTTCCAGTAGTATAGGAAAGTATTTGATTTTTGTACAGAAAGCACCAGGTGATGATATTAGTAGAACAAGACCTGTTTTCATGAATCTGAGCATTGTTCGAGATTGTGGTCGTAGCGTATCCTTACTCACTTAACTGTATAGCTCTGAGGTTTAAACCTTTTGTTTAAAAGCACTGAACCTTCAAAGAATTCGGGCACGAACAATGCCATATGCAAAATTAGAAGACTTGTTCTTTTTTAATGATTTGGTGCCATTTAACAATTCTTGTGAGAATTTCAAAAAAAAAAAGATTAAATCGTGGCGAGGCAGATACTCTAATTTCAAGGGGTTTAGACAGAAGTGCATTTTCGTTTTGTTTATAATTTTGAATATCTTTTTTTTTTAAATAACCTGTTTATTGATTTGAACCTACATGAAAACTCTAAGCATTCAATGACCATGGATTCTTCGTTACCTTAAACTCAGCACCTGTGTTTGTAAACTAGGACACGAGCTCTGTTGTTATTTATGTTTATATTTTACCCTTGTGTGTTTGATTTGCTGCAAATATAATTGAACATGAACTGACGAACTGACAACTAATGTATTGGTTTTGTTTTAATTTTTATTCTGAATTTTCTTATTTTAGTTTTAATATCTTTTATTCATACAACACAGATTTCCCACTTTTTAAACATTAAGATGTAATTTTAGCTCGCATAAGTTTGAGGATTCATAAAAGTAAAGCAATACTAGACCAAGCCTGAAATTCGTAGTTCCTATAATTTTCACAAAAAATTAGTTTCTAAACACGTTTTATGACATTAATATCTGAAAAGCTTTTACACCTAGTAAGTTATGAAATTCTACTGAACATTCTGAAGAATCTAAACTTCAAATCTTTGTCTATGTCTCTTTAAATCTTTTAGATATTACCATTATCTTTGTCATGCCATTTTAATGTTTTTTTTTTTGTTTTTTTTTTTTTTTTTAATTTAAGGAATAGAACTAAGACGTCCTTTTGAAAATCTGAAGGATTGCAGACATATGCCATATGTGGCAAAGAAAGATTCTACTGAACATAAAAAGAAAGATTCATTCATATTATCATATATATATTTTATAAGAAGTATGAAGATAACGAGCATTAATCAAGCTCAAAAAACACACATTGGGAGCTGGGAAAATACGGACCCTTAAACATTGGATGTGTTCTAACAAAAAATTACTATAGTAAATATTTTGATATTTTGATTTACTAACAAACTTTACTTTAGAATTTTTTCTTGTGATTTCAAAGCTTAAATTTTTGTAAATTAAATACCAATGATGTTAAATATGAAAATAATGAGTAAAGGTACACATTAAAGAATATTACCATTTAATATCAGAAATGTGCAAGATTGAATTGGAGGACTTAAAATATAATAATCTGAAATCCATAATAAAAATACTTTGATATACTCTAGTAAACACTTTGATATTATAGTAAACTATAGTTACCAATGGTACTTTTTTTGTTACGGTGATCCCATGGAGGAGTAAGCATCCCTTATCGACCGGTCACACTCGCCGTGTACCCATTGTCATGATCGGGCAAGCTGAAAATCCATGCGCAATTTAGTGTATAAATAAGGGTCTAACAATTTGTACAGAAAAAAGTCAGCTAACGTTCAACTTAACAATAGATTGTATTTGCTGATAAGGTCATTGTATCGACCATAGAATTTGCGAAATGTTGACTTTAAACGAGGTTGTTGATATCCTTATATCATTAATTTAATTGACAATAGCTTGCCTCATTTAAGAACGAATGTCCGTACGTAGAACATGGACTTGCGAATCAAATCAACTAGGAGACATAAATTCCATATGCATGTGATAATAATATATTGTTACACAAGTAAGGGAAGTTGACGGTAGAAAAGTTATTCATCAAGTTTATCTTAAAATTTTGTTGTTAGTTTGCCATTAAAGTCTTTCTCTAGTAAAATATCCAAAAATAAAACAGATGTCAGACTCAGTGATGTCTTTTATTTCGAATTCAATGGGATTTTTCGGGTGAACGGAGGAATGAAAATGAATATTTTTGATTGATAAAACGTCGTCGATATATCTAAATGTCGAATGGAAGGCTGCAGCAAGAGACTTCCGCTTTTCATGATAAAGTTTTTGAATAAATATTGCTTAATAGAATACAAAAATAAGCTTGTTAGTAACGGGGCACACTTAGTGCCAATGGAAATTCCAACATATTGTTTGAAGTCATTATCTCCAAAGCCTACATAGATATTGTCAATCCGAAACTGAAGTCTCTTTAAAACATCGACTTTAGAGTACTTGTGTGTATAATCAGAATGTTTTATAACGAAATGATTTTGCTTATGGGCGTTGACAAGGTTTATAAATTTATGAGTTCCTTTTTTATTGAAAGAGCAGCTGTCTATGAAGTCTAAAAGCCTTGACTTTAATTTATCGTGTGGAATGGTTGTACACGTGTAAAGTGTTGAAAAGTCGTACGTTTTGTGGCAATTGATTTTGGTACAATTTTGTAATTTCAAATCTTAATGTTCCTTACAGTTTTTAAGCATCCACTTCTGATTAACATCACTAAAGATTGATGTTTATTTTGATCTGATCATATTCTTATTCGTAAATAGTCTTGTTTACTTAGCAGTGCAGTAAATGGATTTTTAATTGTCACATAAAGAGAATTAGTACCGGTTTTTAGTAAATGAAAGGAAATTTATTTTGAATGACTTCGTAATTTTATTTTGATAAAAGCTTAACATATTATGAAACATGATCGTAAATCGATACTTTCGCCATTTTAATAATAAAAACCAATCGACGCTGACTGTGGTTGTTCTAAAAAAAACAATTGATTTTGCATTGTAATATTATTTAAAATAGGTTTAAAAAATAAAAGGACACATGCACTCACACTCTGATTAAAAATGAACTATCAAAATGTACAAACAAGTTCATTTCGAAGTCACAATACTCGCTATTCATTAAAATGCATGTATTTTCAGTTATATTTATAATTTCTTGTTTCCATTTTTCAGGTTGATCCTGAATTCCAGTTACTTTATTTATTTATTTATTTATTTTTTTTTTTTTTTTTTTTTTTTTTTTTTTTTTTTTGGCCAATTAAACCCGTGACTTGAATTTGTATGAATGATTCTTCGGTGCTCGTTGTTTTGGTATGTTTGTAAAGAAAAGTTATGAAGTCGTTGCAAGCATGACGTCAGCGAGTTACATGACTATTAAATTAATTACCAAATTAGACACTATAAATCCTTTTCTGACAATTTAATTCGTAAAATAAAGGAGAATGGAATATGTATATGTTAACGTAAGTACTTAAGTTAACACCCCCTTCCCACTCAGAATCTTCCGACAATTCGAAACAAAGTTTTATACAGAGATATAGATATACAGAGATAGACATCTTAAGTAAAAGAGGGCCACCACTCAATAGTCACTTTATATGCACTGGTCACTTAAAGGAGTCTCTCTTATCTGTTTCATATTTAGATGTTTCACAAAGTATAGATGTGAAAGACAAATTAAGAGCTATGTGGCACACGGAATGACTTTAACTTTACTATAATCAACTTTCCCTTCCTAGTAATATTCCACTGAGCACACGGCGGGTGTGACCGGTCGGCAGGGGATGCTCACTCCTCCATGGCACCTGATCCAATCTCTGATGTTTGGAGGTCCGTGTTTGCTCTGCTCCTATTTTGTATTGTATAATGGACTTTTGGGCTTGAATACTGTTCGTTATCTCCATATATTTCACTGAATATGGTGTTTATATCTGATTTGGTACGTAAAATTTTCTGAGGAAAAATTTTCTGAGTTAGATGAAATATGATAACGAACAGGAGATCAATTTTTACAAATAAGTTAATGTTTTGCACAAAACTTTCTATAATTTCGTTGTAAGTGATATTTCGCAAGTTCTATGTTATAATTATCTTGTTTGTAAATACAACCTTTTGTTTGTTTGTATTTTGATTGTTCATACAAGTTGTTAAGACATCGTTTTCATACTAACTTTGTCTTCGGATTACTTCGTTTACAAGAGCCATTCAGAGGGCTCACGGCGGGTCTAACCGCTCGACAGGAGATGCTTACGCCTCTTAGGCACCTGTACTCAGAATCATGAAATATTTTACAAGCCAAAGAGCAAAAACAAAAACATTTTTCAAAAATGCATTACCTAAATGCTGTTATCTGAAAATTTAATGATTATTTTGATAATTCATAAACAATTTACAGGTGATTGAAAATTAATTAATCAAAGTCTGTTTCATGATCCTGGGACCTAATCCCAACTTTTTTTTATCAACTGAAGGGATTCTTGTTTTTTCTCCGTTTTCGTTTCTTTTAATTAGCATGATTTATGAGATTGATCACATTTCGTTATCTTCACCCTCCGAATGAATTTCCATTTATACTTATTTAAATTCGTAGTGAAAGTTTTTTTTTTCCCCAGCGTCATATTAAAGGGCATTTTAATACAATAATTTTGTTTTGTAAAACGCATTTTGATTGGCCAATTCACTGGCGTTAGAGGCAGTAAAACGAGGATTAACGAGAGTGAAAGCGCTTTTGGTTGTGACTTCATAATAGAACGACGCAAAAACACAACTCTTAGTGATGTATTTCATATAACAGAACTCAATAAAATGAGACAAAAACATCGAAAACGAATATAAATAACTTTTCTCATTTGGTATTTGTGACCATTAATGCTGATGTAACGGTCGCAAACATCCATTTTATAGACAAACCTCAGTTTCCGAACGTGAAATCAGCATTAACGGTCGCAAATACCAAATGAGAAGATAGTTACTCCCTAATTATAAAATCACAATCAGTATATTTGACTATTTTGACCTTATATAATTGGATAAAAGTTCTTTGTTGAAAAGAGGGAATGAAGGTATAATATAACCGGGTCACTAGAACACATTGAATTATTTTGAACCCCAAATGATTTATGAACTAAATTCATGTAAACGTAATTTACAATCAATAAAATGTAGCATTACGTTTTGTTTTATTTTGAATTAATGTTAACAATGTAGTTTGTGCAAAAAAACAACGAATAAAGAAAGAAAAAAGAAAAGAAACGGATAAAAATGCATATACCTCGAGAATTTATCATTTTTTGCTTAAAATGTTTGAAAAGTTCACCTTCCAGGAGTAATTAATGTGCCATGAAAAATATTTTTCGATGAGTTTGACGATATATATAAATAGCTTAAATATATCAGGTACTATGTTCATTGTATGAATTTGCTGGGAAGTGTGATCTTTTTAATCAAGATAGTCAACGTTAATGGTGATATGAATTTTTTTTTTTTTTTTTTTTTTTTTTTTTTTTTTTTTTTTTTTTTTTTTTTGTATAAATATATTACATTTTTCCCATCAAAGTTCATAAAATGTCAGCTCTGTAGTTACTCAAAGACTGATAACTAGGAGCATGAATTTTTCTGGTATGCTGCTTCAGATTTTGAACTATTCCTGTTTAATACAAACACTTTGTCTTGATTGTGTTCATGAGTATACTAACATATAACAGTAATTCGTGCATGGTTCTATTTTTGCAAACAGTTAAGGGATCATTTCACATAAATCGAAAACAAAAAGAAAAAAAAAAACATAATGAAGAATAACGGACATAAGCTTCAGCAAATATTATTAAGAAACAATGAACGCGCGATCAGCTTTGTAGTAACCAATAATATTCATGAAATATGGAGATAATAACGAACAGTATTCAAGCTCAAAGTCCATTAAAATAATTTCAAACATAAATATATGTATTGCAAGTGATTATTTATGGATGGTGGTTACTGTAAAACAAGAATTGAATTTTTCTTACAGTAAACAGAAAGTTTTGTCAATGCATAAAAGCACAGAATTTTTTTAGATTGCAATTCTGATAAAATATTTTGGTTTCATTTATTGCATTGCACCCTTAACGAAATACGTGTTATATGTTAAATTTCCTTTCGGTTGTCAAATTCATTTTCGAATTTAATTATCGAAAAAAAAAAGGTACAGTTATTTCTTTTCATAGTTTTTCAGTATGATAATATATATATATATATTTTAAAATGGCTGGGAATATAAACATACCTGAACATATAAGGTATAGTCCTTTTTCAATTTGAACGCACACAGTATTTCTATTTTAAAATAGCAACACCCTTTTGTCAAAGTATTATTACATGTATTTGGTTGGACGAGGTTACATTTACATTTGAATATGAATGATTTTAAGAGTTTGCGTGTTGATTCGAGCCACGGATTTGTACAGTCACCTACTAGTTATCCTGTTTGATTGGGTATTCACCAGCCCGAGGAATGATGTTACAATGGACGTTTAATGCCTCCAAAGGCTCTCCATGGGGTGTTGTTGCTCTTGTTTATAAACATGTATAGCATTATGCCAATATTTTATGATAAGCCTTTAACTATGCCACAGATTTTGAAAAAAAAAATATATAAAAATGCAGGAAAATGCCTAAAATATTTTTGCGAATTTCTTACGAACTTCGATGTTTTACTATCAGCTAAAACACCTCGAATTAAAATCAAATTTTAAAATACACATCTACATTAATAAATTGAAACATTTGTATATCAATATAATATAATTTCATTTACGAAGTGTATCAGTAACGATCCTCCATTGAAACTAATGTCCAAGTAGCTGTGCCTCACTTCTATTCTCAATGAACGTGTAATGTCGGACGATACCGCAAGAATTTAAGCTTATTCATTCCGTTCATTCCTTCCACGGAATAGAAGCGAACATGTACCTCATCACGCATACATAATTAATCATCGTTTATTGCAAGAATGATTATATGAAATTTTGGCATGAAAATTCTTCATAACGATTAAAAATGCAATTGATACTTAATTAATATATGCTATAAATGTTTGAAAGAAGGAACGCATTCTTCACGTGCACTTATTAAACAAACTGCTGTGCTTTATAAAAGGATATTTGTAAACAATTAAAGCACGTAGGCTGTCAAAAACTAAAAAGTTATGCGTTTAAAGTTTAAATCCTGCTTCCATATTTGTTTGGGTTTTTTTTTTTTTTTCTTTACAGCAGGTGTGGTCTGGGGTAGTCACAACTACGCAATAAAATCTTGCTATCAAGAGTACAAAGATTACTCCTTAGATATTCTACAAATTCAAAAAATTAAAGGGCAGGGGCACCCCTCTTTCCATCTTGACTAGACTAACGAATGGAATCTTGCATGACTATATTAAATTACACGTTTGGAAAAGAAAATTTTTCCATTTTTCTTTACATCCGCCTATTCTTGTTCTAAATGCCAATTTGTTACCCCTATATATAGGATTTTAAATTGTTCTTTACATTATTTAAGGAGGGACTACTGACTTACTTGCTACGTGCTTTTCATTTCCTATGCTTGATAAATTACCTTTTATTGTATTGCTGCTTATATGTGTAATCTGCACATTACTCCTAATTGGACATACTCAAAAGTACAATTTCCCAATTTTGCAAGAAGGGGTAATTCATCCGTAAAAATCGAAGGGATATAAACTTCCTAACAAAGATAGAGCTGGGGTCTCAAAATAGTAACTGCTGTGAAGGAGAAACTTCAGAAGTATTTTGCAACAGCATATTCAAAAACTGGTATAAATCAGATATGAATTCTAAAGAATTCCGAAGAACCTTCGGAAAATTTAAGATCTAATTTTTTTTCAAACATCAAAAGCATATAGGAAGCATAAAAATACATGTAACTATTGTATGCTTTATCTTCAATTCCTCAGAAACATTAACGAGCAAGCTTTTTTACATTATAGAAAACTGCTTCCTCAATAAAAATGGAACACTTAAATTTTAATATCTTGTGACTGTAATCTACAAAATCACTTTGTTAAAAAGCATTTTGATTCTACGTACAAGTACTATGCAGTTGATATTAAATGATGCTTGAGTTACTCATTGACAACATTTATGCAGTCATTGGAGACAAGGTCTTTCGACAATCTGTTGGAATTTCAAATGGGTACAAATTGTTCTCCTTTATTAGCCTACATGTTGTCATATTCCTATGAAGCAGAATTTATTCAAAACTCCTATACAAGAAGAAGAAAACTCTTTCTGTGTTTCTTTCAACTCAACGTTAGAATATATATTGACAACGTTTTATCAATTTACCATAGTAAATTCCATTTTATACTAAGTTTGATTCCATAGGGGTTACGGTGGGTGTGGTAGGTTGATAGGGGATATTTATTCCTCCTAGACACCCAATCCTACGTCAGGTATTTCCAGGAGTCAGTGTTCTTGTCCTGTTCATGATTCGTTTTGTTTTGCTGGATTAGTGATATTAATCACTGTTCGTTTACCTCACCTTTTACATGCTGTCTAAACCACTTTAATTACCATGTACATGTATTTACAGAGAATTATATGTAAGGTTGTTAAAGATATAATTTTAAAACATCTACAAATTAATTTTCAAAAAAATTAATGTCCGCTGTAAATTAAAGGAGATATTCTTTTCTTTTACGATATGGGCAGTAAATAAAATGTTTCATTGCATAACAATGCGTTATTAATGAAAATTATTTGATTCCTTTTAACCCTTTGGGGAACAAAAAATATCCATTCCATCATAGAATTGACTATCCCTATTCTGATTAAGTTGCGTACCAGTGTTGATAACTGGCAAGAACTCATCTGTGTAAACAGGTTATAACGCATTATAATTGTCTTATTTTTTCGATAAAGCACATTTAACTTTGCGATTGCATAAACATCCTTGATGGTTTCATATTCCCCACATAAAAAATCTTTACATGCTGTGCATACATATGTAGAGCAACTATAAGAAGAAAACAATTTACCTTTATAATCTTTTAAAACTTTACTATGTAAAGCATCAGCTTTATATATCTCTTTCAAACTTGATTCTAATGTTAAAGGTAAAAATAACCCAGTGATCAATGTATAGAATGATTGCTTTTGAATTTTGGTGTAAACTTCTTGATGAATTGTTTTGTTCTTTTTTCTTTATGTCGGATAATTTCAAGAAATAGATAGTTATATTTTATGATAAAGAAGAGTAGAGAGCAGATACATGAGAACAGTTTTTAATTTGGACGCTATACTTGACACACCAAACTTCTGTGCACACTTGGGTATCGCTTTACAAAAAAAACCAGGTCATTGATAATTATAATCTTGAAGGTGGCCGATTTTGGATGAACATAATTACTGCCCTTCTCGTGCTTTGTAGGTTCTGCAGTAATGTTAATAAATACTTGTTGCAAATTTTGTCTCATCGGCGTTCACAAAACTTATATACCATTACCACCTGCAAAATTTTAAGTCAAGCAGGAAATTATTACTCGGTCACCAACCAGTTCTGACTCTGAACTCATTGTAAATTTCTCTACCTGTTTTTATCAACAATGAGACAAGGATATGACAGGTTCAAAGGTCTGTTTCCATAGCAACAGATCTGAATAAAAGATTTCTCAACGATTAGATTTGATGTCACTGAGAAAAAATTTTAAATAGTTACGTTCTCGGAAGAAATGTAATAATTGCATAAACAAAATTTAATATCATGTTCACCACTCCAGCATTCAAATTATGAAAGTAATTTGCGACTTTTCATTAAATGTCATTTCAAAGAAGATGTTTCAACCTTTAGCCTTCTATGAAAAATGCACTGGATTTCTTTATTCTCCAGCAAGCTAGTAAGGGGAGTCGCTTGTTTATTAGTCCCCTACCGGTGAAACCGGAGGGGACTATAGGTTTCCTCTGAGTCTGTCCGTCCGTCTGTCTGTCTGTCCGTCTGTCTGTCTGTCTGTCTGTCCCTCTGTCTGTCTGTCTGTCAGTCTGTCCCACTTGGTTTTCCGCACTTTTTTTCTAAATGCTTGCAGATATTGATCTGATTTTTGGAATGTGAATGGAGTTACAGATCAAGTTTGCATTTCGTTCCGCTTCATTGATTTTTGACGGAATTATGGCATTTTCAATGTTTAACGGGAACCAGATTACACTTGCCGGTAGGGGACTAGTATTGCTAATGCAATACTCAGAATGCTTGTTTTCCTACAAGTCACAGACACCTGACCTGTCTAAATGACGATTTTTATTATATTTTTAATCAAATGGATTTTTTTATTTCACAAATATTCCTTTGTAATCTATAATTTACATATTGTATTACAAATGTGTTTTCCTACAGACAATTTCATATTTGACCGCATATAAATCTAGTAAGAATTTAAGCCTTGTTATATTGCAGAACAAACACTAAACTGTGAAAATTTGTCATGATGTTTAAGTTATATCCTTTAAAACTGTTTGAATTTCATGATTTCAACTTGCCAGAGTGTTTCAGACTGATTTATGAAAAAGGAACTTCAGAAACCTCCTTTTATCTCAAAATTTATTATAACTTCAAACTTTGTTCGTGTTTGATTGTCATACGTCCTTGCATTTTCGTGTAATTAATTTATCCTCAATAATGAATAAAAAATGGGAAATTTGTATTGTAAAATATTAAGAATTTTCATATAAGTTCAAAAAAGTGATCAGAATAATATATAGAGAAATAAATTGTGGCTATATTTATATATTTATTATTGTCGTCTTTAACTATGCAAATTGATTTTAAATCAGTGTTACATCAGGGACATTTTTGCAGCATATCATATAAGCATCCAGGAGTTGTCTATTTACGAGATTCGAAAATGAAGAAGAGACATTCAACATCATAAAACACAACGAACCATATGGACTTAATCCACAACGACAATGGTATTTATTTGATGAGAAAGTAGCGCCATTATGTGCAAGTCATGAAGCTTGTCTTCGTCCATGTGTACCAAAGACAGCAGCCATAAAATTTGAACAGAGGGTGAATTAGGGAAGAGAAAACGTATTTGTTACAAAAACAGGAATGAGATAAAAATCATGCATAGAAACATCTTCCCAAACCAGGTAACCGTTCATCTTCATAAATTGTTTTCATGATAATTAATAGATTTTTTATTTTTCCTCTTCAAATCTATTATATACAAGTTTTATGATTTGATCAAAATAATTTTTGTTTCTGAATGAAATAAGTGTGTTACCTTAATCAGTGTTAGTTTCCTTGATTTTACAAAAGTCTTCAAATTTGCAGGAATGACCAATCCGTAAAGTCCGTTTTATCTTGACAAGGGACTGGGGTCAGCTCTACAAGATAATATAAAAATCTCATTTTCAGACAGGTACCTACTAAGCCGGAAAAGAGTTCTGTAAACGTATCTTCATTGTGAAACTGAAACGTAAATTACTGACTTGATAAACGAACCTTATAAATCGCAGCGGGTTAAATTAGAAATGGAAATGGACAGCCATAAGATTAGGAGATGTATGGGGTGCCTTTATCTTTATCCATATCTTAGATTGCTCTTCATCATAAGATAAGTTGCAATTCGAAAAATCACATCATATACTCCTTGACAATTTTATTTAGCACATTATTGTGCATTTATTCATTTCTGTGCATTTATTTTACAGTTTATTCCCATTCAGAGTTTGATTTCCATGTTTCTGCTCTAGTAAAGTATTTTTTATTAAAATTTAAATATCAAAACTTTGCATTCTAGTAGTTGTAAACAATGCAACAGGTACCTTTTATAGTTATATTTATGTTGCCTGTGCATCTTAACCTGTCAAACTATGATCTCTCAAAATAATCCACAGTGGATCAGGCAGGACATCGCGAACGTTTCAGCCTATTTATCAATGAGATGAAACTTTCTTCAACATTTTTAAATGTAAAGGAAAACATTTTTTAAAGAGAATTTTTTTTGTTAAAACAAGATATTTTGAAAATGTGGAATGTGTCTTTTTTTCCAATCCATTCCCCTTTTTGTTGCCATGCTTTACAGAGTTCACAGCTGAAATTTTATTTATACTTTTTGAGAGTGAAGAGTTGGGTGTAAAATAAAAGGAATTTGGATTTCGTCTATCCTTTTCTTGTTTGGACAGTAGGAGTTCGATCCCCTGAATACATTAAATAAACAATTATAAATCTCCATAATTAAAGAAGTCAAACTGGGTCGGAAATAAGTTAGTCTAGTAGTTCGAACGGGTTGCTCGTCATTCTTAATATAAAACATTCAAAGAACGAAAGTGAAAAACACAATTTATCACATCAGTCACAAATGTAATAAGGTATCATTTTAAAACTTTTATCGGGATATAAATACAGGATGGTACGTGATCAAATCTACCATAAAATCTTTCAGGCTTTATGGGATTTTATCCCATCACAAAAGTTTAAAAAATGATACCAAATTTTTGAAATGACTTATTAACGGTATTAAATAATTAGCGCATCGGTGTCCACGCCAAAGCCACTACAATATGAACCCGCGTTTTTTAAGTATATATACTGTATGCATCGTAAATGCACGTATAATGTGATGGACATGTCAAACCGACTAGAAAAAGTAACGGTTAATTGTTAACTGGTAATTCTATCAGATTTTCTTGAACATATTCACCGACAGAGAAATAAATCAATCCATGTTGCTGTTTTATACAAGAAACCAGTATTTATAACTGATGGAATTTTTAAAAAAACGGTTTCATAAAAAATTGTTGAAATTGGGTCAGTTTCTGTGATAAATAATATAAAAGAGATTATATACCTGGTAAATGTTAACATACAAATTAAAAAGAGAAAGTTAAAAGCTTTAAAAAAAAAAAAGAGTTATTTTTAATTATGAAAATCATTGTCATCTTCTCATCATTTATGGATCATTTTCTCGAACATTTAATAAATTCGAACATTTGTTTCCTAGAAATATCACAGATTTGAAAGATTAATGGCACTAGCAAAATGGAGAGGAAAAGGAGCATTATTTACAGAGGTAAATGGAGTAAAATGCCTGAATTTCCATTTAGAAGACAACGAGGCCCAAAATCCAGTGGTTATATTTTCCAGCAACTTAAAAGAATAACACCAGCCAAATAACTGATTCAGCTATATGTACGTTTTGCAAAAACAAGCACAAAAACTAAATCTCTTTTTAAAATGTTTTTGAATTGAGAGAAATCATAGTGGTATGGTATTGAACTTGGATGTAAAGCCATTTAGAAAATATAAATCTGGCCAATAATAATGATTTTGAGCCTTCAAAACGTGTGATTTTGTTTTGTAATTAAAATAGTTTGCGGGGAAGTACAAAATCAACTTACAATCATCCCCTTTTAAATTAAATATTAATTTTAATGTCCGTTACAAGCTAAACTTAATCACTGACATCACTATAAGTGCATGATCTTCAGAAATGGCTTAAAAAGCATTGCCAGGTCAAAAGAGTAATTTTATTTTAATTAGCAATCATTTTTAGCAATGACAAAATTTCAAAAGCCCAAAGACTTGCCCGAAATCGCCTCCTTTTTGCAAATTGTTGTCTGCGTTGAAGATATAAAATGTGTGTTATAACATGAACGAAGAACTGCATATTATAATCAAAATATTTAAGAAAAAGGGATAATGACACATAAACAAACTGATTATTGTATGAATGTTGTGAAAATTGCATTGTGTATTAAATTCCATGAAATTGATAAATACACATAACATGGAGTGAAACACATTTAGTTCATTGTCGTTTTTGCTATTCATCAAGAAGAAACAAATTGGTTTAACGATATAATAACACTTTGGATCAGTGGGCTTGAGTTCCCGTCAGAAGGTCGGTTGGACTGGGAGTTCTTTGTAATCAAATGGTTCAGGGAGTTGTTATAAATAAAAGATCGGTTTTTCGACCGTCCATGCTTACTTGCTCTTATTGAAGTTTCAATGCTAGTGGAAAATGTAAAAGGATAATATTACGTTTAATTTGTAAAAAAAATCGGTGAGGTTAACAGAAAAAAAAACTACAAAATACCAACATTCAGTCACTCAAGATAAGGTATAAAGATAACACGGACATTGATTTTGTCTTCGTTCCCTCTACTGGATCAAGTGACAAAGACAAACGAGATCCATAGACCAAATTGCTCACCTGAGTTACTTTGGCCCTTCTGTTCTCCATCAACAGATTTTTCCTTCTTTATATTCCAATGTAAAACTTCAATCACACATTAAGGCCACAGCCTAACTCCAGGGGTTATGCATTGAATAAATTTGAATCTAAACTACCTGAGGATGCTTCCATATAAATATGACTAAGCATGACATTTTTGTTCTTGGGTACAAGATTTAAAAAAAAAATAATTTCCCATATGTATTCCTATGTAAAACTTTGATTGCCCGAGATGGCTCCACCCTACCTCCGTGGGTCATGACTTGAAAAAAAATTAATCAACTATCTGAAGATGTCTCTATATAGATATGACTAACAATAACTTATCTTTTATTGAGAAGAAGGCTTTTTAAAGATTTTTCCTATGTATTAATGTAAAAGTTTGATCGCCCACTGTGTATTCATTCTACCCCCTGTGGTCATGATTTGAGCAAACTTGAATCTACACTACCTGAGGATGCTTTCATATACATATGACTAATGATGGCTTAACTATTCCTGAAATGAAATATATGGAGATAACAAACAGTATTCAAGCTCAAAAGTCCATTAAACATTACAAAATAGGTGCAGAGCAAACACGGACCTCCAAAACATCAAAAAGATTTTTTAAAGATTTTTTTCATATATATTTCTTTGTAAAACTTTAGTCACCTTATGTGGCACCACCCTTGCTTTGGGGTCATTATTTGAAGAAAATTAAATCTGCACTGATATGACTAATAATGGCTTTTCTGTTCTTGAGAATAAAAGATAAAAGAGATGAGATAAAAAAAAATGTTTTATGTATTCCTAGGTAAAACATTAAACACCTTTTTGTGGCCCCACCATAGACGCGAGAGTCATGATTTTTTTTTTTTAAATTGAATATACACTATGTCATAAAACTTTTAAAAGACGTCATTAATCTTTTTCTCAATTCTAAATGAACTCCATTTAAAAGACACCTTTAAAATGAAATTCCTTAACCCAATGATGCTTTGTGACAAGTTTGCCTGAACTTGGCGCAGTGGTTCTTGAGAAGCAATTGAAAATTTGAAATGTTTACAGTCAACACACGACATCCATCCAGGGTTCTCCATGGGCCGTTTAACGTGGCGGCCCCGCCACAGTTAAATTCCTTAGCGCCACAGTTAAAAAATCAGCGCCATAGTTCCGCCACAGTTAAAATATTAGTGCCACTGTAAGATCGTCGTCGTCAGTAAGACAAATATAAATTTGTAAACCAAATGAACCTACAAATTATGTACCGTTTTTCAGTTTCTAATGCTAAACCGTTAATTTCCTCTAATTAGGGCCCATTGTTTAGCTTGCACAATCAATTATCTTCTAGACCTCGCTGGACACTTGAATGAAAAGAGACAAGCCATTTTTTCACACTTCACGGTAATTGCAAATGAAATTTTTAATATTAATAAATTCATGCTTTTATAGGTCTAAAGATAACCACGTCTTTAAAATTGCATTGGCACCGCGAGTCAAACATCGTACGAGTTTCGTAATCATGTATTTTTGTAATGTTGAAAAATTAGCGATAGATCCACCAAAATATTATTTTATGACTCTAAACAGCTTAAGTATTTTTTTAATTCACAAGTTTCAAGAAATTTCAGTCTTCAGAAAAATAATTGCAAATATATATACATGTTAGCGTGATTGTGTGACTGACCAGAATTTCCTCTGCCCTTTAGTAATTAAACGCTATTTAATTTACCTTTTTAAACAAAATTATTATTTTTTAAATAGGGTTTAATGCTTGAATCTTGTTGTTACTGATACCTTTATTTTCAGATTCTATAACCAAATAATTGTTTATTGAAGTTGATAAGTACGTATTGGGGGGGGGGGGGGGGCTTTTTCACAGTATGCATATACTTTACTTCCTAATTTTTGTTTTTTAATACGTTTAATCGATAACGATGAATAGTTTTATTATTAAATTTATTGATGTATTTGTGTATTTAACTATTAAATTGGTTCAATGGGGTTGTGTGTTTTTCAATTTATTTGGTTGTTCTTTCGCAAATTCGGTCGCGAAATGACCTCGAATATTAGCACTTCGTTTAAGTCTTGCGCCACAGTTAAATTTGAATTGATGGAGAACCCTGTCCATCGATTCATAATACTCACTTGAGACGTCGGCTCAGGTGAGTTAAAAATACATAAAAAGCATGTCGTTCAATTTTTGGTGTCTTGATTTTGGAACACATAGCGAGAGCAAGGTGAAAACCCCTTAGTCTCATGTTTCAAAAAATTATAACATTATAAAAGTTAATGAAATATTTTCTCTTCGAAAATATCTCACACATGTTTGAACCACACCAATCGCCAGTGGAAGGCTACTTTTTTAGATATATACTTATTTACTGGGAGTGGGTTGGGGGGAAGGGGGTGTTGCAATATATATATATATATATATATATATATATATATATATATATATATATATATATATATATATATATATATATATATATATATATATATATATATATATATTAGGGATGTCAAATCGGTCAATTTTTGATAATCGGTTACTCGGACGTTTTTCAGATCGAGTACCCGGGTACTCGGTAAAATGTAAATACAAGTGTGTTAATTTCCTTGAGCCCTGTTAAATTCCGTTAAATCCCAAAGTTGTTTTTATCATGTTTATAAATGTATATAAACATCGATTCCAACGTAAATGCTTTTTGGTACTAAATGTATTTATCAAATAAACACAAAAGACACAATTAATACATCAAAAATTACAAATGGTTTACGGATCTTGTTTAGGATCTATTTCATCAAAAGGAGGACAATCTGTTACGCAGGTTTGTTATTATTAGACTAGCCAAAGAGAAGGAACGGGCGTTGTTGGGATTGCTAGTCTAATTTTATACTAAGTTTAGTGTATTTCATATGTTGATTGTTTCCCACGTAGACACTAAACTTACGACGCAAACTGATTTTCAACATTTATTTTGAATCTTTAGTTATTTCTAAATATTTCTTCACTTTTGAAGTGGGTAGCGGCATTTCTATGCATGTCCGATTTCGCTGCCGTATATTAACTAAATAATTTTAAAATGATTTAAAGATAATAGACCATCGATGTTCACTGAAAACAAGTCCTTTATTTCTTTGCGTCATACGACACATCAGATTACTAATATTAATAACTAAACATATATACAATATTGTAAAATATAACAATATGAGAGTGAGCATAATCAATAAATACCAAGTAAACTATGTAGGACGTGTTTTCTAACAGGCAACTGTAATTACAATCATTGAAGCCATCCAAAAATTAAGGACCACAATAGGTGAGAACAGCTGGATTGGTCACTAATTACTGTATATACACAGCCACAGGCGATAATGGGTGTTTTACAGGTATAGAAAACTACACGCCGTTATTACCGTATGCATATTTAAGTTGGTTTTTGATAAGTTTTTGATAAAAATGAGTACTTTGAAATAAGAAAAAATACACATCCGAGTAACCGAGTACCATTTTTAGTATTCGATACTCGGACGTTCGATCGAGTACCCGGTTAACCGGGTACTCGTTGACATCCCTAATATATATATATATATATATATATATATATATATATATATATATATATATATATATATATATATATATATATATATATATATATATATATATAAAATCATAAAAGAAAAGAAAAAGAAAATGCACAGTTTCCAAATTTCATTTAACACAAGCGCTTTCTGGATTTAACAATCCTTCTTCGGGTGTACATACTTTGAAATGATTTGTTTTGCTTGGTAACGTTAACTATGACGTCATGAGTGTCTTTGCAGGAAAGGAATAAATCCAGGACGTCATAGTATAACGTTAAAGTTCGGGGAAATTGAATTGGACAATAAATCATGATTTTCTCAGTCACAATAAACAAAGTATTTAAGAAATTAATTATACAAGAAAGACATGAACTTATCAAAATATTAATGTTTGTTCAGTTTTGGTGAAAATAGATTTATAAATTAGTTCTCTTTCACTATTCTCATTACGGCTGAATCGTTCCTACGTTTATAAAATGGAAAGACACAGTAGTTTCCTTGAGAGCAAATGTCGAAATGCTCACTGCATGGCGTGTTTCTGATGCTCGGATTATTGATTATTGATTATTGATTTTATATATATATATATATATATATATATATATATATATATATATATATATATATATATATATATATATATATATATATATATATATATATATATATATATATATATATATATATATATATATATATACGATTTTTTGGTGAGAGCAGAAAGGTCGAATACGTGTAATTTAATTTTGTGAAGTAATTTGAAACTCTTCTTTGGCATAAATGTATTGGGTCTATTCAAGATAGAATGAAACTGTGTTTGGTCTGATGACTTGTTTGCACAAAAAATATTGGAGTAAAATCTTTGAAAAGTTATTTATGTGCTAGACGCAATTACAGTGCAAAAAAGGTCACTTCAATGCACCTTAGCGCCAAAAGAAGCATATTGACCCTCCTTTTTTATTTTACTTTTTTAATTAAGCTTCTTGTGTAGACGAAATATAATTACCGAAAAATTCTTAAGACGTTTGAAAGCGGGATCCAATCCCCCTAAAAAGCAATTTTGTGAATACTCGATATATAATTTAATCTTTGTTTGAACAAAAACGTGCAATCAAAAAAAAAAATGTGGTAACTAAGCATTAAAATTTGTGATAATAACTTTAAAAAAATCAACATCTGTCATCATTTTATAAATCCTCCTTGCATTTAGATTGAATATTTTTACTATGTGTATGTGACACCAGTCTAACAAAAGTGATCAAAATTATAAAAATCGATTTTTTTCAAGTCTTAAACAGAAGCAGGCTATTGACAAACAAGTTGCTATTACAGGGTTTTCCATTTTTTTTATTTAAAGTCAACATTTAGCAAATTCCATCGTTGTAATAAAAACCTTGTTAGTAATTCAATTTATGATTTATAATATTTTTATTGGCGTGTTTCCACCAATTGTCCAATAGGTCATTGTTCTTAAACAATTTGACTACGAATTCCTTTGTTAACCTGATCAATTCAAAGGACTCACGGCGGGGGTGACCGGTCGACAAGGAATATTAACTCGATCCTCCAAGGCACCTAATCTCACCACTGGTGTTTGCAGTGGTCCGTATTTTTGTCCTGTTGACGATTCATATTCTTTACTTGATTCATTAGATTGATCACTGTTCGTTATCCTCACCTTTTATATTTCATAGCAGCGCTATATATGTGTACCCTTGATCATTTTTCCTTACATTTATTTGACAACAATAAAAAGCTCTCAGTTTATAAAAGTAAAAAAAGGTTAAAGAGTCATATATTTATTTTCTGGATGCTAACAGTTAGATAAGTTTTATCTTTTCTACTTATGCGTGCTACTTACATAGCAATCTTGTCAATATTTAACCTTTCATAGATCTTAAAGTACATCTTTCATTTGTATGTACTATCATTTGTAAAATGTTCAAAATATTTCAATATCATTTAATAATATTCAATTCTGTAACAGTGTGTTTGTCCACTTTTTTTTTTACTATGTTTAAACCACAAATTGATTAATTACCAGGTACCCCCACAAATTCGGGTAAACATTAAAATTGAAGTCTTAAACAATTTCAGCAATGTTTATAGTTCTATATTGCCAGAATAAGCAATAAGATTTCAAAACTCTTAAACTTAACAGTTCAAATTTGAGACTGTCTTTTATTGCATCTATTTGACCATAACATTCCGGATTTTCTGAAATTATTTCTTGAAGAGAATTTTGATTATATAAAGGGTTAAAGGAAATATGTGATCTTGTGTGCCACAAACTTTATTTTAAAAGTGCAAATAGGCTCTCAACATGCCCATTTGAAGAGTTATCTTCCCTTTTACGTGTAAAAATACAAGCACGGAAAAGAACCTTCACTGCTCAATGGTAAGACGTGCCAAAGATAAAATTGCAACCTTCCACTGGCAATTGGTGAGGTCCCGATATGAGTGAAAAAAAATATCGTAAGGATGCGAAGCAAGCAATCTAATACAGAGATAAAGAAAAGCACATGGGTTTTATTTAGAAAAAAAATATATGATACAATTTTATACATTGCTAAAATTATTTTTATGAAATGAAAATAATTGTCATTCAACATTTTATAATTATGTATACAGTGTTGTTTAATTTTTTCGCCCATCGCACTCGTTAACATTTTCGCCCCGTTTTAAGGTAGTCCGATTCTCAGGTTCTGAAAATCAGGCATTGAATAATTGAAAATGCTCACAGAAATGTCTCTGAATTCTCAAAGTAATGTGAATTTACCCACGGTAATTGTTCAAACTACATCTTTAAAGTTAATCATATTGTATAGGAAAAAATTAGTAAAAATCAAATAAATATTCAGGAAATGCAAATAAAGAAACCTACCATGCATTTTCTAATTGGAAATTGATCAAAAGAAACATTTTAGGATAAAAAAAAATATAGGGATCCAGGCATTTGAAGAAAATTGCATGATTTTTATACTTATATAGTACTTAAGTTTCTTTTGTGTACTTCATTTTTTTTCATAATGCATAGTTTAAAAATTGTTTATTATCATTGCAAAACACCTTAACGAGGTTCGCTCCTGAGCTTTCGAGCAGATTTATATCTTAACCTATATTTAAAAAATTCTGCATAAAGTTTTAATTCTTACAATAATTTTGGATTCTACAATGCCAATTAAACTATATTCAGTTAAAACTCCATTATTAAATTCCATACCAAAAGCATTAAGTGAGGAACTATATTTTGTGGCGGAATGTTTTTTTTAGAAGAAAATGATCATTTTTTCACTTTCGAAGTATTTAAAGTATGTTAAGTTTGGATTCCTATTTTTACATGCAGTCTGCACTGAGAGTTATTTTGTGCAGTGAACTGTTTTATACTGGTCCTAAATTATATATTGGATAAACTGTCATGAATTCTATCATCATATATGATAAATATAGCAAATATATTGTGAAAATCAAGAAAAAAATATCCCTATTTTAAGCTAAAAATTAGCACTATTTTAGTAATATCTAAACATTAACATCATAGACCCCCACTTTTTATTTTATTTTCTGAATATATAAGATACTTTTAACCATTCTTCTTAAATTCAGTAAAATGTCATTACTTTCAAATGATATTTTTGCTTGTTAAATTTTTTATGCCAGAAAAATGAAATTTTTTGAGTGCAAAAAGGTCAAATAATTGAACATGCGGAGTAATTTGAAAAAGTTTTTCGTTGTCACAGATTATAAAGTGTCTATTCAAGATGAAATAAGATTGTGTTTGTTCCCATAATTTATTTGAATAAAAAATATTGGAGGAAAAACTTTAAAAATTGATTTATGTGTAAGACATATTTACAGTGCAAAAAGGTCAAACTAAATGCTCTGTAGCGCCAAAAGACGTGCATTGACCGACATTTTTTGTTTTGATTTTTAATTAAGCTATGTGTATAAATTCTAAAAATATACTTGATAAAAAATTCTCATTACTTTTGATGGCAGGATCCAACCTCCTTAAATCATTTCTAATTTCATATCATGCTAATTAGTATTGGTATCTATGGCTAAATTAAAGGAAAGTCGATTTCTTTAAATCTGTATTTTTAACATACCTTTAAAGGGTAAAAATATCAACGTTTGAAAGGACTGTTTTTAAAACTTTAAAGAAAGAATCACATTGAGCTGCATAAAATGAGAATTGTTGCAAGAAAAGATTTCATATTCAAGCTTCATTGTGAGACTTTTTGAATGAAAAATAAATTAAAGAGTTATCCTTCCTGGCTGAGGATCGGATATCCTTAAATTCTTCCTTACATAGTTGTGTTTCAAGAGAGATAATACTGGCTCTTCAATGTACTCCGTCTTCAATTCGCCCACAGAAGCGAAGGGCGAAATAAGCGAATATAAAACAGTACAAAAATCCTCCTGTGTACAGGATATACTCACCTGAGTCACTCAGGTGACCTATTGCTATCCGTTTTTGTCTATCGTTGTGCGTCGTCCGTCGTGCATCGTATCTTAAAATTTGAACATTTTCAACTTCTTCTCTGGAATTGCTGAACCAATTACAACCAATTTTGGAATATACCATCTATTGGTGAAGGGGAGTAAAACTGTGAATCTCATGGTCCCTGTTCCCCCTGGGGCCTGAGGGTCGGGGGTAAAACCACCAAAATTCATGCAATCTGTAAAAATCTTCTTTACTTCTGGAGACCGTCACGGTACCTCATTCGGTAGGGCGCTCGCTCCGTGATCGGAAGGTCGTGGGCTCGAGCCCCGGCCGCGATTGACGATAAAAAATAAGTAGCAACTCTTCTTTCGCCAAGCCCTCGACACTTTGAAGTGAAAGTTGAGGATGAGACCTTAAAAACTGAAGCCCCGTGTCACGGCAGGCGTTGCAATGGCACGATAAAGATCCCTCAATGACCCTGAGTGCCAAGCAAAATCTAAATTTGAAGTCTTTCACCGGTATATGGTGACGTCTCTATATATGATTGAAAAATTCTCGAACGGGACGTAAAACAACATTCTATCAATCAATCAATCAATCATTGCTCCTGAACATTAAGGGCCATTCTCTGTAATGACTTGAACTTTTATATAGGAGCTGTGGCACGCATAGTCTCAGAATTTCTCCAAACTCTCTATGATAAAAGTCTTTGATACTGTAAACTTAAATTAGGCAAAAATTGGTTGCTACGTGTCATGGTTACCATAGCAACTTGTCCTAAAGTATGAAAAATGGCATTTTTTAACATGTTCAGAGCCCCATAGTTAATGTTTGCAGCAAATCAAACAAGTGGTAATGACTGTTTCTGAAAGTTGAAGGCCTGATGTCTTAAATGCATGATAAACATGTTTGGTAAATCAACTATTACACACATTACTATGGAAACAAAGTATTCAAAAGTAATAATTTTGTTCATTTAATTTTATGAAGTCATACACTTAAGAATAAAAAACAATTATAGGTTGAAATGCAAACAAATAATAGACAAAAGATCGTTGTAACATATACCAAGTACGAAATATGATATTTCTTATAGGTTGGGAACGGTTGCCATGGTTTTAATACCACGAAGGGGTTTTAAATTTACTCTCTTAGTGTTTTAATCTTTTCCTATCTTTTTAAAACGCATATTTCTATATAACTAATGATCAGTTTTTAAAGGCGTTGGTGTGGCACTAATTTTCACATTTCAAAAAATTCAAATTAAATTTTTTAAATAGAGCGTTGCTATGGAAATAAGCTGAAAAAATATGAATAAAAATCTGAAAAAATGTTCTGTTTCCTTGGATACGTACCCTTGTATGTAGATTCCCAAAACTTTTATGATTGATATTTATGAACAACCAACCTGACTTTTAAGTTTGACTAGCACACAATCTCTAACTGGATGCAAAAAGCTGGCACATAGGGTTAAATATTGATATAAAGTTACCAAAATCGAACATTTTCCCTTCTTGGTAACCATAGCAACAGTGTTGTATTTTTCATCAAACTTTATCAATATATGATATTCAACTTTAGTTTTACCAGATAGGTACTATTCAAGGTGAGTTAAATAATATGTTTCTTGATTAAAGGGTAAGTAAATTCCTAAAGCTGCAAAAAATATCACTTTAAACAGCTGGTACGTTGTTTCCTTGGTTACACTGCAAAGTAACAATTAATCCCAATTTTTCTTATGGGGTTGGTGATGCATGGTCCTAAGGATGTATATGTGCCAGTCATGAATTGTATTCTTTTTCCTTAAGATAGTAGCATTAACCCATTCTTAGCAACAGATTTTGCATGGTTACACTTTGTTACCATGGCAACCATGAAAATTATTTTTAAAATAATATTGCCAATACCTAATTACTTAAGGTCAAATATTTTTATTGTTTTTCTTAAGTTGTTGATTGAGTTTGATCATGGAACACCTATCATTAGTGAACATTGAGCGTTTTTCAGCATTTTCAGCATCTAAAATGTATTCCAAATGTACCCATGGTTACCACGTACTTAGAGATAGATTCTAAATAGTTTCTTTATAGCATGAGTGGTAACAAGGTGTCATGTTTTTGAGAGAATGGTTTGTTTGTTTTTCTTAATCTTTATTAAGGCTTAATAAAGATTCAAAGTAGCTGAAAATCTCAATTTTTCAAACTTTTCTGGCTGTTACCATGGCAACCAAGACACATAACAACCAAATTTTATTTGAAATATGTTTTTGGTGTCAAGTACTAATAATGGGCAAAGTTTCATCAAAATCGGTGACTATGCGTGGCAAAAGTTTAAGTGGTTACAGAGAATCGCTATTAAACAGTCAATCTGTGGGCATGATTGTAATAAGCACTGAGCCCTGTACCAAAATTGTGAAATTCATGGCCCAGCGTCAGGGGTTCTGGAGCTAGGGCGGGGTTATATAGCAAATCCAAATCTATGTTATCAGGAAAAAGCTTTACTTTAACGAGTTTTTGCTTTCTTCTCTGTTTCAAAATGCTTTGAAAATTGGTATTTGACTGGTAATTTGAATCACTTCTTGAAAAGGGTTTCTGTTATGGAATTGATATTACAATACGGTATTAATCGATATTTTGCTGTATTAACTTAAATTGTTGATAATCAATGGCAATCTTAAAATTTAAGTTAATAGTTGTCATTTGAACCACCCCTGCATAATTCCTTAGAAGCATCATGTACTCATAGAATTCAACTATGATATTCATTTAAGAAATGAATTTAATTTTTGAAGATTCATGAGGACATGAACTACGACGCTTCACGCGGCATATTTCATGAAGCGCGTTAGCGCTTCATGATAAATATGCCGGCGTGAAGCGTTGTAGTTCATGTACCTCATGAATTTTCAAAAATTAGATTCATTTCTTATATTTACATTATTTTCTGATGAGTTACCACAAATTACGCAATTCAACTGTCATTTTTAAAGCAAAACAGTTTGCACTATAGTTTTGACGTCAAGTACCGTATTATGACGTAACAATGGAGATATTCATGCTCTTGCATGGTAGTTCATGAGAAAATGAACAGCCTTCTAATTTGCAAAGAATCTTAAAGAAAAATATTTGGAAATGTAAATATTCAATTATATACAGAATATTGTAGGGGAAACATGTATTATTTCTAAATAAATGCCCAATCTACTAGTATTTAGGATAGAGCTTATAGACTTCACCTGCATATACATGAAAACCTTCAAAATAAAATGGGTTTTCCCTGAAGTTTTTATAACTTGTTTTACATAATAAAGACTAAGAAACCTTCAACAGAATATACTTGCATTTTAATGACACCAATTTCTTATTGCGAATTGTGAAGCTTGTATTAAAAATATGTCTGGAAGCTCATCTGACAGTACCTTGGGACATCCATACAGGCAAAGAAATAAGGTCATGAACAACATAAAATTTGTTAATCATTGTTTGTGATTGCAAAGGTGGAGATAATGAATAGTGACCAATCTCGCAAATCTATTAAAAAAAATACAATAGGGTGACATATACCCTTGTAATACCAGAGGTGGGATCAGGTGCCAGGAGTAACTATCCCCTGTAGACCGATCACATCTGCCGTGAGACCTTAATATCGATCTTGTAAACGGAGTAATAGGTAAACGGAGTAAAAATGTACTCAAAAGAAAAACAATGATTTAAAAATAGGTATCAAACATGTCAATCAAACAAACAAAATTTAATTCAACGATAGATTGTGTCTTTAAAAAAGGTCATTAAAAAAGCCATAAAATTTGCGAAACGCTGACATTACATGAGACTGTTGAAAGCTCTATAACTTCAGTTTATTTGTTAGTAGCCTGCTTCAGTTTACAATTCACTCATAGGCAGAATATAGCCTTGCGTATATGGAAGGGACTTACTGCTGAAAGTATGAGAATCTTGCTCTTATTCTCACATTTCGATTACTTCCTTATTATTCAATACAATTGTAACTCTAAGTCACTGCATGTTTTGCTTTTATATTCATGCTTATCACATTTCACTTGGAACCATTCTAATTCTTCATGATACCTATACCTCTGCGATACTTTACGGGTGTATTTCGCTCTTAACTTATAATAATACCGGTCCTTTACTGCATTATTTTTCTATTTGTGTTATCTCCTCCACTTTTCTATCATCAACTTCCCTTATTTATATAGCAATATATCATTAACACTGCATAGGAGATGTTTATTTCTTCCATTTGATTCGATTTCTGAATTTCTAAAATGAGGCAAGCTACTGACCAGTAAGTTGATGACACAGAGATATCAACAATCTCCTTTAAAGTCAACGTTTGGTAAATTCAATGACTTTGTTTGCAAATACAATCTATTGTTAGGTCGAATACAGACTGCCGTCTTTCATACAAATTGTTAGGCCATTATTATCACACAGAATTGTCTACAGATTTTTCGGTGGTTGTGACCGATCGACAGGGGTTGCTCACATCTTCGTGGCACCTGATCCCACCTCTGTTTTCAGAAATAAGTGTCAGAATTTCTATTTTCTAACTGAACTTTTGATTACTGTTTGTTTTCTTTAAGCTTCACTCTACTTTAAAAAACTCCATGTCAATTACATTTCTTTTAACTTTTGTTTCAACTGGCGTCATTATTTCATAAATATTATGAATTCTGTGGAAGATTAAGCTAGGCGATGGGCCAAACCTGAAATAGAAGACCTTGACACTTTGTCAGAATGGATTACAGGTATCATATGGATGTTGAAATCTCGCATTAAGCGGCTGAGGGACATTATGAAAAACATATATATCCTTCTGTCTTCAATAATTCAGAAGTGCAAAATAAATATCGATAGATTAGACGGATCAATATACACTGGTCCCAGCTGACAAAGCAGGTGGCAACATTGTCTTTGTTTGTAAGGCTCATTATTTTAATTGTAATTTAGAGGAACTTGGATTTGATTCTGGAAGTGGTAATCCAACTTATACCCATAGCTCCCTTTCTAAGGAGGAGAGTCTTCAAAATCATACGTCAGTTTTAAATATTTTAATATTCCCAACAATCAAATGGAATTTGAATTACCATCCTTATACTGGATTCCTAAACAATATAAAAATCCTTACAAACAATGATGCATAATTAGTTCCAAATGTTCTACCAAGACTCTTTCTTTACTCCTCACTAAAATAAGATGTTGACGGTGCAACCTTTGGGGCGACCCCAGTTGTGTACTACTGGATATTCACTTTTAACTAAGATCCGCTTCTTCGCAATGCACGGTCTAGACTGTGACGTCACATGACGTCGAATGTTAACTGCATTTCCATAAACGAAGTTTGAAACGTGCATTATTTTAACAAAGAACATTAAATCTACTGCATGTACTAACTGCATGCCATATCAATTAAATCATGGTGAATTTATTTATTTTTTTTATTTTAATGATTGTTACGCGAGAACGAAGAGGAAGCGAGAGGCATTCGCTTTGCATTAGGGGTCTCGAGGCAACTGCGAAAAAAAATTCATTTGGATCAATGAAGTGTAAGTCTGAATTTTCTCTTCGCTCAGGCGTTGTCGTTAGAGTTCGATGCGCTCACTATGAACAGACGTGAAGGAGAAACTTCAGGAGTACGTTCAACAGTATATAAGAGATGTGTTGTAAGTCAAAAGTTGATGAAATATGGAAAAACGAAAAGCAATCAACCTAAAAAAAAATATCCATTGAAACAATACTAACGGGAGCAGAGCAAACACGGACCTCTTAAAACATCAGAGGTGGGATCAGGTGAAATTAAGGAGTAAGCATCCCCTGACGACCGGTCACATCCGCCGTGTGCTCATTGTCATGAATGGGTAAACGGAAAAAATCCGTAGACAAATATTGTTAAAATAGTGGTCTAACAAGCATTAAAAATGTCAGTCAGCATTCAATCTAGATACATTACAAGAAAAAGGCATTAATGGTAACCTAAAAACAAAGTTGTATGATAAACATGATGACTTCAACTTTTCTAAGGTCAACTGTTCTTCTTTATGATCAATATACCATAATCACCGGCATATGGATTTATGTCTCCCAGTTGAATCGATATGCAAGAGCAAGCTCTAGGTGCAAACAATTAATAAAACGAGGCAAGCTATTGACAAATAAGTTGATGAAACAAGAATATCAACAGTCTCGTTTAAGGTCAACATTTCGCAAATTTATGGTTGATACAATTACCTTGTCAGCAAATACAATCTATCGTTAAATCGAATATTAACCGACGTTTTTCATACAAGTTGTTTTGCCATTATTTTCACACTGAATTGTCTACGGACATTTCTGTTTGCCCGTTTATGACAAGGAGCTCAAGGCGGGTGTGACTGGTCGACAGAGGACAGCTTACTCCTCCATGGCACCTAATCCCACCTTTGATGTTTTAGAGGCTCTTCACCAAATCTGCAATGCACCTTTGAGCTTGATAATATTCGTTATCTTCATATTTCACGCAAACCATGAAGTATATTCATCGAAGAGAAATACAAGTTGTATGAATTTAGTGTGGCAATATGAGTTAGCTGGCAATGCGTTCGGTATGATTGGTGTATATAATATTTCATTTATGTAATTAGAGATGTTTGTTTGTATTTGTATGTTGTTTAACTTCCCTCTCGAGAATTTTTCACTCATATGGAGACGCCACCACTTGCCGGTAGAGAGCTGCAAATTCTGTCCTATGCTCGGCACTTACGGCCATTGAGCAGTGAGGGATCTTTTTCGTGCCAGCACCTACTGCGACACGGGACCTTGGTTTATGTGGTCTCATCCGAAGGACCGGTCTCCACGTCCCACAGTGGGGTTCGAACCCGCGACGTAAGGATCAACTCCTTACTTCGCGACTTTAGAGCAGACGCTCTGCGCCACAAGTTAGAGATGTAGAGAAAAATATAACCAACATATTAATAGGCAATAAAAGATGTAATAAAATGAAAATCAAGATACACATATATTATCTAATAACTGGAAATACTTATAATCAGATTGCCACATTGACTACCATCTTTTGACTTTTTTTTCTTCAATCTTTAGTAGCATTTAAATTGATTTTAATCAATTTTTCTTCCCTTTTTTCGTTCATCGAGACGACAGTAGAAATACATGATTTGTACCCAACATTTTGGTGTCTGTGTTCCAGTAAGTGTTATAGCAGGACCCATACGTCTAGGTTACTGCTGCTCAAAACAACAGATTTTTTTTATTATTGCCAAATAATCCTTTTTCGCGAACGTGTGTGTTGGGGCGATCTTCAACTCCTATAATGGACAAGCTACTTTCTTTCATACACATATATACTCGCTCAATCACATGTATTTTCCTACCAACATGCAGCGAGTCTGTATTTCCTGGGAGATATGATGTCTTTTGTTGCTTTACCATGTAAATGTAATAACTGAAAATCTGTTGAATCATAACTAATCAGCTTTAGAAAAACATTAACCTTGGTCATTCTTTCTGCTTGGTTGGTCCTAGGGCTTTCATAATTCCCATGTTTATTTCTTGTGACAAGACCTTTCTTTGAGTACCAAGATTTTTGAAATCTTTACCTTGACCTTGGAGTGTTACCTACAGTTGAAAAACTTGAACCTTGGCTTTGAGCTCCCATACGGGTGTATTTGTGTTTCAAAACACATCTTGTTTTTTTTTCCTTTGTTTGTTTGCTTGTCTCCTTTCGCTTGTTTGTATTTTTTTACAATAAGGTTAATCTCTTAGACTCTTACACTAAGGGAAGCACGTTACCATTATTTTTTTTTTTTTTACTTTTTTAATTAGGATTTAGATTCTTTTTTATGTTAAGAGTTGCAACATGCCCTGGTTGGACAGATAAGGAGTGAAAATCTTTAAAAGAATTCAATCTTGTCAAAAATCTCTGTGAAACATCAATTTACTTAATATATATAAATATGATTAAATATATATATATAATATGCAAAAATCTCATTATTGTTGAAAGTATTCATAAAAGAATTAGCAAGCACAGTCAAAAGTAAGGCAAAATTGATCACTTCCACTTTCTTAAACATATCCGCTCCTCAGCCAGGAAGGGTAACTCTTAAAATAATTATTCAATTTATTAAGTCTCCAAAGGAGGCTTAAAATTGAAACTTTTTTCGTGCAACAATTTTCATTTCATGCATCTCAAGGTTCTTTGAAGTTTTATAAACAATAATGTAAAAAAAAATGACATTTTTCACCCCATAAAAGAATAAATTCAAAATAGATATACATTTTTTGAGTAATTGAATTTCCGGTAGTCTAGCCTTAGATACATGTACCAACGCTTATTAGTATGATATGAAATAACAAGTGATCTGCGATGTTGCAATGATAGAACAAGCTTTTAACACCATGCATTATATAAAATTAAATTAGATAAATACCATATAAGTATTAAAAAAATGCGATTTTCATGTCTGGTTAGCTTTACTATTTTTTGTTCATCAATTTTAATTAGAAAATGCATAACTGGTGCTTTAACTCGCGTTTCCTGAAAAATATATCTAAGATTTGATAATTTTCCCTTTATAATATGATTAACTTTAATGATGAACTTTGAAGAAATACCATGGGAAAACACATATTACTTTTTAAATTCAGGGACATTTTTGTGAGCATTTTCAATTACTTATTTTTAGAATGGGGATCGGACTACCTTAAAATAACTAAAACATGGAGCGAGGCCCCACTTAACATGGAAAGTACTATTTTAATGATGGGAAAAAATACATATGTTTCCTGATAATAAGCGTATTACGAATCCATTAATTGGAGGGTCAATTCACAAGCAAGATTTGATGACCTATACCGGCCTCTTATGAGCTGCATTGCTTGGGGGTTTAAGTATCAGTCTTACTGATGAAAATTGATATCCTCTGTTGTTTTTTTTATTTTTATTTTTTTTTAATAGTTTGGGTTCTATCATCTTTGAAACCACGGATACATTTTGATATCCCTGGTTAAAACATTACTTACTTCGTGCATAAAACATTACTTACTTCGTTTACAGAATTTCCCGTAGAAAGTGCTGTCTGCAATATTTCATCTTCTGAGTGATAAAAATATTTCTTTAAAAACAACTGCATTTGATTCACACACACACACACACACACACACACACACACCCTCCCTCACACACACACACACACACCCTCACACACACACATACACACACATATTTATACATATACATACATATATATATATATATATATATATATATATATATATATATATATATATATATATATATATATATATATATATATATATATATTTGTGACACGACTTTGGTGTTTTTGTATAGAAATTGACTGTGCTGTAACTATGATACAGTACACTTTTGAGGGGCGTGTTTTATGCAAATGAGGACAAAAGTGTTCTGTATCTGCAAAATATCTCTGATACAGCACGAACAATGTTTGGATCACTGGCAACATCTCGCGGAAATTTTAAAGAAAGATACCTGTGTAAATTTTTAAATGTTTAATGCAGCTATTTGGCAAAAAAAATCAACAGAATCTGAAGTAACATCAATTTTCCGAACATTTTTTTAGTCAATGTAAAACAAATACACTGTAAAAAATCGGCTTAATTGCCAATTCTAAAATTAAAGCTACAGTTAGCAAAAACTGCCTTGTTTGAATTGGTAAGGTCTTGCAGAACACGGAATTCACTAGAACAATTTTCCTCTGAAGCACTTTCACATTTCACCTTCTTTCTTGGGGGTTCAACACCATTTTCCGATTTTACACAAACGGACTTGTTCTGGGGTGGATCCAAAATTTTTGACACTGCAACATCAATCTGTTCACTACTACGCTTATACTTTCTTACACTTTTCTCGGATCTATGCCCTGTGCGTCGCATGATTTCTTGCTCTGAAACTCCACTTATATACAACTGCGTGGCGCAGGTACGTTTACCACTATGGTTACTAAAATTTCCTTTCAGTTCACCCTTTTCAGCGATTGTTTTCATAAATGATTTCAGCTTATTTACTCCAACCAACTGTTGACCGAATCGTATCAGAACTTCGTCGGTGGGAGGTAATGGCCGTCTGTAAAATGCACCGGTATTCCCCAGAGACTCTAAGTACAGCTCAAAGTAGTCAACCATACAACGATCACCTTCAATAAATAAAACCGAATTAACTGCATTATAGTAGATATGTGTATTTTTTGTATGTGTGGATGTAAAAAAAAAGGGGGGGAGGGGGGTAAATCAACTACAACTCTAAATATAATTATCAATTAATTTGCATTAATCTTGACCAAACATTATGACGTCTCAAATACAAATACACATACAGTAAATAAATACATGTAATTACCAGGCGGAGAATGATGCTTTAGGTTTTTTGACTGCACATTCAAATGTCCTAAGCCGCCTTTATAGGTTTTTGTGGCCCTCCCAGTGAACTGGATGTATCGTCCAGCACTGTCCTCTCCGATTTTGAACTGCTCGCACTGTAAACTGTGATGTTCATCGTATCCTCTTAATCCAAAGAGTTTGCATGCATAAAAAAATACGGTATGTTGCAACTGCTCCGCGGTTTCTCTTCCAAACACGCTCTTTAGCCACAGCGTTTCCTCATCTTGGGGTAGAATAGGGTCCGCCTGTTTTACGTCACACCCCAGCCCTTTGTCGATAAGGGATTTCATCCTTGCGTCAACCAATTTCCGGAATTCAGCAAATTCTCCGTTAGACTCGTCGAGGAAATTCTTGTCGTATACTCCGTTGTCCTTTAAAAATCGTAAGAGTCCGCACAAAATCAGGTAGATTGATCTGGGTGGATATTCTGTACCATCTTTCTTTCGGGCCTCCATTACGAACCGTCCTAACCAGAAACTCATCTGTTCTGAAGTCATGTGATTTAGCTCGGGAATATCCCCTCCTCTACTGGCCCGCCATTTCTCAAACAGATTCATGGCCCATTTGGTGTTATTTTTCGTATTAACATTTTCTTGGTCTTTTATCAAGTTCTTAATGTCATCATCACTGACCGGTTGAGCAAACCGACTTTCGCTTGAAGCAATGTCCTTACTTTCGATTTCCATCATCGAGCTGTTGCCATTGCCAGGGGATAGGGAGAAGTCCAGCAGTCCCTCATATGCAGCATTTTCGAATTCTATCGTCTCACATACTTGCGATAATGTAATGTCATCGATTTCGTTGATAAGGAATTCATCAAAAGACGGCAAGTCTAGCAAGTCAAAATTGTTGCCCAGATCAAACTCTCCAAACCCGTCCACATGTTCCATCGCGCTGCTAAAATTTCCGCGCTCTCTAAACTTTTTTTTATATATTCCACAATGAAGTAATCTGATTGGTTGAACAGTGAAATACTGTTACCTGACTGGTTGTTCAATCGAGGGAGCATTTTAAAACACAAACTCCATGTAGGGGTCGTGTCACAAGTCATTTAGAGTACTCGTTTCCTACTGTATCAGAGATACAGGGCGGGGCGCGGCTCGAGCTATCGCTCTCGCCTTAAGCCCCGCCCTGTATCTCTGATACAGTAGAAAACTCGTACTCTAATTATAACATATATATATATATATATATATATATATATATATATATATATATATATATATATATATATATATATATATATATATAAGATAAAGACATTTCCTACGTCTTATTCCATTATGTTCTTTAAAACCTTATCTCACAGGATAAAGGAAGATTAAGTGAATTAAAATGTAACATGTCGACCAACTACAGTAAGCCTTAGCCAAAAGACCATAAACTGAGAGAAGACTGAAGTTAAAATTAAGATTTTAAGTTTTCTTGATCTTTACTTCACAAATTTGTTTAAAAAATAAAGATTGATAAAAAAAATCAAGTATTGAAAAAAGAATTTTAAAAAACATAAAAATGTTTTATTTATTCAAAAATTATACTCATTTAAAAGTTTGACTCAAGTTCGTTCCTAGTTTATGGCCGTGAAAAGCAATTTGATGCATGATCCTGAGGATGAAATTGCTTCATTCAGGTATGAATAGGTTCAAAAGATGTTTCAGCCTCTATCTTTTTTAAATATTCGTCTACACTATGTCATGTGAAGGTAATTCAGTCTTTCGGTAATATTTCTATACTAACATTTGCTCTTGTAATACACATTTCTAGACATACGAGCAGTGGAAAAAACTCCAGCAGTACTATGCAAAGCAACATATTCAAGACATGAGTTAATCAAACATGGATGCTAAAAAAGAACTCTATAAGAATTTTAAAAATTTGAAATCACAAAACTTTTCCAAAATCAGTTGCATCAAAACGATGTCTTTTCAACACATTATGCGGCTTTCTATGATGTCAGAGAGCCTCTCTGACATCAGAAAACTGCTTCTTCGATAAAAATGGACTTCAGAAATGTACGTATCTATTGATTAGTCCTTACAAAATTACTTTGTTAAAAATCAGTCCAATTCTACACAAATGTACTCTAAAGTTAACATTAAAAAGATGCTGGGACTTTCATTGACAATATTTAAATAGTTTACAAAAGGAATATATAGTGCAAAAGTGAGACTGAGATCAAAAGTGAGCTCGTCTAGGTTTTATAGCACCTGAGCCAAACATTCGTTTGCAATTCCCATCAATAATAATCCCCTCCTCCTTATTAGCCGACTTGTTTTTGTATCATTATGAATAAAAATTCAATCTCTTCTAAATGAAGTCACTTGTTGTGGCCTTCAATTCGACATTTAGATATAGCGAAGGCGTTTAATAAATTTACAATACTGTAAATGTATTATATTTAGCGTGTACGATATTTGGCGGAAATTGATTTTTGAACAAGTTAGCAAAGATTTGATATAACGCATTTCCTTATTTCTTATTTATATCTATATGTGCAAGACATTTAGCGTTGTACTTGAATTAGCGGAAGTTGCTTTCCGCGAAAGGTGCTTAAAAGAATACACAGATAAATGTAGTACGTTTACAGTATTCATTTCCATTCATACGTTGATTCGATACATCCCTATGAACTCGAAATAAAAGACGCCAAAGAATCCAATATATCTACTTTGTATTTGGGTCTTTTAGTAGTGGAATGTGTCGTGTGATATCATTTTCCGCGGACGCGCTTTCGCATCGATATAACAAAAGGAGGTTGGCAAGCTTACAACTAAACCTTTTTTGAAAACCACAAGAATTGAAGTTTTCTATCATCAACTTCAATTAGTTTTATAGTAATATACCATTATCACCTGCATAAGGTATTTGTCTTCCATTTGATTGGATTCTGAAAATGATATTCTACTATCTATCAATATCCGAGGCAGGCTACTGACAAATAAGTTTATTTTAAAGAGTATCAACTCGTTTAAAATCAAGATTTTGTACATTCTTCGATCGTTTAAATGATATGTTTTGCAAATACAGCCAGCTGTTAGGTCAAAGTAGACCTTTTAAATAAATTTTTAAGCCATTATTTTCTTACTGATACTCGATCTACAGCTTATGCGATCAAGTCAAAAGGCTCGCAGCGGGAGTGACAGGTCGAGAAGGTATACTTACTCTTTGTTTCCATATCACGTGATTCTACCTCCGGTGTTTCAAAGGGTTCTTGTTTGTTCTGCTCTAAATCAATAATTTTTAATTGGATGTTTGAGGTTTATTACATCGTTTTCTTCACTTTTCATTCCATGGACGTATTAGCATTTCCTTTCGGTTGACCTCTCTTAGTCATTCAAATTAAGAAAACTTCAAAATGAAAGACAAGAATATTATCTATAATGCATTTTCATTTATTATTAGGAGCAATAGGTAGAGATGAAATCAAAAATTTTTACCAAAATCAATAACCAAAAAACTTATGACTTTTCAACACTATATACAACCATTCTCCAAGATAAATTAAAGTCCAGGCTTTTAAACATCATTGAAAACTCGTAAATTTACTTACATTGTAATTGGTCATTTGCAAATTTATTTTGTTAAAAGACTTTCTGATTGTACGCAAGAGTACTCTGAAGTTGATATAAAAAAAGATGCTTGAGTTTCTGGTTGACAATATCTATGTGGTTTTTTGGAGACCAGGTCTTCCAACAATCTGTTGGAATTGCCATGGATACCAATTGCGCAACGTTATCAGCAGACCTATTTTTGTATTCATATGAAGTAAGTTTTTTTTTTCAAAAATTCTTTTTTAATAAATCTCTTGCTGTGGCCTTCAACTCGACATTTAGATATATCGACGACGTATTATCAATTAACAATATTTATTTCCATTCATCTGTCGACACGATATATCCCAGTGGGCTTGAGATAATAGATACCACATAGTCTGACACATCTGTTTCATATTTGGATATTTTACAAGAAAAAGACGTTAAAGTGGTAATCTAAAAACCAAGCTTTATGATAAACTTGATGACTTTAACTTTTCAATCGTCAACTTCCCTTACTTATGCAGCAATATACCCTTATCACCTGCATATGGGGTGTATATCTCTCAGATGATTCATTATGCAAGAGCATGCTCTACGTAGGAACAATTTCTAAAACGAGGTAAGTTATTGACAAACAAGTTGATGAAAAAAGAATATCAACAGTCTCGTTTAAAGTCATCTTTTCGTAAGTTCTACGGTCGATACAATGACCTTGTCAGCAAATACAACCTATCATTAAGTTATATGCTGACTGACGTTTTTCATATTAATTGTTAGACCACTATTTACGCACTGAATTGTCGACGGACTTTTCCGTTATTTCCCAATCTTGACAAGGAGCACACGGTGGGTGTGACCGATTGGCAGGGGATGCTCACTCCTCCCTGGCACCTGATCCCATCTCTGATATTTCTGGAGTTCTGTGTTTGTTCTGCTTCCGATTTTTATTGTTTTAATGAACTTTGAGCTTGAATACTGTTCATTATCTCCATATTTCATCCAATAATATATATATATATACTCAAGTCCGAGAATAAGCTAAAAATAAATTTAGGAAGGATTGATCTGGTTAATGGTCAAAGATGGAGACAGGGAAAGCTTAATTTCTTTAAACAACAAAGAAAGTTTGTTAAAATAAGCACCTTTTATATAATGTTTGAAGAGAGAGAGAGGGAGTCTTATATAATAAAACAAATGCAGAAGACTTAACTTTCCCAAAAATAAAACACAAGAGAAAATTATTCATTAATTTTATATATATAATTTTTATGTCTATTTTCATAAATGTGAAAAATGGAGATAAAAAGCACATACATGCACACACAAATACGAGGCACAATGTTTGATTTACACAAAGTGACATGGAATTAACATGCTGCCTGTATCGTACGTATTTATAGGAATTAAAACATGAGGCTCATAGGCCTTGACGGTCACCTGAGTATCATGAGTTTCTCAACAAAGGACAAACTTAGCCTGGCCTGGGACTGGAACTCTGGACCCAAGTAACACAGGACCTCCCTATAATCAGCATGAACTTAAGATCCTTTCAATATAATATTCAAAATTTTGATGAACAGCTTACGTCTCATTGTAATCATGCAAACAAGTGTCAAGTATATATTTAAAAAAAAATTCCATACAATGAATTTAATATATGACCAAACTAGCTCCACCCTGTGGTCAGAAGTCTGGGCTCAAGGGAAATAGAATTTTGCTCTTTATTATAATAAAGTCTGTGTGATTCGATATACAGAAATAATTTTTTGAAGATTGCATTCATTTTGATGGCTAAACCCCATCAGCATGTCCTAGGCCATTACATTCACAACCATTCATTTTTTTTGTTCTTCTCTCATCCACAAATTCTGTACACCAATACTGATTGAAAGGGACTCAGTTGATTTAAAGAAGAAGCTCAGAGCGCTCAAAAGTCCACAATCAAAGCACCACAATGGATTGGAGCAGATAGCACAGGATCATATTAGTGACTGAAATGACATTAAGAAAATATAAATCACATAACACTACGGATAATCCATAAGTGCTTTACAATTAATTATACATACCAGTATACTCAAGCCTTTTTAAAATTATGGATTCAAATAAAAGGCACCATTATACCATAATTGCTGCAAAAATATTACTGCACCATTACCCTCAAAATCACAGATGAAAAATCAACAATATTAACTAGTCACAACCAGGCAAGAACACATATTAAGTAAGTCAACATTAACTATAGAACATCTAGTTCATGTAATTAGGATCAATATGAAACACTACATTTTATGTATAAAAAATATAAGATACACAAGTGATACATTTTCTTTCTAATTTTTTTTTAAAGAGTTTTCTTTAAATCAAACAAAAATAAGCTTGTCCTGAGAAAAGATAAAGTCATCAACAAAACATATCTTAAAACAACTAACGAGCCAACATTTTTGCAATTTCTGTTTCCAATTAAAAATTATAACAAAATACATTATCTACATTAAATTCATAATTAATTCTCCCCAACTATGCTAAACAACATATATTAACAAGTAATGTCTTTTTTCTTTACATTGTGAAAATAAAAATTTGGATTTTCAAAATGGAAGACCAAACAAATACTGCTATGCAGCATCTTCCTGCACAACATGTAACATATTTGAGTTATAATAAAAACTATTTAAAAAAATTATTAATTGATGAACTAAAAATGGATAGAAAATATAGCAATAACCTCTACTCTACTTTCATGTACAATTTATTATTTGATTGATGTAAAATATATATTCTAAGAAGATTAATCAAACTAGCACCATAATTGTAAATTGTCATATACAATGTCTACTTCTAATTTTTTAATTACTCGATAATAATCATCTGTGATTCATCAAAAAGTGTGCATCACTGGTTTTCATTACTGCTTAATTACAGAGATGCCAACATCATCAAATGAAAAATTGTAAGGAGGAAGTCCAAAGGCCGAATAGTCCCCAGGCCACTAGATATCTTTATTTTATTACTTTAAAATGATTTAGAAGTTAGTATAGAGACAGACAATGAAAATACAGGCAAGCGTTGTAAGGATTATGACTTCTGTACAGTAATATTGAAAACTGAAGGTGAACAGCTATGAAAAGACCAGTATTTCAACGTCTGACAGAGAGAAATGGAGATCATAAGGATAAATTGATAAATCGTAAGGCGTATTTTAGATGCTCAAACCGTAAGCCTTATGCCAAAATTGTAAGGGTTGGCAGCTCTGTAATTTTGTGAAATAATGTTCATAGCAACAAAGGTCAGAAATAATTTAACAATTCAATTCTGATAACAAAACATGTACACATAATTAATATTCATCACAGTCAAATATTTATAGAATACTTGCTCTGATTTCACATTTTTGATTTATGCATTTTATCTGTGTTTTCTTTTATATTTTTACTATCCATATCTTTATTATTGTTAACCATATGCCACTTTTATGTCAATTTTGGGGTTTTGTTTTTTTTGTGTGTGTAAGCAGTGAAAATATACCTGGATATATATATTGTTTTGGAACTATTGAAATTTCTTGCCTGTTGCACTTTGAAGCATTAGCTGAACTTCTGTTGACCAGGAGTTCATTGTTTTGCAAGGACAGAGATTTTTTCGTGTTTATGTATGTATGTGCATCAGGAGTTTAACCCTTGAATTAAGCTCTTTCTTAAAATATCAAAAATTTCGGTTTTGTGTATCAATTACTTTCCTATCTTTACAAATTCATGTTATTTGCCATTTCTCCTTGAAACCTACTTATTACATTAACATCATAACTCTTCTTTGAATTCTCTCCCTTGAGAAGCTTTGGATTGCTTCCCTTTTCCCTCAGAATACTTGGATTGTCTTCCTTGGATAAATTTAGGATGAGATCGTACATACTCAGCAGCATTAAGGATCAATCTCATGAACTCACTCACATCAAACTCATAGTTTGTAAACTTGGCATGAGCCCCAAGTGTTGGATGATGACCCTGAAATAAAAATTTTACTCTGAGCATTATTACAATCTAGGAATATTTTATGCACTGGGAAATGAAAATGGGAGGGGGTGGCAGAGCTGCTGTTTTAATATCATATCACAGAAAACATAAAAATATACCATTTTCCGATGCTTACCTCATCTTCTTGGTAAACTTTGGATGGTTTTTCCCATGTCATGTAGTGAATACCTCTAGATCTTGCCAGGTCATGATAGCAGGAATCATCCTCACAATTATATCTAAAACCATTTTATTAATAAGATCAAAATCAAACCACCAGGATTCGGTTGCAGGAACATTAGTTAAATTAATTCCAAGTTAGTGTCGTAACTAGTCGTTAAATTTTTAACGATGAGTTACGTAACTGTCAGTTAAAAATATGTTGTTCGAAAGTCTATTAAAAATAAATTAGCTAACTCACATTTAATTGATGTCTTATAGTTAACTCTCTGTTAAAATCGTTCCACACGCGCATTTCCCTTACTATGGTTAAACAGTTCTGACGTCATAATTAAAATGACGTCAATTCATAAATGTCGAAATTTGCTAAGGCTATTAAATAAATTTTACATTAAATGTTAATCTTATATTGGTAAAATATATTGAATATATTATTAAAGATAGTTACTTCAAATATGAAATTTTACATTGAACGATAGTCAATTTACTTGCAATATACGCGTAAACAATGCAATTACAATTAAAGTATGTACATGTAGTTTTCTTTATTAAGTTTTAGCAAGAGGCATTGGTTTTTTTGGGAGGGAAAATTGAAAATATTTTTTTTTTAAAAAACTCTCAAAAAGCGGGATAGGACCCCCCCTCCCCATTTTACCTGCCTGAAGTTTGTGGCATTGAGCGATTAACCTATTTTTCAGTAACTTGTCTGAGGTTAAAATTTTTTTGAAATGATGATCTTTTTGATAAAATATAATGACATTTATTGTATGCATAATCGGATAAAAAAAAAAGTACCCTCATCTCCACTCAAATGGAATCATGTCGTTTTGTTGTTCTTTGAAGATAATATCGCAACATATATCCGCAATATATGTATATATGTATAAAACAATCTTGCCTAAATCGAAATCAGGATTGAGTTTGCGTGTTGCTCAAGTCAGACATTTCTATTATCTCTGTATAAGTTCTTCCTTCCACGCAAACAAGTTTTGAAACGATAACAAGTCTGCGATTTTGATTTTAATGCTTAATTAAATATTTAATGTACCTAGGTAACCTCAGTTAAATCTGTTAGTTAATTTAGAAAATTAATCAAGCTTTAACTAATAGTTAACTTTTGTGCAACCGGTTTAACTTGCAGTTACATTTAACGTCGGGTTAATGCAAAGTTAACAGCCAGTTAAATTTAACTAACGTTCGTGCAACCGGATCCTGTACGATAAATATGAAAAAGGACAGTATTTTATGTTATCTTCTCACGGTCACAAATAAGAACTTCACAAACTTAAGCTAAATATTACTAATATAGTAAAATGAAAAAGCACTGAGTAAGAAAACCTAATTTTGCAATTTCCTATTACATTTACAAGATTTTGACTGAAAATATGGAGAACTTTGTAAAATAGATATCCTACAATTCAATAAACAGATATCTTACAATTCAATAAAAAGATATCTTACAATTCAATAAACAGATATCTTACAATTCAATAACTACAGCCCAGTCTGGTTGAAAGAGAAGATGTGTCAGTCCGGCTCCATGTATGCCAATAAATATATCACTATTGTAGGATGTCTGAAAAAAAGAGATAAATATATCTCTATTGTAGGAAGTCTAAAAATAGAGATCATTATATCACTATTGTAGGAAGTCTAGAAAATAGAGATCAATACATCACTATTGTGGGTCTGAAAAATAGAGATCAATATATCCCTATTGAAGAAGGTCTAACAATAGAGATCAATATATCACTATTGTAGGAGGTCTGAAAAATAGAAATCAATATATCACTATTGTAGTAGGTCTGAACAAATAGAAATAAATATATCACTATAATTGTAGGAGGTCTGAAAATAGATATCAATATATCACCATTGTAGGAAGTCTAAAAATAGAAATAAATAGGTTCCTATCAGAGAGAGCATCACAGACATACAACTCTAGATTTAGACCTAAATATGTAACAGAAATACTTTGATACACCATATATTGACAAAAGTGGCTATAGCCTTTGCTTAAAATTCATTTTAAAATTCCATACCTCTATTTGCTCCATAAATGGCATGTCCCTATGAAATAAAAACAAAATTTTGTAGTTTTGAAAGCATATTGGGAATTAAATTAATAGTAAAATAACTTCTGACAATTTTAAGTTTTTAAACCATTCAATATTTCAATATTATTTAACTTGTCAACTTATCTACCTGTTATATGTTACTACTTTGACGTCAAATTCTCCCACTGTAATCATTGCCCTTCTCAACTAAAACAAAAACAGTACATCATACAATAACAGCTAGACAGACAGGCAGATGGGGGGATTACAGTTAATGCCCAGAATCTTCTTTTGTAGAAGGTACAATTATTCAAAAAAAGATTAGAAAGAAGAAAATAATATCTTTGAATCAAGAAAAGCAAACAAATGACATTCTGACATTGCAATGCTATACATAACATGATGTTTCAACATTTTAGAGAGGTACATGTAGCCATGTCAGAGATTGTTGACACTGTTGCTTTTAACCACTTATTCTGCTATTCAGTGGAGAGAACTTTCTGAGTGTCACCAACCTCATCCTCATTCAGAATGTTCCTGTACTTTGTTTTTCTGGACAGAAGAGTTATTCTAATTTTGGACTCCTGTAAATAAATATTTAAAGGAATCAAGTATTTTAACTTGAAAATAACATTTCAAAAACATTTTCTTTAAACACTATGCATGAATGTGTTAATAAACATTGTCCATTACAGTTAAACTTGCACATTAAATATGAGTCAATAGGTTAAGTAAGTTAAAGTTTTCATCTTCAGAATTGCAGAAATCTTTAATTCTGAAATAAATAGCATTATATATTAAACATTAATTAATTTTTGTTGAAAAAAATTGCAGGAAATTTTTATGTTGTAAATCACCAACCCACTTTTATGATAAAAAAAAATTTTTAAAAAAATTCAACAGTCAACCCTACATTCAATCCTACAATGTATCACAATATCAATCCTACAATGTATCACAATACAATATCAATCCTACAACGTATCAATAGTCAATCCTACAACGTATCAATAGTCAATCCTACAATGTATCACAATATCAATCCTACAATGTATCACAATATCAATCCTAAAACGTATCAATAGTCAATCCTACAACATATCAATAGTCAATCCTACAATGTATCAATAGTCAATCCTACAATGTATCACAATATCAATCCTACAACATATCAATAGTCAATCTTACAACATATCAATAGTCAATCCTACAACATATCAATAGTCAATCCTACAATGTATCACAATATCAATCCTACAACGTATCAATAGTCAATCCTACAATGTATCACAATATCAATCCTACAACGTATCAATAGTCAATCCTACAATGTATCAATAGTCAATCCTACAACGTATCAATAGTCAATCCTACAATGTATCACAATATCAATCCTACAATGTATCAATAGTCAATCCTACAACGTATCAATAGTCAATCCTACAACATATCAATACTCAATAGTGAATCCTACAATGTATCAATAGTCAATCTTACAATGTATCACAATATCAATCCTACAATGTATCAATAGTCAATCCTACAACGTATCAATAGTCAATCCTACAATGTATCAATAGTCAATCCTACAATGTATCACAATATCAATCCTACAATGTATCAATAGTCAATCCTACAACGTATCAATAGTCAATCCTACAACATATCAATAGTCAATCCTACAACGTATCAATAGTCAATCCTACAACGTATCAATAGTCAAACCTACAACGTATCAATAGTCAATCCTACAAAGTATCAATAGTCAATCCTACAACGTATCAATAGTCAATCCTACAACGTATCAATAGTCAATCCTACAACGTATCAATAGTCAATTCTACAACTTATCAATACTCAATCCTACAACGTATCAATAGTCAATCCTACAACGTATCAATAGTCAATCCTACAACGTATCAATAGTCAATCCTACAATGTATCAGAATCAATCCAACAATATATCAAATAGTCAACCCTACATTGTATTCAATGTATGATACAATGTATCATGGTCAATCAACAACATATTACTCAGTCAATTCTACAATGTGAATAAGTATATTTGACAATTTTTTTTCTTTCCTGACAATATGAATGTACTCAGAATGCCTTTTTTCTTAGAGAAAAAAATGTATTCTCTTACCAGTGGCCCATGTTGTGTGAGTTTAAGTCTGTGAGCCAAATGCTGATTAAAGGCTTCAAAAAAACTGCTCCCACTGCAACCTGGAACCTGCAAATACATAAATATAGGCTCCTTTTGTCATTTCTTACTAAACTATAATAAAATTGCACACAAAAAAAATTCATATATTTTATAGCATCATTTTGTCAGTATTTAGAAGTAATTTAAAATTCATTTAAATTACAATTTCAATTCAACAAAACTTTCTGAAATTATTTTAATATTTCTTTTTTAATGTTTGAAAACCTTGAGTGTTTTACATGTAAATTCTACATCACATGTTGTACAATTATGGTTAATGAATTACATAAACAACTCATAGCTGTAGGCTTACCAAAGGCTGATTATAATACATGCCATATCTCATTCTGGGAAGTAGAGAAAAGACAGCTTCTCGTACACACAACTGTGGACAGAAACAGAAAAAATACAGAAAATACTGTTAGTGAAATCAGTGCAATTCAAAACTAGGATTTTGTGGTATTATTCTGAAAGAAGAAATATTACACAAGGTACTTAAAACAAGAACACAAACTTGCATCAAAATGTTAACAAAAGAACACACTCTCTCTCTCTCTCTCTCTCTCTCTCTCTCTCTGTATGAATGATATGGTGAGCAATCACTCTCTTCAACTGATTAATGCATTCATAAATTAGTCCACTAGAGTTATAACAAATTCATTGTTAAGAATTAATCATACATGTATAGATGTGTATGGTGTGTAGATGCCTAAAATAAGTATGTTTACAGTTAGTGTACACAACAACATGATACAATGATATGTGTAGCATGCATCTTACATTTTTTTTGAAAATAAATCTTCATCTTTATTTTTTGGTTGTTACAGTATGTCTCTTTTTTTTTCCAAGTGACAAAATCATGAGAAAATTGACTCAAACTTAGCTCACTAAGTCCTATATATGTCTGTTACTTACAGTTTTCTTTGTGAACTTGTGTAATCTAATAATAGGATAGTCTGTGAAGGCTTTCCAGGTCTCTGTGAACAGATCTGTGTAGCCCATGGTGCTCTGTACAATTAATACACAGGATAAATACTCCATACAATCATTTACTGTATATACTCGCCTATAAGTCGGTCCGCCTATAAGTCGGTTGTATTTTTATAGCTTAAAGTAGAGGGATTGACCTGCTTAAATACCAGTCTTTTAATAACGTGTATAAGTCGGATAAAGAGTTTTGGACTATAGTTTAATTCCCAAAAAACTGACTTAAAGGTGAGTACATACAGTAGTTGTTGTTACATTCTCAATGTATTCCATAACGAGGTGTCTTCAATTGTATCCAATACATGAAATGACCTCTTATAATAGTCATAGTCACCAGTTATGGGTTTTCGATTCAGTACCAAACTCATCATTTATATTATTAAATGTTCTATTCTTAACAAAACTACTTTAAATTTATAAAGTTTCTGACACTTTGACATCTAAATGGTTATATATCTCATCGATCAGTTATCGAATTTATCAAATTTTGCGAATGCTTTTGCATTCAACCAACCAACTTGCGACAAAATATCATCAACAAGCTTTAAGGCACCCCATGCTCATGTAGATAATTCATTTCTGCCATCTTGCCTCAAAGGGAAACTTTCCCTTGGACAGAACAAGGCCTTTTCACACTACAGGGCTTGACATTTGGGCTACTTCCTATAATTTTTACTAGCCCTGACTGTAAAATCCCTAGCCCTGACCAAACCCACAAATTTAATTCTTATATAAATCACTAATTTTGTAAACGTCTCTCGAGTCGGGTTCATCAAGACACACAAATATTGTAAGCTTTAAAGATCATTCAGCGAAATTTAATAAAATCTATATCCTAAATATTAATAAAATAATTGCAGAATAAAGTTTTTCAGTAACTTTTTATACAATATTGATACTGAATGATGCTAATTTCTAACGTGACTTGTCTATTACAGCTGTAGTTGTATTTTCATGGCCATATGCAATCTCTAAACGTGAGAAAAAGTACAATCTGCTTGCATGAAATGAAATATGGGTGTGATTGACAGGAAAATATAATATTTTTGAGAAATTACAAGCTCTTATACTATTTTTTAATTTATATGTGTGTGTGTGTGGGGGGGGGGGGGGAGGGAGGGGATGCACATTATAGGTGCCTGCATGTGGATAAAAATAGCAATTGTCATACAGGGATTTTTTTTTTCTTTACAGAGTGATGGCTGCAGTGTTTAACATTGTACAAATAAATAAATTTCTTTAAAGGTTTTTGAATATTTATTTGGAAGACTGAAATGGGGTTTAACAGTTATTTTATCAATACGATCATTCAGTCTAGTTCATGTGCATTTTACATGACCGGATCATTCCTTTTGACATTTTATGTCAATGCCTCCTTAGTCAAAATTGTTCATGCATGGTCGGTCTTAGATACAGGGTAAATTCACCTTAATTATACTTTGCCAACCTGAGGTACTACGTTTTACTGCAGTTTTCAATCTCAGCATTTGATGAATTATCCTTCTATACTTGTAAGGATGTAGGCGTTTCAGACTTTTTATATGGATCAGTGATGTAGCAAATACTTTTATTACTGTGGATCACCAAATTTCTGTGACACCTTATTTTTGTGAGACTAGTTATTAACAAATTATAAGCGGAAAAAAAAAATCATAAATTTAGATTATTGTTGAAAACAATTGTTTATTATAGATGCAAGAATGAAATTTTTGCAAGCAGATGCTCTCACGCAATTGACAAAAAAATAAAGTTCTTGCAAATTAAAAAGTGTTTAACAGTAATAACATACCGTATCCCACATAACAACGTAGACATCAGTGGAAAAAGAGTTGTTTAGGTGATTGGAAGCATACAAATTGATAAAGTCACAAAAATGGTGGTACATATTTACCCCTGTAAAATAAACCCAATAGAATTACCAAAACATTCACTCCTACTGAGATGACATCCTCTTGTTACAAAAATCTCTTCCTAAAATTGAGTCTGGCTCCAGGGCCATAAAACCTCACTTTTGATCTGTCTCACTTTTACAAAAGGAATATAATTATAAAGAAAAGTAAGACTGAGATCAAAAGTAAGCTGATCTAACTTATATGGCCCCAGAGCCTGATGCCACAATTTTTCAGTAACACAAGTATTATAAAATAGGTGTCACCAGTCAATGAATTTCTTTACCTGCATCTAACTTCATAAAGTATGTTGGTTTGTCTAAAATGATATCACATCGGCCATCTTGGATTGGACGGAAAGGCAGTGATGAGAAATGCTCCACTTCAGCAAACCTATTGCATATATACATCATGATTTATAACAAAAATGGTTTTCTTCCCATCAAATAAGAAATGGTATATATACCTTTACTGTTCAGGCTTTCAGAAGTTAAATGCAGTATAAAATTAGGCTAGCTTTCCAGACTTTTATGATTCATAAAATGTTTGTGTTCCATCTTTGAAGGACACATTATAATAAGGCTTAAGTTTGACCCTTTATTTGTCATAGAAATTGAACCACAATTTGTAACTATGAAACTAAAATGGGACCCAATATTACATGAATATTTCATATGTAGCTTACTTGAAGCTACAGGAAATTTATAGATTAGAATAGATCAGATTATAATTCTTTAGGTTTGATGAATTTTCATCAAATTTTAGATATTTTCTGCTTTGGAAAACACACAGCAAGCAAGTTTATCTTTGATTTTCACATGCAATGCATCTTACACTGATGTATTAAATACTACAGTGTGTTTGAGTTTTTTAAGGTAAAAATGTGCTTTAATTAACATTTTGATAAAAAATCATTATAAATAATGGAAAAACAGAAATTGAATGAGTTTGTGAGTTTTCTGCAGCCTTCATGTGTAGTATCACTTAAAAAATTAATTACTTTTGGGCTGATAAGAGTGAGCAGGAATCCTTAATCCACTGGTTAACACTGCTTTAAGTGTGTGTTTGAGGGGGTGTGTGTATGTGTGTGTGTGTGTTGGGGGGGGGGGGGGGGGGGGGGCTTATTAAGGAATTGTTTTGTGCGAGACGAAGTTTTAACTTGGGAAAAACTGTATGAGAGAGGCTGACATGAAAGGGTGTTGGGAGATCCCTATCTACTTTGGACAAACCAGATGTGAGAAGTCTTTACTTAGGGACTGCTCTGTGGAGGATGGATTGTTACTTTGGAACTCTTGTATGGGAGGTTTTTACAACAAGTCCTTACCAGGATTGTAAAGCACTCTTATGATCTCCCTCTGCTTTGAGGGCCTCTTTATCTAGGTCACAGTGGCCCCCTATCACACCTGTATTAAATTCATCCTGTGCAAACCTCAACTTCGCATCAAACAAGTTTTCTTTGAATCTAAGAAAAAAGATATAAAAAACGAAAATGAAAAAAGATGGTGTTTGATGGCAACATTAGGGGAATTTCACCTATGTCTTTTTTTTTTTTGTCTTAATTAAAAACAGAAAAATGAATCTACGAGAAGATTACATTTTACCTTGACTTAACAGAAAGGCAATAAGCCAGAGTTATAACAAAAAAGATACCTTTTTTATTAAGTGATTTTAAGCACAACTATCTTGCACTTCAGTTTTTGTCTTCTTTTTTCATTCAACTTTCTTTAAAGGAACATAATTAAAAATAAACAATTTTATTTATAATTCCTCTCTGTTATACCTCTCTTGACCAGAAAACATTTCTGGTTTGGTGAAATCAAAGAACAGGTTCCTCCCTCGACAAAACCGAGTGTAGCGAACACATTCAAGGGATGAATCCTCCTGCAATGTAATAATGTAATCATTCCATTTATTGTAATATTGAAGAATTACAGTAACTGTTAATCTTGCTCAATCTGGATGTTGTGCATTTCTTCCAAATATTTGAATCCCCAATATTCTTTATGTTTGTAAAACATCCACCAATCTAATTACTGCTTAATCAATGTTTGCTAACTAGTTTTGACATTGTATTCTGTATTTACCTGAGTTTTTGGTTCACAAAAGGTTTTTAGCTCCTGTTTCCTCTCCAGAATGTAACCAAAGTCCACAGATTTCCAAAACAGGTCTAGCTGCTCAGCTTTACCCTTTGTCCTGGTGCAATAGGAAATCAATAAACAATAGATTTAGGGGTTAATTAAATATCATTTTAATAAAAACAGAAAAATATATTGTACCAAAACCATATCAAACAAATACAGGTACTAAAAAAATTATACAAGGGATAAACTTTGTAGCAAAATTTTGTGTTTTCTGCCTCCATCGTTTATAAAAGATGCTGATCAATTTCTCAAACCTCTACACATTTATTCGCAGCTTGGTGAGAGTTACATCTTACAGAGATATTTGAACATCTGCAGTTAATCAAAATCTCATTTATTCCTGCTCAACAAAAAATGAATGTCAAAATAAGTTTCACTTTTAATGACTCAATTATTCTGGATAAACTGCTGTTAATGATGAGGTTTTAGGTTAATTAGTCTCTCAAAACAAAATGAAAGAGATCGAGACACATGTTCCATTCCAATGTCACAGACAAAATAGAGCACATTTTGACCTTTAATTTTCATATTAACTGCATGTTAGAGATATGCCATGTAGGCAGAGAAACCTAGTATTTAATTTACATGCAACATCAAAAGATCAAGGCCATACTGGGTATTACTGTCACTGAAACTAGCTTGATTAGGGTGATGTTTATCTATTAACCCATTTTAGAATAGTCAACTTAGAAATACGATAAATAGCTTTAATGAAAAAAATTATAACACCATCCCCTTACCATTTTTTTAAAGTGCCCATAAATAATTTTCTAAATGTGACCTTGAACTTGCCAAAATGACCTTGGTTTTTAAATAAAGATAATCCTCTGGTCATAGATAATCATGAAGGGGAAAATAGAGTATAGACGTCAGAAGTTATCCACCTGACACAAATTTTACACTTTTTTGTCAGTGACCTTGAACTTGCCAGAATGACCTTGGGTCCGGTTATGACAAAGCTTCAGGACATAAAGTTAAAATTTGGTATCTCGAATACCATGGATATGTCATTAAGAAGCCCCAATCACTTTTTCTCTCTGTTTTATGTTATCCTCAATATCTCGAACTCTTAAATATCTGAGACTCAAAGTTTTTCCTCAGTCCCAATGAGGTTTGACTGTAAGTTATATTTGTGTCATGTATAAACTTCCAGTGTTTTTCCATAAGAAAAAGTTATAGACTGGACACAAATTTAATACTTTTTCTGTCAATTGACTTGCCAAACTGACCTTTGGTCAAGATCATGACACATCCTTAAGTCATAAGCAATCTTTATCAAGTATCAACTACTTATTACCCTCCATCAGAGAGTTATGGACTTTACACACATAGATAATCAAAGATTTCGAAGCTCACCTCAGTGAATGTTATCTATCAGAAAGGGACTGTGTAAAAGAAATGTTTTGGCAGTTTGCATCCCTAGATGCAATATTCCACACAGGTTTGGTCTGGGTAGGACTTATAGTATCTTCCTTGGGTATGCACCTAGTACGAAAACTACTCAATCATCAATCAAGCTCTAATCCAGCATCCAAAGCAGGACTGGTATTGTGAAACCTTAACTTCTACATGTTCTATGCAAGTTTGCTTAAGGCTTTTAGTTATGCATGTGAGTTATTAGGCTAGGTATAGGCGTTTCTATGCATATGAGCAAATAAAAATGTATGAAAGGTATATTTATTATTCAGAGAAAGTTTTGATTTATTTTCTTATACACACTTAGTACCCACGATATCTTATAGCCAGTATACATTATGACGTCATATTATGACGTCATTGTTCTTTGAAGTTTAATTTCAGGTCCAAGAAATGAATGGAATCATTCAAAAACATAATATAAACCAAATCTTGTCATTTTGGGGTGGTATAAATAGCTAAGTATTTATCACGGTGGTTAAATACCAAACCCATGACGTCATAACTATTGATCAAATATTTGCCGAGTGAAAATGAAACTTGACGAGAATTCATATAAACAAATATATGAAATGGGAGTTTTAAAGCTTATACTGTGAATGTTGTGTAATTCATAAGGAATTAAAGATTAAGAATCAGGTACGGTGATATATTCTTATCATGTTTTCTTATAATGAGCACAGATAGTGCTTTGAAATCCTGAGCAGCCTTTCCTCTGTCGCTCTATAACAACAAAGATGCAAAAGTTCAACACTACGCCGCATACTTCGAAACATAATCTTTGTTTGTATCGAAAGCTTGTATTCCATAGTACTTGGAAAGTGCTGCTAGAATCGTGTGATTAACATGAATTGATGACAATTCCTTGATCGTATGTATAAAATGTAAAAATATTGGTAAGGTTTCATGCGAAACTTTGGAATATTTCTTTTTGTGTTGGGAGAGTTGGATTCTAGCAGCACTTTTCATGGTCCAGTGATGTTTTTACATAATTATTTTCACAAAAAGAAATGAATTATCCCAGGGGTAGTGTTGAACTTTTAGCTTTTTCATTAAGGCAATTTTTCTATTTATAGACGTCACGTGATAACGTCGTAGTAGAGTGCTTCTTTTAGCCTAGGACTAAATGACGTCTATACGATGGATAATAATAGTAAATGTTTTATCAATGGCTTTTCCGATTTATCACTGTTACATTTTATGAAAAAAGTCTAAATTCTCCGAAATTTGATCTGAGTACTGCCTTAACATACCCGCTAAGGGATTATCCTATTTAATTTTATATAAAAACTGTACCATGCTAAGAAGAATATTCTATAGATTAATAAAACTGCTGCACATAAGGAAAATGCAGGTCAGATCTAGCATCCAAATCATGTTTGGTAAATTACTGTGCATCCTTAGATGTATCATCCATGTAATACCATATTTAATCAGAATACAGTAAAACTTGTTTAGTATGAACATGGATAGAGCAAATTTACAGTTACAGTTACAATTACTGTAACTGTAACTGTAAATTTGCTATATTTATGTTCATACTAAACAAGTACTACTTTGGAATGGACCTGCTTCAAAAATTTAACCTGTTTACTCATCCAGAAAATGAAGGTCAGATCCAGCATCTGAAGGAAGTCTAGTAGTGTGCATCCCTAGATGCATCATCTGCTCAAGTTTAGTCACCATAGGGCTTATAGTGACTTGGGAATGACACCTGCTCCAAAAACTTAATTCTGTCCATTCATCTAGAAAATGTAGCTCAGATCCAGCATCTGTAGCAAGTATGGTAGACATCCCTAGATGCATCATCCATGCAAGTTTGGTCCAGGTAGGGCATATAATTAATTGGGAATGAGACCTGCTCCAAAAACTTTAACCTGGTCATACTTATTGAATATATTGGCTGAAAATGCAGCATCTGAAACCTGACTGGTACAATGAAACATACTACCCGGTAGATGTATCATCCATGCAACTCTGATCAATATAGGGCATAAAAGTTCTCAATAACAAGATATTGTTGAACATCAATTACCGGCAGACGTTGAACTTGGATCAATTGAACTTTGGGCAAGATCACAACACACCTCTGGCTTTGGATTGTGCACCATGTGTCGAACCCTAACACTATAATTACATAAATAGTCACAACCATTAAAAGAGTACCTCTTGGCTATTTTCTATACGGGTTTGGTGGCCAGAAAAAGGTTTTAATTTTACAGTCAAAAGGTCAAAGGCAGTAATCATGGTATGACATTGAAACTATATAAAAAGTACAACTTGATCATCAGCATCAGTACTTGCTGGAGACTTGTTAGACACAAGATAAAACATTTTTTTCAAAGTTAAGACAGTGATATGTGCATGTTAACAATGCTATTGACACAATTAAAAGAGTATGCCATTCAAACTTTTAATTCCATACCATCTTGAGAAATTGTGGCTAAAGATAATAATCCAATTTAAACTGCAGTGCTAAATGACAAGAGAAAAGGAACATCTAATGAATTCAACAATTGAGAGACTATTCCTGGACTGAAATCACATTCAAGTTTATGGTTCCCTGGCCTTGTAATAGGGACCATATCAAAAGCAGCTATTTACCATCCTCTGCTTCCCTCTGGACAAGTGGTAGAATTCAGACGACTGGTTGTATCACAGTAATCCTCATATCCCCAACATCTGGTCTCATTTAAATATCCCTGTCAAACACAAAACAATCATAAAGTATGTTAGTGATGTTTTATGGTTTTATGACCAAGGTTAAAGTTTTTCAATAGTAGGTTAGGCTAGGGCTTTCATACTTCACATATGTAATCCTTGTGACAAGTCCTTCCTTTTAATACCAACAACTTTGACCCTTTGACCTTGACCTTGGAGTTTGACCAACTTTTGGAAAACTTTAACCTTGGCAATAACTTTTGAACGGTAGGTGCTAGGGCTTTCATACTTAACATATGTAATCCTTGTGACAGGACCTTTCTTTGGATACCAACAATTTTGACCCTTTGACTTTGACCTTGGAGTTTGCACCTACTTTTGAAAAACATTAACCTTGGCCATAACTTTTGAACGGTTGGTGCTAGGGCTTTCATACTTCACATATGTAATCCTTGTGAAAAGACCTTTCTTTGGATGCCAACAACTTTGACCCTACATGCTTATAAAAAAAGATCTGGAGAACCAAGTGGGATAGACAGACAGACAGAGGAAATCTATAGTCCCATGTGCTTTCACTGGAAGGAAGTATATTTGTATAGATTACATATAATTGTTCTTTTCTAGTGATGACATGCTGGTACCTTGTACGGACACGCTTCATCCTCCTGACATCTTTGCTTCATTTCTGGATTGTTACGCAAAAAGAAAGACAAGTGGCTTTTTGGCAGGTTGTAGTCTACCCAGCATGCAACTGTATACACAAACAGGAACCAAAGGAGTGCACTTCCTGTTTGTCTCATTCTATAAAAGAATAGTATTTAATGTACATTCTAATAAATGCATGAATTTATACAAACATTTACAATATAAAAAAAATATAAAAAATTCACAAAACAATTACACAACATTTGAACCACGTACGTATTAACATCACACAAATCATGCAGCATGATGCTAATGGTAGCTAGATTGATAATTTTGATTAAGTACACACATTTTAATGAAAGTAAAGTTACCTATCCTTTCTTTGACACAATATAACTATGAATGTAAATGAAAACTAATGTATGATAATACTTGAACCATTGATGTCCGTTGTTCTAACTTTAAATATTAAAGATCTCCTGCACAAAATCTTTAATTAAATATATAAGACATCCATCTTGATGATTACAACCCAAAGAACATATAATGTGGATAGATACCGGTAATAAATAACCAATGACAAGATCTCATCCTTGTTTGCTAATTAGCAATAATTGTACAAAACATGGTACCTGGGATGTGTATGTACTTTAATGGTTGTAATGAGTCACTAAACACTCTCTTACCAGGATATTAATTTTCACAACATGCTGGCCATGTAAATACACTTAGTTTATAATTGATTAAAATACTTGGTCTTACTTACTTAGAATATATTCTATTTTATTAACATTTTCAACAGTTAAATACTGTAATTTATCATTGGAATAAAAATATTCTTTCACACTGTGAACAAATATCACAATGATATTTTTTTACACTGTGAACAAATATGAAAAGTGTTGTAAAACTCAAGAAGATTTTCCTTACCCTCATAAAAGTGTTATAAAAAATACTCCCTATCCTGTTACAACAAAGAGTAAATAAACCATTCTGACAGAGATTATAGCTGCCATAGCTTCTACAAAGTGCTGTTTATATAAAACCACGTTTACAATATTTTCAATTTTGCAATAGCTGAGCTATGATGTTTCAAATGAAATATGGAGATAACGAACAGTATTCAAGCTCAAAGTCCATTAAAACAATACAAATCGGGAACCTCCACAAACATCAAAGTGTGGGATCAGGTGCCATGGAAGAGTGAGCATCCCCTGCCAACTGTTCACACCCCCCTGTGCTCCTTGTCATGATCTGAAAATAACGGAAAAATCTGTCGACAATTCAGTACGTAACTAAATTGCCTAGCAATTAGTCAGCAAATGACTTAATGATAGATTGTATTTGCTGACAAGGTCATTGTATTGACCATAGAACAAGTTTACAAAATGATGACTTTAAACGAGACTGTTGATATTCTTGTTTCATCAACTTGTCTTACCTCATTTTAGAAATTGTTCATATGTAGAGCATGCTCTTCCATATCGAATCAACTGAGAGATATAAACCCAGTATGCAGGTGGTGAAGGTATATTGCTGCATAAGTAAGGTAAGTTGATGATTGAAAAGTTAAAGTCATCACATTTATCATATTAAAGTTTTGTTGTTAGATAACCATTATTATCTTTTTCTAATAAAAATCCAAATATGAAACAGATGTGTCAGACTTTGTGGTATCTTTTATTTCAAGCTCACTGAGATATATCGTGTGGACATATGAATGGAAATAATTATTGTTAATTGACAATACGTCGTTGACCTTCACCAACTGCATCTAAATGTCTACCCAAAGGCCACAGCAAGAGATTTCTTTTTCTCATGTATAAGCTTTTAAATAAACTCTGCTTCATATGAATACAAAAACAGGTCTGCTAATAATGGGACGCAATTAGTGCCCATGGGAATTCCAACAATTTGATAAACGTGATGACTTTAACTTTTCAATCGTCAACTTTCCCTTACTTATGCAGCAATATACCTTCATCACCTGCATAAGGGATTTATATCTCTCCATTGATTTGATACGCAAGAGCATGCTCTATGTATGAACAATTTCTAAAATGAGGTAAGTTATTGACAAACATGTTGATGAAACAAGAATATCAGCACTCTCGTTTAAAGTTGTCTTTTCTTAAGTTCTATGGTTGATACAATGACCTTGTCAGCAAATACAATTTATCATAAAGTCAAATGCTGACTGACGCTTTTCATACTAATTGTTAGGCCAATATTTACACACTGAATTGTTGATGGATTTTTTCATTATTACCCGATCATGACAAGGAGCACATGGCCGGAGTGATTGGTTGGCAGGGGATGCTCACTCCTCCATGGCACCTGATCCCACCTCTGATGTTTTAGAGGTCCATGTTTGCTCTGCTCCAAAATTTGCATTGTTTAATGGACTTTTGAGCTTGAATACTGTTTGTTATCTACATACATTTCATTGTGGAAGACCTGTTCTCCAAAAACCACATAGATAATTGTCAATCAGAAACTCAAACATCTTTTTAATATCAACTTCAGAGTACTTGTGTGTACACTGAGAACATTTTTTAACAATTGAAAATAATTTAATCTATGATGTCACAGCCAAAAATCAAAGAAAATGTTATAAACAGAAAATTCTATAACTTGTAGTTGAAAATAAACAGAAAATTCAATAATCTGTAGTTGAAAATAAACAGAAAATTCAACAAGAGGCCCATGGGCCACATCACTCACCTGACCACATTGGCTAGGGAAAAAAAAGCAAAAATCAGTTCAGTATTGAAAAGTTTACATTGGGGGGGGGGGGGGGACTTGAATTTTAAACTACCTGATGATGTTTCCATATCAATATAACAAATGGCTTTGCTCTTCTTAAGCAGAAGATTTTTTCCTAGATATTCATTCGTAAAAATTTGATCCCCCATTGTGGCCCCTCCCTATCCCCCAGGGCCCTAATTTGAACAAATTTGATGCTACACTACCTGAGGATGCCTCCATATCAATATGACTAATCATAGCTTTTCTGTTCTTGAGAAAAAGATTTTTTCCTATTTATTTCTATGTAAAATTTTGATCCCCCATTGTGGCCCCACCCTACCCCCGCAGGTCATGATTTGAACAAACTTGAATCTACACTACCTGAGGATGCTTCCACATAAACATGACCAATCATGGCTTTGCTGTTCTTGAGAAGAAGATTTTTAAATTTTTTTTCCTGTATATTCCTTTGTAAAATTTTGATCGCCCATTGTGGCCCCACCCTACCCCTGGGGGTCATGATTTGAAAAAACTTGAATGTACACTATCTGAGGATGCTTCCTTATATATATGACCAATCATGGCTTTGCTGTTCTTGACAAGAAGATTTTTAAAGATTTTTCCTATATATTCCTATGTAAAAATTTGATCTCTCACTGTGGCCCCAACAGAAGCCCCCTGGTCAAGATTTGAACAAACTTGAATCTACCGTACCTGAGGATGCTTCTACATAAGTTTCATATTTCCAAGCACAGTGGTTCTTGAGAAGAAGATTTTTTAATGATGCCATTAATTTTTCACGAATTCATAATTATCTACCCTTGGAAGGAGGCATGGCCCTTCTTTGAACAAACTTGAATCCCCTTTACCCAAGGATACTTTGTGGCAAGTTTGGTTGAAATTGGCCCAGTGGTTCTGGAGAAGAAGTCGAAAATGTGGAAAGTTTACATACAGACAGACAGAAAGACAGACAGACGCCGGAGAAAATGTGATCAGAAAAGCTCACTTGAGCCTTCGGCTCAGGTAAGCTAATAAAACTCAAAATTAGCAATGTCTTTGGCGTATTTTTATGAGATAGAATATTTATTTAATCACAATAATGGAAACGTAAGGCAAGAGAAAGCGTACAAATTTGGATTATAAGAAAAAAGATTGATCAACATTTGATCTATTTGATTGTAAATCACCGATCATTGCTTATCATGGATAATGCTTCAAACCATAATAAATGCAAAAACTCATTTGTGTCCCCTTAGATTAAGAAGCCATTCTATCCATCAAAAGGAAACCCCATCTCTATTTTTAGACCACTATAATTCCGCATGTGAAAATATTACGGATTCTGTTACCCTGAAGTTTTCATGAATTGTTGGGCACATATTGGGTTGATTGATATATATCAAAACAGAATCGAAAGAGAAGTACACATGAGAATATATTTTTATTACAACATGTTGACTTAGCCTAACATGTGATTTACCATTAACCATTCATCAGTCAACTCATGACACTTTACCAACTGAACTTTTTCACTGATTCAGACATTCTTGAGATGGTAATAAAATCTACTTTTGATTCAGATGAAATTAATGATACCGGTAATTCTCAAAAAAAAAAGATTTATTCCGAGAGGCTATAATAGCTAGTACTGACATCTTTGTCATCAGGTTATTAAATTCTTAGAGCATGATGAAAGAGCAGGAAATTGATGAGTGTTCAATATTCTGACATTTTATTTCTTTTTAGTCAAAAATATTGTAAAAAAAAATAATAATGACTCTTTTCAAAAAGAAATGAGAGTTGCCTTTATACACATGTGCACAAGCATGACACTAACAGATTGCAACTGAAATAAATTAGGTAAACTATTTATTTTTTTATTACGCACTGAATTGTAATTTATGGAAGAATTTGTTATATTGCCACCCTCGCTTTAATGCCAAAATCTGTCTTGGCCAAAAGGTAACACTGTATTGGTCTTTCAAGAGCCTACATTTTAGAATGTGTTTATCAGGGTTAGGGTTAGGGTTTATGCCATCTACATGCAATATGACAGTCTGTTATTAAATGCAAAGTAACTCTGATCCATTTTCAGTACAGACCTGATATTTGGACATATATAGATACTAAGGAGTTCTATTCTTCATGCAGATGTCAACTACAAGCTTTTGTGTAGTTGAGGTAAGAAATTGGAGAAATTAATTGAGAATGAGTGCAACTTTTTGTGCACAATAGTAACTCCCTCAAATTCATCGAAGCAGAATGAAATGCAAACTTGATCTGTAGCTCATCAAGGTACACTCACTTAATATCCAAAATCAGCTCAATATCTGCAAGCAAATAAGGGGGGGGGGGGGGGGGACAGAACAGTCAGGCAAAGGGACAGACAGCTAGACATACAGATGAAAGTATATATTCCTTAGTATGTTGTTGCTGAAAAGTTTAAGAAAGCTTGAATCTTTACAGATTTTGTAGTTTTTGCTAATCTTTAATATAATTCACCTGTATCCAACTTCACTTGGTTCAAATCCAAGTTGAGGCACAAACCTGCCTATGTTACAGCGATATAAATCAAAAGCAACTATGAAAAGCTTAAGAAAACTCATATTGTTACACATTATAGCTACATGAGTCTCCGCCACCAATCCAAGTAATTTTTAACTGATCTGCTGATAATTGGTGGATGGGAGGACCGTTTTGAAAAAAAAAAGCCAATGGTTGACAGTGCTTTAAAGAACAAATTAATTAACCTTTATCCTCGATCAAAAACACTTGACACTATGGTCAGAGATAAAAAAAATCTGCTTAAATAAAAATGTACCCAAACCTCACCTCACAGCTGATGCAGTACATGCTTTTAAGAACAACTTCCTGTTTACATTGCGCGATAACAGGTGCGCTGTAAACTCTCGCTTGTTTTCTCGCGCGTAAACACACTCGTGATGTAATTTTTAACCAATCAGATTTTAGCAAATTCAGAGCTCGTACAACAGCAGGTCACAACCTATGACCTTTATTCCTTGGCATCAAGACTTTAATAACATTTTACGAGATAACAGGAATCTGCCACAATAAGGTAAGATTAAAATTGAATACTTAGTGTACATACTCCAGAAGAACAGACAAACATAAGTATTTAGTCGTTCATCAGAGTTCTATTTGTACGTTTTCCTGGGCAACCCGGATCTTCAACGCTTCGGCAGCCGCCATTTCCAGTGAACTCGACGGAGAGTGATGAAAATGTTGCCGAAAATGGCAAGAATACAGAACTGTCGATATATCAAAGGCTTGTAAAAGTGTATTCCTGTAGTTTAAATGTAATTGTACCTGACAAGTTATGTTAACTGTATTTCCTTTTTGTTTTGACGTGTTGTAAACATAACCCCACGGCCAATAACACATGGGAAGAGTGCATGACCTTTCGATACCTGTGTTGGCGATACGGTCACCGCATATCTCTATATTATAGCTCGGAGAGGATGTGGTTTGTATGACTGAACATGATATAGAGATGACGATGCATTTTCAGTACTAGACGATAGAAATCTGTTTTCAAAGCCTGCCATTTTCTTTTTGCCCGACTTCTGCATGACCTTTGTCCTCCCAGAGAGAACTCTCGACAGAACTGGGTCATGTGCATACATTATGCTAATTAGTGTCTGGCTTATGTATTGATTTTTACATTGTGCTTCATGTCTGCAAAATGTCACCAGAACTCATTAACACAAGTAATGGTAATAAAAAAAAAAGTCAAAAAGTTTTAGTAACATGAAAATTAGGATGAAAAAAATATATCTTTAATGTTAAAATAAAGAATCTTGTTTTTAGCCAACCTGAGCTAAAGGCTCAATTGAGTTTTTCTGATTGAAGTAGGCCTATATATTAACTTTTTTAAACTTTCTGGGGATGTTTAAAATGGAGTTGTGAGCAATTGTTTTTTTTTTTTTTTTTTTTTTTTTTTTTTTGTTATTTTACATGACCAGTAAAAGACACTGGAAAACAGATGATTTTTGGGGACACTGTTCAATTCAAGTTTAAGTTCAGAATTTTGTGTTTCACCCACCTGAGTCAAAGGCTCTATTGAGTTTTTCAATGTGTAAAATGGAATTCAGAGTAATATATACTTTAATTATTTTACATGACAAGGAACAGACACTAAAGAACAAATGAGTTCTGAGGAGGGGACACAGGGTGTCACTTCAAGCGTTGTATCCCCATCAACAGCATCCTCTGTCTCCGCTGGTCGCATCATCAACATGGAAGGGGGTGGAATTTCACCAGAGAACGTCATTCATGTCATCAACCCATCCAGTCTTGGAAGTCTTTCCAGTGTTGTGAATGCATCCTCATCCTCCACTGCAGGAGTATCAGGTCTTCACACCATTACTATTGCACCAGGGTCCTTCCCAATACCTGTAAACTTTGCCTCTAACCTGCAGGTAAGACTTGGTCCTGCATCACAGTAATTTCAAAAATACTATATGAATACATCAGTTAGTTCAGCTACATGTAAACTTTTTTTTAAATTAATAATGGAGTTTTGATAATTTTAAACATTGATCTTTGCACGGTTGATCATGATCTTGAAACATTTTTTTCTGAGAAATTCTTATTTCATTATAAAGGAGTTTTTTTATTTGAGGATTCCATATATACTGAAAGTACATGTATGTGTAATATTTTTGTAGCCATCTACTAGCAGTGTGAACAATAATGGTGGACAACAGATTTTGATGGCTCCTCCAGAACTGGCAGCCAAGCTGAAGGAGGGAGCATTGCCCACACAGGTTATTCAGGTGCCGAATGCTAATCTGGCCTCCATAGACTGGGCTGTTAAACTTAAGGTATAGTCATTGTCAGACAGTAGATAATCATAGGTAAAGAATAATAGAAGAATAGGATAAGCAGGATAAGGGATATCATAAGACTCTTTTTTGGAGAAGAAGGGGGGGGGGGTATTCTGACAGCTTAAAAATCTTAAATATGCTCTGTATGCCAGACAAGCATCTGTGCATAATAATTGACATTACTATCTGTCTTATCTGTTTATTGATGGTATTATTGATTATGGTATATTTGGAATAATTGTATTCTTTGGCCTAGGAACTTCAGCACAATCAAAGGTTAGAAAGACTGAGAGATGAACAAAATCTGATGCGAGAAAAGGTACAGAAGGCATCATTTGAGAGCAAGTTTGAACCCTGTGTTGTCTGTGGAGACAAGGCATCTGGTAAGTGTATCACAGGCAAAATACACCCCTTGTCTTTCACACCATTCAAACATTTATTGAAATCAAAGGATGTCTGGTTTGGACAGTGTACTGTACATACCTCATTACTTGGATATTTCTTAGATTTTGTATGAAAAGCTATAATGACAGAATGCATTAACTGTAGAACAACTCTCCTTGACAGCTATTTTAGTGTGCCAGTTTGTCATATGTACATGTATGCAACTTTTATTTTATGGTTTTTCAGAGTTGTCTGATCTTTTAAGGTGCCCTAGGGATTGATTTGTTTATAGAGACAGATTTTCACCATTTGTCCATCCTCATAAAACTCACCAAGATTAGTCTAAAGTGAAAGAAAGTTGATAAGATTAGTCTAAAATGAAAAAAATTGTTTAACAGTAATTCAGTATAAACAAAAACAGATTTGAGAGGTAATGTTGCATTGTTTACCAGGTCGTCACTATGGCTGCACCAGCTGTGAAGGATGTAAAGGATTCTTCAAACGAAGTATCAGAAAACAGTTGGGGTACGCCTGTCGTGGTAACAAGGACTGTCCTGTGAATAAGCCACACAGAAATCGATGTCAGTACTGCAGGCTTCAGAAGTGTCTAGCAGTGGGGATGAGAGCAGAATGTAAGGAAATTTTCATTGATTAAGAATGTGTCTTTAATTTTTAAATCTTGTCTGTGAGTCATTCAGTAAATTTCAGTAAAAGTGCAAGAGGTATGGGAGGATGTTCTTTTATATGTAGGGCTAGAAAGTTTAGGCTTGTTGCAACAGAATTGATAAATTCGAAATTTTGGCATACGCTTCTTAAGTACACTGGTCTGATGGTCAGTTTATTAAAGGAATGAATTTAATGGCTACCCAAGTTATATTATACAACTTGAATGGAACAGTTTATGTTTTATGAACTGCTGGGTGGTTAAAAAGAAGCGTAAACTATTCCAGACCAGGTTATATAAAGTATCACTTTAGAAGCCGTTAATTTTTTTCTTATAATTAAATTTTCTATTGTTATAAAACTATACAGAATAAGACCATTTCCTTCAAAAAGGACTTCAATTTGTACAAAATTTATTTGTACCATTAAGCAGATTGATACATGGTTTGATGCAAGTCATATTGTGATGTAGGCAACCAAGATTTTACAATATAAAACCAAAATGGCACATTACAACCAAATTAGTTTCACCACCAGCTTTTTCTATTTTTTTATTTTTAAGAGACCATTAAATACATGAAATAATGATGGGCCAATTGTCACAGATGATCAATTGTCGGTCATTAGGAGCTCTTCGATGTTTCTAATCAATTGCTTAATAAATGTCGCTGACATCACACACAAAAATTATTATGGATAAAATTTTAATTTTATTACTGAAAACCATGTGCGAAGAGTTTTAAAATATTGATGAATTTTCAAAACATCAACAATGATATTTTTACCGCCATTATTGAATGTAGGGTCAGGCTAATCTCAGGAAAATGAACAATATTATATGGTTTTACTATAATCAGAAAAACACAAACAGTACAGATGATCTGTAAACTTCATTATAAACAAGAATACAAGTCCAAATTCTGGATAATTACTTTCTTTAATAACTTGTATTTCCAAGAAAATAAATAATGCAAGGTGGGACTAATTTCAGTAATATTCCCATTCAGTATATTTAATGAGAGAAAAAAATGAATGAGTTAAAGAGTCAAGAGTTAAAGAAATAAATTCTTATTTTCCACTTCATTTAAAGAAAAAAAAACATTAAACATTCATAGGGGCCTACATATAATTAATTTAATGGAGTTTTTGTAAAAAAAAAAAAAAAATAAATAAAAAATAAATCTAAGCTCTAATCTTAATGTTTGACTTTTTAGATTTATTTAATTTAGACAAAAAAAATTCAGTTATAATCGATTATTTATTGATTATGTGCAGCTGATTATTACTAATAATTGATTGATTTTTGTCCAATTGCCCATCAGTGATCACTACCATTACATCAATTTAAAAAAAATCATTATGTTTTTAAAAAAGAATTTTAGGTTGATTGGTAATCCAAAAATATGAATAAGATACATGATAATGGAGATGATAACTGAGATAATATTTTTTTTCCTGTGTAGCTGTACAACAGGAGAGGAAACCTCCAGAGAAAGACCAGAGACAGTTTTCTGCAGTAGCTACATCCACACAGAAAATCTACATTCGTAAAGATCTCAACAGTCCCTCTGCCTCCCTTCCTACATTTACTGGAAAGGTATGTCATGGAAACATCTTAACAGTCCCTCCATCTACCTCCCTACATTTACTGGAAAGGTGTGTCGCGTGAAGGTCTTAAAACTATCACCTCTCCCTTGCCATGTTTACTGAAAAGGTATGTCATGTAAAGACCTCAACAGTCCAATACTTCACCCCACACCCTTTCACTTTCACAGGAAGTATGTCTTTTTAACAAAAGTCCCTCAGCTGCCCTTCCTACTTATACTGGAAAGGTATGTTACACAAAGAAATCAACATTCCTTCCAACTCCCTCCCTACATTTACTGGAAAGGTAAAGTCATGTAAAGATCTTGACAGTCCCTCCACCTCCCTGACTACATGTACTGGAAAGGTGTGTCGTGTGAAAATCTCGAAGAGTGCAACCCCCCTCCCCCTTCACTTTTACACAAAAGTTATATGTCATTTTAACAAGAGTCCCTCAGTTGCCCTTCCTACATTTTCTGGAAAGTATGTCACATTAAAAAAAATCAACTTTCTTTCCAACTTCCTTCCTAGATTTACTGGAAAGGTATGTAAAGATCTAGACAGTCCCTTTGCCTCCCTCCCTATGTTTATTGGAAAGGTGAAGGTGTGTCAGAGATCTCATCGGTCTGAGCAGCTTTCCACGTTTACTATATGAGTCATAGATAGTCTTTCTACTCTTTTCCCATTAATTAGATAAGAAATCAGTAAATACAAATGCTTGTTAAAAATGTAAAGCACAAATTTAAACTTATTAATTTTTTTTTTGGGGGGGGGGGGGGGGAGGGGGGGTTGTATTACATTTTTCCAAAATTTATTATAATTGTGCTATAATGTTGGATTTGAAAAAAAATCTTTTTAACTAATCAGAAAATTTAAATTGAAGTAGAAATTCTTGCTTATCAATTTAATACAGGTAATATTTAACTGTAGGGGTTTATGGTAATGTTTATGTTTGTATTTCTGAGCAGCTAGAAGAGGGTAGTGGACAGAGGGCAGCCAGTAATTTATTGGCTAATCTACAGGAGAGAATAGTCCACACTGACCAGGGTAATGTCATCATGGGAGGAATAGTCCCCACCTCCACAACTACAGGTAAATCTCTCACCTACAGATAGATGTGTTAAGGTAGATACTATTACTTGCCAATTTCAGAAAGAAAACAGAAAAGTGGTCTATAAAAAGGGAAAAAAATTGCAGGCAATGCTAACATAAAATAAAAGAACAAGGCCTTTTTGGTGTGTTTAGCTCTTTCAACACTGAGTAACTTTTATCAAACAAGCCCTGGTACACTGAGTAACTTGGGCCATCACTTAACATTTCACCTTCCATTACAAAAAGTACAGTAACTTCTTTATTTCTTTGAACATTTTAATAAATGACACATTATTAGAAAGGTGAGACATTTCTCATTTAAATGATATCAAATTTATATATATTCAAAATTATTTAGCATGTCAAAAGCACTAATAAAAATCATATTTACATTTTATAACTGATCTTATGTAATATTTTAATAAATTTGCTGCTATGAAGTTTCAAAATCGCTTATGTTCTTTACAAAGTTCAAAAGAGAAATTATTTCCGAGTAAAATGATATGCAATATGTCAGAATTTATTGAAAAATAAGTCCATAATAATAAATAAATAAAACATGGTGTTTCGAGACATCAAGAGAAGTCTGGAGCGTTGAAAGCATGCTCTGTTTTGGAGCCTTCAAAGTCGGATGCCGAGTCGTTTCTCCGACTATAGATTTCTCAACATTGTGAAAAATTCGTATTTTTGTTGTCTAGAGACATCTTTAATGTCTAATTCCCCGATTTTATTAAAGTTTTCATCGTCAGAAAGATTGGACATTTTGTTGTTAACCGCCATTTTGCTTTCTTCGTTGTTTTCTTTGAGATTCATCTAATTTTCCTTATTTTTCCGTGATTTTCGCCATGTGGTCCGCCATATTTATTAACGGATGTTTATATCCATCTACCCATAATTCATAGTGAAAGTTCTTGCGCAGAGAATACTTTCTATTTCTAAGAATAAACATTTACTTTCAGTTTTGTGTCTGAGACCAATGAATCGGTCTACCGTGTTCCAAGACGAAATTTTATCAGACCGATGTATCGGTCTACAGTGTTGAAAGGGTTAGATGTTTTTTTCAGTAATGGCTTTTTTTTACAGATCTGAGCACGTTAGCCAATGTTGTAACAACATTAGCAACAATGAGTAAAAACACTGAGGAGGAGCAGGCACCCTCCAATGGGGACACAGGTTTGAGAGGAGACACATCTAACAATGCTGCCAAGGCTTTTGACACACTGGCCAAAGCTGTCCAGCCTCAGGTAAACTGATAGTAGCTCTCTAAGAGGTGACCAAAAAAGTCAGACTGGGAAATCATGATAGACACAGCTCACTCTGGCATGACAAACACTTCAATACAACTCTGCTAGTTTTCTGTTTTATCAGTAAAAACACAATTTTTGCATGTTAAAAAAACACATAAACAATGGTAATGCTGTAAGTATGCATAGATGAGGTAAAAACTATACACATGTATATGCCGATTTGACTTTTGTAAACGTATATAATTAATCTATCTTCCTCTTCAGTCCCTGGACCAGTCATCACTATGTGACAGCAGTCTAGATCAGTCCGCATTAAGCATGGACCTTGGACAGGACTACAGCAGAGAAAACTCCATTGTAGTGGAAGTTGATGGTAAGTTAACACATCCTCTCCTTTTTTTTAGCTCACCTAAACCAAAGGCTTATGTGAGGTTTTCTGACCAAAATTTGTCTGTTGTCTGTTGCTGTTTCAGCACAACAGTAAAATTTGTTTTGTCCCTGTTGCAAATGGGTGAATTTAAAATGGGTGAATTGAAAGACAACAGCATTGCCTTTTAGTTGCAACTGTGTTTGGGTGAATTTAAAGGGGAAAAATAATTTTCAAAAGTGAAAGGGCAAAAAAAAACAACAGTATACAGTATGTAAAATTGCAAGAACTTGAAAATCAACTGATTTTACTAGATGTATTCATGTTTTAAAATAAATGTTCATATACATATATACTAGGGATGTCAACGAGTACCAGGTTAACCGGGTACTCGATCGAACGTCAGAGTATAGAATACTAAAATCGCTACTCGGTTACTCGGATGTATATTTTTTTTTTTATATTTCAAAGAAAAAGTATATTTTTTTTATCCAAAACTTATAAAAAAAAAAAATGCAACTTCAAAATGAATTGTCCATGTTTATCTTGTAATTAGCGTCCCCCACACCTGTTAATACCCATTATTGTCTGTGGCTGTGTACTTGTTTATACAGTAATTACCGTGACCATTCACCTGGTAAACAGAAATAGATAGTAAGACATATTTTGATGCTAAGTTTGGTTCTCTATGTCATCCGGTTTGGAGCTGGGGTGGTGGGGTAGATTCCTTAACTTTATACAAGAGTGAATCGGCAAAGAGAGATAACTGCTGAGAATGTTCCTATTGTAAACTATGAAAGGCTGCAATGAGTCTCTTGGGATTAATTAACTTTTCTTTTGAAGAAAATCCAAAGCATTTATCTATATCTGTCACATTGAGATTAATGAACACCTCTGTGTGCAAATGAAGTTTGTTTTGAAGTTAAGGTCAATTCTGAATGATGTTTACATTCTCTGTTATGTGGATTTCAATACATGTAATGTTCATACTTTATTTTGATAAAATACACAATGAATTATTTATGATTTTATTGAATTCTAAAAACAAGATATAGATAAAGATATCTTTTTTATAATTATTTTCTTTTTTCTTTCTTTTTTCTGCCTTATGTAAATTCAAGAATACTATTTATTTTAAGAGGTAATCAGATAATAACCTCATTCTATCATTCCTGAAAAAAATTTTTGTTGTAAATTTAGAAGAAAAGATTGAGAGAGCAGTATAATTAATCCCCTGGGATTAATTGATTTAATTGAGTCATTATATATATGATGTTTTTACTGCCTTATGTAAATACAAGGATACTATTTACAGGTTGATAAATATATAGAGCAGTTGCTGTTGCTTATTCTTCTTTATGTATTTTTAAATTTTTGTAATCAAGTAAAATTCTCATCCCGTAATCTACACTCTTATATTTCTACCCCTCAACGGGGCCCTTGCTGACTGGTCAGATTTCTAGTTATTGATGTATTCATTGTTGTCTTTTGTGTTTATTTGATAAATAAATTTAGTGCAAAAAATCTTTTGTTTTGTGTGATGTTTGTGTACAGGAATAAAAAAAACGTTAAAAAAATATCGATGGGGTTAAACAGGGCTTAACTGGTCTCAATAAAATTAACACATTTGTATTTTACAATTTTACCGCGTACCCGGGTACTCGATCAGAAAATCGTCTGAGTAACCGATTATCAAATATCGACCAATTTGACATCCCTAATATATACATGTACTAATAATTTACATGTTTCATGAAATTATACACAAATGATTTCTTTGCTTTCAATTTGAAAGTGTGATTAACTATGTTTGGTATCTGTAGGTCCAGTGCTGACCCAGCAGAATTTTGCCTTCAATCTGACCACGCCCTCCCCCATGCCAGCATATCTCAATGTCCACTACATTTGTGAAACAGCGTCTAGACTTCTCTTTCTGTCCATGCACTGGACACGCTCCATCCCTTCATTTCATGTCCTCAGGTGGGTCAGAAATCTATTTAGAATCAGCTTAAGAAATACAATAAATTGACTTGCTTTAATATATGTCAACTCATGTTTTATATTCAGCCTTAAGTATATAATATATGAATATCACCGTAAGAAGATTTGTAAGTGTTGATTGTTTTCAGTAGGTTCCATTTCAATCATGGCAAATAGTAAACCATGGTCACTTTTCTGTACTTCTGTAGAAGTCCACAAACCAGTATTAAAAGTAACGGAAATTTTTTTTTTAGTCAAGATGTACAGACAATTCTAGTGAAGTCCTGTTGGAGTGAGCTGTTTACTCTAGGACTGGCCCAGTGTGCCCAGTCTATGTCTCTCTCGACTATCTTAATGGCCATACTGAATCACCTCCAGACAGCACTACAGCAAGGTAATCTACAACATTATCTATAATGTAATACAATACAGCAATGTAATCTACAGCAGATCTGTAATGTAATATACCACAACAATGTAATCTACTGTAGTATCTATAATAAAACACTACAGCAAGGTAATCTACAGAAGTATCTGTAATGTAATACAATACGGCAATGTAATCTACAGCAGATCTGTAATGTAATGCATTACAAAAGGTGATCTAAAGTAGAATCTCAAATATTACACTACAAGAAGGTAATCTAAAGATGTATCTGTAATAAAACAATATAGCAATGTACTGTATGTGTACAGAAATTGGTGTATTTAAAACCTTGCGCAATCACTGGGTACTGAGTTGCTGGCACATTCATGAATTAGCGCTACACACTAATTTGCCATGTATTGTATTAATAAATGATTTGTTAGCGGTATTCATGAATTAACGCATCGTTGTCTGTGCCAAAGCCGTTAAAATATGAAGCCCGCTTTTTAAATACACATACAGTATTTTAGAGTAGTATCTAAAGTGAAAATTTGTCCTTTTGTATGTCCAATCTTTAAATGTTAATAATTATAACAATTATATAAGAGATTCCTCATCACCTTTTCTTTATGCAATATTTGTTCTATACATTATTCTTCCAAGTACAGGTGTCACTTCCCTTTGACAGCCCTTAATGGTGCCCTCTCTGGTTGTCATTTTTCTAGGTACTTTTTTTGTTTAATTGATGTAGATTAAAATGTAAAAAGACAGTTTTGTCTACTTTTGCAGATAAAAATTCAGCAGAACGAGTGAAGATAGTTATAGACCATATCCTTAAGCTTCAGAACTATATACAGTCTTTGGAAGCTCTACAGATAGACTCCGAGGAGTTTGCTTACCTGAAAGCTTTGGTCTTGTTTTCCCCAGGTGAGTTAGACAATTCATGTTTATACCCATTATAAAGTCATGAACACTTAAATCTTTGGTCTTGTTTTCTCCTGGTGAGTTAGACAATTCATGTTTACACCCATTATTAAGAAAGCCATAAACACTTAAAGCTTTGGTCTTGTTTTCTCCTGGTGAGTTAGACAATTCATGTTTACACCCATTATAAAGTAAGTTATAAACACTTAAATCTTTGGTCTTGTTTTCTCCAGGTGAGTGATGCTGTAAGTCATTAAAACTAGATGAATTATAAGGATTTACTTCTAACAGTAGAAAAATTGAAATTTAACTTTCAAATTTGATTAGATTTGACATATTAATGATGAGGCTGTTTAGACTGTTTCCTGAAGCACGATAAGAAGACACATCTTTCTTGTCTCTGGGTCAAATTATTCAAATCATGTGCCTCTGCGCAGTATACTGAGACTTTTATCACTTAAAAAGTTATTGAATTCTTGGGAAAATAGATTTGGTAATTATACTTACTTCATGAAGTATGTACTGTGAAAGCTTTCGTTTTTGTGGGGGTTTAGTTTTCATTGTTTTCGTGGTATGAAGAGACCCTTGAATTCATGTACACCAGGAAATGTAAGAATTTAGATAACAGCTAAGTACTTATTCATCCTCGAAATCAATTTCCCAAGAATCAATATTTTATCGTTAAACCAAGAAAATATGATCCCAGAAAAATATGTGACTTTACAGTATATAGCAATGAAATTGGGAGTACAGTCAAACATCAGTATCAGAAATTTGATTGAACTTTAAAAAAAAAAAGCTTCAAACATCTGATTTCAAATACCAAATTCAAATTTTGAATTCATAGTAAGATCTGTGCAGGCCACTTGGTACTTACTTTGACTTATCCCTTATAACTGACAAAATGAAATTTGAGATACCAAATTTACTTTCATTAGCATAGAAAGGATGTGGAGAATATAGACAAACAATGAGACAGTTAGTTTAAATTGCAGATACTCCATCCCTGCCAAACGCTCAGCAGATTGAGAGAGTGCAGGAAAGGGCTCAGCGTGAACTAGCCAATCACATTCGTCAAACACACCCCTCCAGTCCAGACCGCTTGGCCAAACTTTTACTCCGTCTCCCTGCTCTTCACTCACTAAGTCCGAGTGTCATGGAGGAACTATTTTTTGCTGGCCTGATAGGCAGTGTTCAAATAGACAGCATAATACCATACATACTGAGGATGGAGACAGCTGAGTATAACTCACAGATGGCAGGGCAGGGACTTCAAGGGGCTGTAGAAGGAACAGGGCTGGATAGTACCCCCTCTGGTTCCATGCTGTTTGCATCACCACATCTCACAACCACTCAGATTTCTTCAGAAGCAATATCAGCATTGCAAACAACCATTGCTACTACGTGACAAATGTAATGTCACATATTATTTCAAGGAATGAATCTGACACGATGTGAAAAAAAAATCAAAAGAATAAGGAGCAGGATTACAACTAGTGGCTGTTGTTAAGGAGCTGTTTTTGTTAATTGTTAATTATTAATAGTTTAAGAAATCAGATATGTTGTGATATTTTTAAGAAGAGACTAGGATGGATTCTGCAGTGACTGAGAAGAGAATTGTTGAGTGTTCAGCAGTATTAAACTGCACCTCTGCATCTTTATGTATCATTTAGCATTTGCAAGTATTTCATCTAGTGTATGATAAAAATCAGATGAGGTGTAATCTCATTTTATTCTTGTTAATGAACACTTCACTAAGTAACCTCATAGAGAACATTCACACATTTTTGACTTCATTGAACTTTTTTTCCGTTTATATCATTCGAGTGCTATGTAATATGAAAGACGAGATGAATCAGTTATAGCTCACCTGTGTGAACTCTGTGTATTAACTTACTTGTGTTTCTGTGTGCCAGGTATTCTGGTTAGTCCCAGTAATTGGCACGAGTGTTTACCTGTAGGCATTGTACACTTGAAGCCTACATTCATTTTTAATAGACCTGTGTGCAGCTTATTGGAAGTAAAAGTGAGGGATATTGTCTCTGAGCCATGGGAAGGTTAGGAGAACTACTGTTAGTGCTGTTTTTAAGTAGATCACATGTCTTGTGTACAGGTATTGATCCCCTTCAGAAATTATGACAGAAAATTCAGGAACTTGACAATCATTTATTCTGCAAGCAAAAAATCTCAATGTTTTAAATTTGTAAATAATTTTAGTTGAGTTTAAGTTATTTTAATTAGGCTATGAAAAGTGTGAAATTTCTTTTGAATGACCAGTTAACTTGAATGCTTAAACATATTTTTTATTGAATTAAAAATGTGCCAAAGTAACAGGAAAATGTTATTTTTAAATTTTGATCAAAAATAATAGTTGCCTCTTCAACAAAAGTAAAAATGACAAAGAGCTGAGGTATATACATGTATATGGAAGTTACTAATGTCAAAGCTTTTTCATACAGTGAAAGGCTAATTTCACATAGATAATGTCCATCTAAGGTATTATTTCATTTATATACATGTATATATTATGTACATGTCTAGATTTATTACAGTTCTTAAAATATGTAGTTTCCTTGCACTCATTATCTTTGCTTAAGTTGACATTTAGTCATTTTTACAGAATCATTACTCATAGTATGCTGCATTTTAATCTGAAGGTGCTATTAGGACACTTGTAGGAGTGATGAAGAATTTATAACTGTATGAAGACATTTTATATTAATCATGTCCCGATGAGCACTATGTTATAAACTTTGTGAAATAATATTATCTTGTTTGTTCATGTAAGTGGGGATATTCTCTCTGCTGTTGTAAATCTCTGATCTGATAAAAGTCTTAACCTCATTCCATAAAGATCTAGGATTGTGATAGTTTCTCCAGCTCTGTTTTGTCATAAAATATGGATTTTTTCTTTCTTTTTTTTTTTTTTGCATTTAAAAAATTCAGCGTATCAGTTGATAATAGAAAAAGTATACGAACAGGTTTGTTGCTTTGTTACATGTATGATAGTATTTCACAAGTATTATAAATTTGTTGCCAATTTTTCCATAAATGTTTGTTGATGGTCAATGTTGTATGTACTCTGTATATAGAAATATGATAGAAATATGTCAGTATTCTCATTAAAATGAGTATAATGTGTTGTCAAATTCAAAAATGGCAAAAAACTTGGGGTTAAAAAATGCAGCAATTGAAGAAACTTCATTGATTGAAAAATTGAAAAAAATTGAAGGAAAAAAAGGTTTAAAAAGCTTATTTGAATTTTCTGACAACCAAATCGCAAGAGTTTGAAAATCAAATTTTAGTTTTATTATACATATATTTGAAAAAATTTAGTTATGATGAGGTAACTGAACAAGAAGTCAAAACAAATTTTAGAAAAAAAGGATGAACAAGCACCTGTTTGCATTTTTTATTTGTTTGAATGGGGGAAGGGGGCCCAAGTTTTTTACCAGGGAAGAATGTTGTGCTTTTTTATGTATCTGTAAAACAGAATTATCATTGTTTTGAGCCTTCTCCTAAATATCTACTCAGATCTGTGTAACGGATCCTAAAAAAATTAAAACATTTCAACATTGATTTTGTTGTACATTTTGCTTTGTTTGTTATTGTTTGTGTTTCAGGAACAATATGTCATAAATAGTCTGTGAGTATCAATAATGAACATTGGAAAATTGATCAGTAAGTTCATTTGTTATTGGTGAATTTTGATTTAAAGTTGGTTTCACTTCAAAACAATGTATGTGAAATCCTTTGTTCTTTCTTGTGTATTAAAGGTATTTTATTGGAAGTATACACTGCTTTGCAGAAACATTTTAAATACAAGTACAGGTTAATGTTTCACATTTTTGAGTTCTTCGTAGTACCACTAGATTAAGTATAATTAAACATGCCACAAAGCAACAGAAAGTAAACACAATTAAAGTTTGTTCAAATGAAGAGCTACACCCTCATTGTTGCAAAGATAATTGAGAAATAAAGATTTTCTGTTGTCTTTTAAAGAAAAAAAAAGATGTGTTTTGTGAAACACTGATGTCCCTGAATAGCAGCTGAAGGCCAAGAATATAGTTTTTCAGATGTAAATAAAACATCAAGGTCAAGATTTCCAAAATGTTGGTACCTAAAGAAAGGTCTTGTCACAAGGAATATTGAAATTTAAAAACCATAGCATCAACGATTCAAAAAATACAATGTATGGCAAAGGTTAAAGTTTTTCAAAAGTTCGTCATGCGCCGTGGTCAAAGGTCATGAGGTCAAAAATATTCATAACAAAGAAATGCCTTGTCACAAGGAATAAATAATGAAATATGAAAGTTGAGCACCAATGGTTCAAAAGTTTTAGGCAAGGTCTCAAAGGTCAAGGTCAGGAGGTCAAAAATGTTGGTAACCAAAGAAAGATCTTGGTCACATGGAATACACAAGTGAAATTTAGTACCAACCGTTCAAAAGTTATGGCCAAGGTTAAAGTTTGGTAAAATTTTGCAAAAACTCCCAAGGTCAAGAGATAAAATATGTTTGTATCCAAAGAAAGGTCTTTTTCATAAGGAATACACATGTGAAATATGAAAGAAACCAAAGCAGAAAGTTGGGGAGTAAAGACCAATGTATTTTGAGATCTGATGCAAACAGTGGTGTGGTACCACGAGACAGACAATACGTGTGTATGATATGATGTCTGCAGTATTTAATCGAAAAAAATCATAGATCTTAATCTCCTTTACCATGTTGCAAAAACTACGAAGATTTTTGTAGTGGAAAAAAGTCATATTCTTACGACAGAGAACGTCCAGGCCTGGGGACCTAAGAGTCCTGTTTTAAACAGAGCTGCAATAGACCAAGTAGGCTAATAATTTGGAAGAAGCGAATCTTGCATAGTACAAATGTTTTCATTGATACTGCAATAAGATTCACAGCAAGTGAAATTCGTCATCGTCCATAGATTCTCAGCTTTGGTTGTATACTTAAGTTTTGAGTTTAAGGATTGCATTTAAGTTTCTAAACTCTTTTAGTAATTTAAATGATGTGCAAAAGAGAATTCACAGTGCATGCATGATATATCTTGATCAAGAAAACTTCTGGAGTAGAAATGTGATGATAAAATACAAGTAAGAGGGAATGCCTAAATTTTTATTCGAACAAAGAGGTGTTGCATGTGAGTGACGTCATCGTGTATCTTCAGTGAGAGCAAAATTTGTCTGATTCGCGTTGTTCTTAACCCGTTGACATCCGTGAGGAAAATTTTAAAATTCGTTCGTGTTATTCTCTTGAAAACTTTCGTCATGGTAAGAAAATTATTTCTTTCTATATGCATGACATAGAATCTATGTTCTACATTTATTCAAGGAAAAAGTAAAAATGAGTTTGGCGATCATTTAATGTATAAAAAAGTCTTTTCTTTTAATTACGAAAGAAGCATATCTCGTAATTTATTTATCCATGGTCATACTTATCATCACCTCGTTAGTAATTTTTGCTTTTTGATTCGTAAAACTATTAATTTAAAAGTGTGCTCTAGTGACTAACTTTAATCATCCCTAAAAACGTTAACATATATTGCACTTCAAGACTTCTGCACTACATTGGCAGATGGCAGAAGGCACGCGCAGCTCAACAGCTGTAGCTTCTGCTAAGTGGAAGTTTTCACACCATTGACATTCTTTCTCAAAAATTGCGAAAATGGCCCGTAGTATCAATTTGAAAGAATATGAGTAATTCGATCAACATCTGTTTTAAAAGTGAATTAAATATTTATTTTTTTCAAAGGGATAGGAAATGCTGGTAAAATTCCTATATTCTTTTTTAAAATACTCAAACAACATGGTATCAGAATGTAATTGGCTATCAGTAGTATATATGCCAATGTCATCATCGAACTGGACCAGGTTTGTATATTAAAGCGAGCATTTATGACACACAGTAAAGTTTCTCAATCATATGGTTAACGACTGTTACACTTTTTTTCTCCCAACTAACATGATGGTGATCATTTTTGTCATCGTAGCTAATCGGAAACTTTTCCTCCCTTCTTCATATTTAAACTTGTGTATCATATGAAGTTAATAACGGAATTTCTTATATTTTGATAACCCTAGATGGGATTATCAATAGGATTTTATCCGAGACAGAACTAATGGAACTGTTTACCATCTTTCCCTACAAGTAACTCTTACGTTAGCAGCACCGTTCCTGTTTGATGATTTCGTTCATTGTACAGTAATTGACAAAATTACAATGTCAGACTAAAGAATGGAACCGTTCATAAATCAAATTACCCTTAATCAGTTTTGCTATACGTTTGTACCGTGTTATAATTACGTTACTGTTGCCTGCAAAAAGGTTTGCAGACAACCTTTCCCTTTGCAGTGAGTCATTGTAAAAACAGATTGTTTTATTATTTCTCAGGATGAGAAACAGACTGAAAATAGAGAAACATTGCAGATAGTCGTGCATCACTTTGTAGCAGATGTGGTGTTACGTAAGACTTTGAATATCGAAGTCTCCTAAATACATTTCGTCTTCCAAAACACTGTGAAGTAAAACAAAGTCGGATTGGAGGGAGTGATGTTCTACATACATGGGAGGATGTGTAGCATCATTAAAGTCCGCGTATAATTGTATTCACATGTATTTGACGATGAAAAGATCGTGATTCAATGTGCAAGCGTAGCACTAAAAATTCCAATGAGATAAAGTTGTATCTTTTTTTTTTTTTTACATAATGTGTACTTCATTTTTTTCCTTAAGGAAGATTAAAACACTGTTCACTGAAGAGTTCTAATTCTGTACCGGGAAATTTCCGTTAGAGTGATCTTCCCTTTGATGTTGAACACATTATTTACACGATTTTTTATGCCCTGGGATCGAATGATACCGTGGGTATATTGTTTTTGTCCTGTCTGTCTGTTTGTCTGTCTATCTGTTGTCAACTTTAACCTAGCCCATAACTATTGCGCTGTCAAGGGTAAGGCTTTGATATTTGACATGAGTGTACATTATGACAAGACCTATCCTTGGGTACCACCATATATGACCTTTTGATCTTGACCTTGGAGTTTGACCCAGTTTTGCAAAATTTTACCAAACTTTAACCTTGGCCATAACTTTTGAACGGTTGGTGCAAAGGCTTTCATACTTCATATGTGTAGTCCTTGTGAGAAGACCTTTCTTTGGATACCAACAACTTTGACCCTTTGACCTTGACCTTGGAGTTTGACCTACTTTTGGAAAACTTTAACCTTTGCAATAACTATTGAACAGTTGGTGCTAGGCCTTTCATATTTCACAAGTGTTATCCTTGTGGCAAGACCTTCCTTTTGATACCAACAACTTTGACCCTTTGACCTTGACCTTGGAGTTTGACCTACTTTTGGAAAACTTTAACCTTGGCCATAACTTTTGAACAGTTGGTGCAAGATCTTTCATACTTCATATATGTAATCCTTGTGACAAGACCTTTCTTTGGATACCAACAGCTTTGACCCTTTGACCTTGGATTTTTACCTACTTTTGGAAAACTTTTAACCTTGGCCATAACTTTTGAACGATTGGTGCTTCGGTTTTCATATTTCATCTGTGTATTTCTTGGGAGAAGACCTTTCCTTTGGCACCATTAATTTTGACCATTTGACCTTGATGTTTGATATACTTTTGAAAAAAAAACTTTAACCTTTTCCATATCTATTCAATGGTTGCTGCTAGGCCTTTCATATTTCACAGGTTTATTCCTCGAGACAAGACCTTACTTTGGGTATCAACATATTTGATTTGCATTTGAGAAAGTGTAACCTTTGCTATAAGTTGCCATACGGGGGCATCAGTGTTTCACAAACACATCTTGTTTGTTTTTTTCCATATTAGTAAACAAAACCGATTTCTGTTACTTCAATAGATTGTACTTCAATGTTTATATTTTTATGCCCCCGTAATCTAAGATTCGGGGGTATACAGTTTTTGCCCTGTCCGTCTGTATGTTTGTATGTCTGTTCATCTGTTTGTCTGTTTGTCCGCAAAAAATTTAACATTGCCCATTACTTTGATTGGTTGGAGCTATAACTTTCATATTTCAGATGTGTATTCCTCATGACAAGACCTTTTGACCTTGGAGTTTAACCCAGTTTTGCAAAACTTAAACAAACTTTAACCTTGGTCATAACTTTTGAACGGTTGGTGCTAGGGTTTTCATACTTCACATGTGTAATCCTTGTGACAAGACCTTCCTTTGGATACCAACAACTTTGACCTTTGGACCTTGACCTTGAAGTTTGACCTACTTTTGAAAAACTTTAACCTTTGCAATAACTATTGAACAGTTGGTGCTAGGGCTTTCAAACTTCACATGTTAATTCTTGTTACAAGACCTTCCTTTGGATACCAATAACTTTGACCCTTTGACCTTGACCTAGGAGTTTGTCCTACTTTTGAAAAACTTTAACCTTGGCCATAACTTTTGAACAGTTGGTGCTAGGGCTTTCATACTTCACATATGCAATCCTTTTGACAATACCTTACTTTGGATACCAACAACTTTGTCCGTAAATTTGGAGTTTGACCTACTTTTGAAAACCTTTAACCTTGGTCATATCTTTTGAACAGTTGGTGGCTTGGTGCTAGGGCTTTCATTTTTCACATGTTTATTTCTTATGAAAAGACCTTTCCTTGGGTTCCATCAATTTTGACCATTTGACCTTGACGTTTGACTCACTTTTGAATAACTTTAACCTTTTCCATATCTTTTCAATGGTTGCTGCTAAGGCTTTCATATTTCACAGGTTTATTCCTCGAGACAAGACCTTACTTTGGGCACCAACATATTTGATTTTAGAAAGTTTAACCTTCACTATAAGTTGCCATACGGGGGCATCAGTCTTTCACAAACACATCTTGTCTTAAAGTCAAAAAATGACTTCATTAGCGATTACTATTATAGTAGAACTTTACACTTTAAATTGTAATCTTTAGGAGATGCATATTAAGGAGTAATGTCTTCTCAGAAATGACACTGTTTGACATGAAAACAGCAGTAGAGATTGTACGACGATAAAGTATTCGTCTAAATGTCTTTAAATAGTTTTATTTTGACACAGGCCAATATATTTGTTGTCTGATTTCAAAAAAAAAATCGAACAAATATTGATCATATCAGCTAGGATACCTAGTTCCGTTCATGTTTATATCTATGATATATCTATATATCTATATCTATATCTATCTATATATATATATATATATATCTATATATATATATATATATATATATCTATATATATATATCTATATCTATATATATATATATATATATATATATATATATATATATATATATATATATGTATGTATATATATATATATATATATATATATATATATATATATATATATATATATATATATATATATATATATATATATATATATATATATATATATATATATATATATATATATATATATATATATATATATACATATCTACGTATTTTTCAATTAACACTGTTGCCATTGTAACTAAATAAAGAATATTTACTAAATCATTTCAAATTGCTTCTCCAGCGTTATCAAAATACTACTTCTCGTACAGTTTTGTTTATTTATTTGTTTGTTTAAAATGCTTTAAATTGAAACAACGTCAAGATTTACCATATTCTTCCTTTTTAATGCTACTTACAGGCCCGTAGGAAGCAATTTTACTTGGGGGGGGGGGGGGGAGGCACAGTCATACATTTTCAGTTGAGGGGGGCACTATCGCCTACAAATATTTCTTGACAAGCAAAAAAAAAAAAAAAAAAAAAAAAAGGTCATCAGACGTTTTTATTGAGGGGGCACAAGCATACAGTATCTATGTTATCTATAGTAATCTATATATCAGCAAAATTATTGGGGGGGGGGGGGAACGCCCCCCCCCCGTGCCCCCCCCCCCCGGTTCCTACGGCTATGACTTTTACTGTTTGTCTGATTTCAATGAAACATAGCAATGTAGACTACTTCTAACACTGGCGGATTTAAGGGGGGGGGCGTGGGGGGGCGCACGCCCTCCCTAAAATTTTCAAACAATGATATGACTAATATTAATAATGCCAAACTTTGGTACATATAAACTAACCAATACCACTATTACTGTGCCTGGTTTTACTCTTAAAATACACGAAAATCCAGGAACTTCCGGGGGCTTCGCCCCCTGGGCCCCCTCTATTCAAAGTATGATATGATTAGTATTAATAATGCCAAACTTTGGTACATATAAACTAACTAATACCACTATTATTGTGCCTGGTTTTACTCTTAAAATACACGAAAACCCAGGAGCTTCCGGGGGCTTCGCCCCTGGGCCCCCTCTATTCAAAGTATGATATGATTAGTATTAATAATGCCAAACTTTGGTACATATAAACTAACCAATACCACTATTATTGTGCCTGGTTTTACTCTTAAAATACACGAAAACCCAGGAGCTTCCGGGGGCTTCGCCCCCTGGGCCCCTTCTATTCAAAGTATGATATGATTAGTATTAATAATGCCAAACTTTGGTACATATAAACTAACCAATACCACTATTATTGTGCCTGGTTTTACTCTTAAAATACACGAAAACCCAGGAGCTTCCGGGGGCTTCGCCCCTGGGCCCCCTCTATTCAAAGTATGATATGATTAGTATTAATAATGCCAAACTTTGGTACATATAAACTAACCAATACCACTATTATTGTGCCTGATTTTACTCTTAAAATACACGAAAACCCAGGAGCCTTAAGGCGGCCCCCAGACCCCCTGCCTGAACGAAGTTATCCACGCCCCCCCCCCCCAATCACAAATCCTGTATCCGCCCATGTCTAAATACTAGTATATGGTTTCTATTTTTGATTTTTTAATTGCTATGGATAGTGTATTCATCCCTTCCTGAAAAAAAGAAATTTCTCTCTTTAAATATTTCACAATAGCCCTGAAATTATATTTATCTGTAGCATGCCGTCTGTGACGAAAAAGTTAAGAGGAAATCATTATTATTATTCCATATGCACTGACCTACAGCTACAGTCTCCCTAGAGACTTAATACTCTGACAGTTAAATAAAACCAGATTGTTCTGTTTGTTCGATTGACAAGTACTTCTGTGTGATTTTTTCCCTTTACAAACATCTTCACCTTCCCCACTTAAATTCCAATCCCTTATTGTTCTAACCTTACACTATAACAAGTCACTATTAGAAATTAGACTTGAAACCGAACTCGTAACACATTAAGAATGTGAGCATAACAAATATTAAACTTTGTATTGATTCAAATCTTTTGATTTCACAATTATTCCGGTCCGCTTGCACGATTTTGTGACAGACGGACAAACAACTGACCAACACATCTCCTTTCTCGGTTTCAGAAAAATATAATCAGTTTTTTAAAAAACCCCTTTGTGGGGAAAAATGATACTTTGTTGAATATTGCAGAAATTACTGAGAGAAAAATGATTCCTATTTTTAATCATTCTTCTGATGTGTGGAACCCCACCCCCACCCTTTCCCCCCTGGAAAATCCCTGATCCGCCCCTGTGAAGTAAATATTTGCTAAATCAAAAAAGGAGAATTATTTGACATCGAAAGAGAAGCGGAGTTTACATCAATCTAAGATTATTCATCTATGGCCCAGGTCTTAGCTTTCTAAATATATTGGTAAATAAATTAATCAGGTTACACCATTCACAGATTCCAGAGAAGAAATACATTTCCATAAACATGATTTAGACATGGAGTCAGAAAGCATGTTTTCCCCCATTCAGATGATCATTTATGAAAAAGAAATTTCACCGAATAGAATAGATTATAAGACAAATAGCAAGTACTGGTGTTGTAGAGTAGGGTTTCCCCTATAGCCAGTTTTCACAAGGAATCTGTACTCTGGAGTAGGACTCCCCTCGAGTTAAAATCTCCTACTGGAGCCAAATTTCCCCCTTTCTTTCTTAGAATACGATTTCCCTAATTTATCATATCGAAAATATAGGGCTAAATGTATATTTGAGAGTCAACTAATTTTTAATGGAAATATGAGCGTTTAGACTCAAAAGATGTTAAAATTTAAAATTTAGTAAGAAATCTAAAAATATATAGCTAAAATCATTGAGTCTCAACTCAAAATTTTAACTAATAAGAAATTGTAAAGTTAGCCATTCAAAAAATCGTAAGACTCAAAGTTTCAACACCTCTTTTGGCGCAGCGGTACCCGTTTATTCACGAATTTTAATATGTTTACCATGCCACTTTTAGAGATTTAATAATTTGTTTGCCCTCTAACGGACCAGTATTTTATCTCTGGATTTGTGCTTTTTAGAAAGAGTGAGCGAGAAAATTCTAAAATTTAAATTATTGATAGTTTCCACATACATGTACCATTTTGTGAGTATTTGGATCGAGTAGCCTTTCAAAGGGAGAAAAAGCCAAAAGCAAGAAACACTGCTCTTGCAAGCCATAGCACAAGTATGTCCCCTCGACCCCAGCGGTGTAATTTTGGATTTGCATGAAAGCATGCAGTAAGTAAATGCTTTCTTTAAGTTTTAAAAATTTCCCAGTTTAAGAAATTGACCCATTTTTTAAATTCGATGGCAACGGCAACTGGTTTGGATATTTAACCTCTGAAAGTGGGATAGACACACATCATGCATGATACATGCATTTTGATTTTATTGGAGGAAATCGCACGCCATAGTCAGAGTAGGATTTCCCCGGAAAAATTGAAACTGCATGGTATTGGATTTTTGTGGGGGGAAATCCTACTCTATAGCCTTTCATCCGGGGGGGGGGGGGGGAGGGTCCTTCTCTAGAGCCAGTTTTCGGGGTGGGTGGGTGGGTGGGTTAGAGGGAAAAAATAACTCTACAAGACGTGTATATATGTAATAGGCAAACGACAGTAATACAGTAAGTGCTTAATTTTGGAGTTTCTTGGGGATGGTCACCAAAGTCATGATAATTACGATCAGAAATCTACAGCAAATGCTTCAGTGCTTCTGGTATCGAAACAATTAAATATTTTGTAAACAATCACAACTGCTTGATATAGGAAAAAGAATGAAATGTATACTGTCTAGAAAGTCCATTGATCTCATGATTTTTTCATTTCCAGAGAGAATGTATATCTATCCACGTGGGCCAAGCCGGGGTCCAGATGGGCAATGCATGCTGGGAACTTTATTGCTTGGAGCATGGTATCCACCCAAATGGTCACCTGATCTGTGACAAACCAATCGCCGTCAACAACGGGGACGAGTCTTACAACACGTTCTTTAACGAGACCAGCGCGGGAAAACATGTACCACGTGCGATTTACGTGGACTTGGAGCCCAGTGTAGTAGGTTTGTATTGAATGCTATAATAGTTTATTCATATACATATGCTACATAAGCTGACTCAATAGCTGTTCAAGTCGAAGCATACTGAGTACACGTTTTATAAGCATTTCATTCCATTAAAAAATTAAATAGCTAGAAACCGGAAGCACTACTTGTGTTCGCCCAGCATCTTTCTCTAACACACTGGTTTAACTGTTCAACTTTTTATAATGACATTGATCATTTCTGACCAGACGAGGTCCGCTGCAGCAACTACAAACAACTGTTTCACCCTGAACAACTTATCAGTGGGAAGGAGGATGCAGCCAATAACTACGCGAGGGGACATTACACTGTAGGCAAAGAGATCGTCGATCTGGTGCTCGACAAAATTAGGAAACTTGTACGTATAACTACCCTTGTTATGTTGTTTTGAACCTTATTTCATTTACATCTACTTTCAACTCTGCATTTAGGCGGTAATTCATGAGTTATAATATATTCATAAGGAAAATGTATTATTTTTTCAATTTGGGCTTACACTGTAAGTTGAGGAGAAAGACTGAAAATATACCCCCAAAAGAAGACAGTATTCTAATGTTTTATTAAATCAGTTTATTTCGTGTTGATTCACTTGTTGATCATTTACAGGCTGACCAATGCACAGGTCTCCAGGGATTCCTCGTCTTCCACAGCTTTGGGGGCGGAACCGGAAGTGGGTTTTCTTCCTTGTTAATGGAAAGATTGTCAGTTGATTACGGAAAGAAATCAAAACTCGAATTTGCAGTATACCCAGCCCCTCAGGTAGAGAATAATCAGGAGCTTTTTTCACTTTGGGCTTGTTATTTTGTATTTTATAGAATGTAGGTTTTTTGAATGATCCGCAGTCATATATTTACAATGAAGCCAAATAATTAAATGATTTACAAATTCGCACGCATTCCTTTACAATACGTTACGTGTAAATATACAAAAGAAATAAATGTCTTGCAATAATTAAACAAACTTCTAAACAATGCAAATGTTGCATGGAAAGTTGTTTCCAATTTAAACAGCCCCTTTCTCACATAAAATTTCTTAAGGCTATTCATAGCTCGACCTCATTCCAAGCTATGTACAAGTTACATTTGTTTGAGGTTAAATTGTATGTAACCATGTATCCTTCTTTTAGATATCAACAGCCGTGGTAGAACCGTACAATTCCATCCTAACCACTCACACGACTCTTGAACACTCCGACTGTGCTTTCATGGTCGATAACGAGGCAATATACGATATTTGTCGGAGAAATCTTGACATAGAAAGACCCTCCTACAAAAATCTGAACCGTTTGATTGGCCAAATTGTCTCCTCCATCACAGCCTCACTTCGATTTGACGGCGCGCTGAATGTAGATTTGACCGAGTTTCAAACTAACTTGGTGCCCTATCCCAGGATACATTTTCCTCTAGTTACTTATGCTCCAATCATTTCAGGTAAATGAAGCATAAACGTTTTCTTTTTTATTTATAAAAAATGTATTTGAACCCAAGAAAAATCTCTGTAATATATGAAACAAAGAGTATATACAGAGTATACCCGGGTATATAGATTCAGTATACAGTATATACAGAGTATACCCGGGTATATAGATTCAATATACAGTATATACAGAGTATACCCGGGTATACAGATTCAGTATACAGTATATACAGAGTATACCCGGGTATATAGATTCAGTATACAGTATATACAGAGTATACCCGGGTATATAGATTCAGTATACAGTATATACAGAGTATAACCGGGTATATAGATTCAGTATACTGTATATACAGATGATATGTAGTTATTTGTCAATTTTTTTTGAGAACACATAATGGCATTGCTGTGTTTTTGTCCATACACTAAATTTTCCAAACTCTCCAATAGATCCCCCCCCCCCGATTCTCTGATAGAATTGTTATTTTAGCTCCTAATGGACTACATACTGTATTGGTTATCTTCATTTTATGCACAGAGCTTATTAATTCACTGTGGAGCTTTTTCGTTATTTACTGTGGCTTTTTGTCAAAAAATGGCTTTCTTTGGTTCCCCGTATGTTTATTGTGAAAGATGTTCAAGGAGTTTATTTAGAAACAAAACTTGAAACGTTTTAATGATTTCATAGGGTTGATAAAACTTGTAAGTCCAGATAATCAATATCGATCAGTGAATTTTATGCTCCATTTAATAATCTCTGGAGTCATGATGACGAAAAAGGTCGGCTTGGGTTTTCCGGATAACAATACAAATATTGACACAAGATGAATGTATGTATAATGCATAATGAAAATAAAAATTCGTCATACATACAAGTTTGCTTTAATATTGAAAATGTTTTGAACAAATGACAAACAAAAATCTTGAGGATTAAGTCACGTGTTGTCAGAAGCGATGTCTTTCGTAAATATATGCGTCTTTAAAATCATACACAAGTCTTTGTAAACTTCATGTTCAGTTTGTGGGATAGATTAGTCTCGGAAGTGCCCCTAGGCCTGAGTCAGCAAAAACTCTAGAATAGCACCTGCAATTTCTTATAGAAAATATGACAGTATAGCATCCTAAGCACATATCTACATATATACACAAAAATTTGGTAAACTGGAACATAAACGTTCTCCTATGGTAGACATACAGGCCAAAAAAGCAGACAACAGAAGCTGTGTCTACTTATCTCTGTACAAGTCTCTAAATCATCTGGATGTTTTTATTGTTCCTATATATGTGTTGCACTGCACTTTGGTACTACTCCGTGTTCTGAGCACTATATTAGGTCTACAGTGTATGTCATATTGGGTTACATGTATTTTACAGATCTAGAGTTTTAGAAAACTTAATGTTTATTCTATACTTTCAGTGTATTATAACAATGCTGTCTACTTTCACTGTATTATATCAATGCTGTCTACTTTCAGTGTTATCTACTCCGTTTGTATTCAGACTATGCTGTCTACTTTCAGTGTATTATAACAATGCTGTCTACTTTCAGTGTTTCTTTATAAAGATATCTACTCCGTTTGTATTCTGACTATGCTGTCTACTTTCAGTGTATTATAACAATGCTGTCTACTTTCAGTGTTTATTTATTAAGATATCTACTCCGTTTGTATTCTGACTATGCTTTCTACTCCAGTGCACTGTAACAAAGCTGTTTACTTCCAGTATATCGTTACTATGTTGTTGACTTCCAGTATATTTTCTTTACTGTGTTGCTGACTTCCAGTATATCCTGACTTTGTTGTCTACATCCAGTATATTTTGACTATGCTGTCTACATCCAGTATATTTTGACTATGCTGTCTATTCCAGTGTTTTTGACTATGCTGTCTACTTCCAGTTTATCTTGAGTATGTTGTCTACTTCTAGTGTGTTCTAAGTATGCTGTCTACTTCCAATGTATTTTAACTACTTTTTATTCGCGAGAACTTTATTTTCGTGTACTTATGCGAGACAATCGGCTCGCGAAAATGTCATTCTCTTGTATACTTTTTAAAATTATATAGATTATACAGAGCAATAGCCAGAATTCTCGAAAAAATTTTATCCCGCTTATAAATAAAAAATATCTATCTTGCGAAAATTAGATGTCGTGAAAATTTGTTGATGTAGAGTGTGCTGTCCATTCCTAGTGTATTTTGACCATGCTGACTACTTCCATAGTCTCTTGACTATTCTGTCTTATCCCATTGTATCTTTGCTATACTTCTACTCCCGGTGTGTTTTGACTATGCTGTCCATTCCCAGTACATTTTCATTATGATTTTTCACTCCTAATGCATTTTCACTTTGATGTATATCCGGTGTATCTTGACTATGGCGTTTATTTCCAATCCGCTTTATTTTGACTATGCTGTCCACCCTAAGTGTGTTTTTGACTGTGTTGTCTTCTTCTAGAGTATTCTGACTTTTCTCAGGATATTCTCTACATTACACTGTGTCTATGTTTTCTATTCCAGTTGTAAAGTCATTAGGGAATTGATGCTTCCTTCAGTATCGTTATAGTGCTGTCTATACTCCAGACACACATATCTTGTTCCTCATCTTGGTTTTTAATATAATCTTATCCCTGTGAGTTCTGACTAGGTTCTTGATTCTAGTACTTCCAAATATGACTCTGCTCTCTACTCTTGGTTTACATGTACTTTGGTTATCCTGTTTACAGTCTGTGATACGTGGCTGTGCCCTTATACCCGAATATACTCTATGCTCTTGAAACTCTCCTGCACAAAAAACACTTTATAATGCCTAGATATTATTTCCCTTCCAAGAGTAGTTTAGTTTTGTCCCCATTTTGTAGAGACTTTTATTCTGTGTAATTTCGTTCAATCCAGGCATTAATATTAATACCTATGTACATGTATGTTTATGATTGAGACATTTACGTATAGAATTAATTCATCAGATGTTAATGTGTTGATATTAATACTTAAATGTGTGTTTTAAAGCGGAGAAGGCCTACCATGAGCAGATGTCGGTGCAGGAAATCACCAACGCCTGTTTCGAACCCAGTAACCAAATGGTCAAGTGTGATCCACGGAATGGGAAGTACATGGCCTGTTGTATGTTGTACCGTGGTGATGTGGTTCCTAAAGATGTCAACGCAGCCATAGCGACGATTAAAACAAAGCGCTCAATAGAATTCGTGGATTGGTGTCCCACTGGGTTTAAAGTGGGCATCAATTACCAACCTCCCACCATAGTACCGGGTATATAGTTATCTTAAAATACACGTAGTATATGCGTGCATTACATGAAGTATGGCATTGAGGTTTTTATTTTTTCCAAATTCCCATCTTTTCATTTCGACAATAACTTTGCACTTCGTGCACATACATGTAAATGTATATGTGTACCTTGCTTGTACGTTTTTCTCTTCCATGGTTTTGTAAGGTATTTAATAGATTTTATCTGTGTATATAAAAAAAACTGTTAATTAAATGAATATCCTAAGTCAGTGATAGAAGGTATAATGGCGCACCTGAAATGACCTTCAGTATTTGTTGCTTTGTGTAGGAGATGACCTTGCGCAGGTCAAGAGAGCCGTGTGTATGCTGAGTAACACGACCGCCATAGCCGAGGCTTGGTCCAGACTCGACCATAAGTTTGATCTTATGTATTCCAAACGTGCATTTGTACACTGGTACGTCGGGGAAGGTAAGTGTACACCTGTATTGAAGAATATTGTGTTTTCTGAGAAATAAATATCATGATTTGAAATACCTCTAATTTACTTGGACACACGCTCAGTGATGATGGGGAAAATGATGATGATGATGATGATTTTAAGGTATGGAGGAGGGAGAATTTGCGGAGGCTCGAGAAGATCTTGCTGCCTTGGAGCGGGACTATGAAGAAGTGGGCGTCGACTCTGTTGAAAATGGCGCGGAAGAGGACGAGACAGAGGAATATTAAAAGGACCAAGATTTCATCTCATATTTTACGTGTTGACTGTTGTTATATATATGTTTGCATAGAATAAAGGGAGATTACTGACACACAATGTATCACTGAGAAGGGGAACAAACTGTTTCCGATCGAGAATGATATTTAATGTATTTCAAATTTGAAAACTTGTCTCCATTAGCTCAATGTTTATTGCATTCCCAATGTTTGCAACAGTTTACTCTTTTGACATATGTAAGTACTAACATTAAAGGCACCATACGTGTGTACTAGTAATTAATAAGTATGTTTGCGATTTGTAATTCCTTTTTCATCTTTTGATTTCAAATAGAAGCCTTTCGTATTTGTTCTGTAATGCTGCTGGATGCTTGATATATTTATAACTGTTCAATGTCTAAGTTGACTATAGAATTTAATCTGTTTTTTATGCCCCCGTATCGAAGATTCGGGGTATATAGTTTTTGCCCTGTCCGTCCGTCTGTGTAGCTGTCTGTTTGTCCGCAAAAACTTTAACATTGCTCTTAAACTTTTGATTGGTTGGAGCTTTGGCTTTCATATTTCACATGTGTATTCCTTGTGACAAGACCTTTCCTTGCGTACCATCATATTTGACCTTTTGACCTTGACCTTGGAGTTTGACCCAGTTTTACAAAATTTTTCCAACTTTAACCTTGGCCGTAACTTTTGAACGGTTTGTGCTAGGGCTTTCATACTTCATATGTGTAGTCCTTGTGACAAGACCTTCCTTTGGATACCAACAACTTTGACCTTGACCTTGGAGTTTGACCTACTTTTGGAAAACTTAAACCTTGGCCATAACTTTTGAACAGTTGATGCTAGGGCTTTCATTCTTCACATATGGTATCCTTGTGACAATCCCTTCCTTTAGATACCAATAATTATAGCCCATTGACCTTGACCTTGGAGTTTGACCTACTTTTTTGAAAACTTTAACCTTTACCATTTCTTTTGAACCGTTGGTTCTAGGGCTTTCATATTTCACATATGCAATCCTTTTGACAAGACCCTCCTTTAGATACCAACAATTATAGCCCATTGACCTTGACCTTGGAGTTTGACCTACTTTTGGAAAACTTTAACCTTGGCCATTTCTTTTGAACGATTGGTGCTAGGGCTTTCATATATCACATGTGTATTTCTTGTGAGAAGGCCTTTCCTTGGGCACCATGTATTTTAACCCTGGCCTTGATGTTTGACTTACTTTTGAAAAACTTTGACCTTTTCCATATCTTTTCAATGATTGCTGCTAGGGCTTTCATATTTCACAGGTGTATTTTTCGGTACAAGACCTTACTTTATGTACCAACATATCTGATTTGCATTTGAGAAAGTTTAACCTTCGCTATAAGTTGTCATACGGGGGCATCAGTGTTTCACAAACACATCTTGTTTTAATCTGCTAAGGTCATCTTTGAGTGCACGTGCACGAGTGATTAGTCAGAATTATTTGCATTTTGTGTATTATGCTCCTCAGTAATAAAAAAGAATCGTATTATAAAATTGTCATCTCTACTGTTCATATCACTGGTGATATTTATAACCAGACAGTATCGAAAGATGTCTATACTAAAGTCCTTTGTCTCAAAAATCACGGACGGATAATGAAAATTCAAAGCGTTGTTAACGTTAGTGCATATAGGATTATATATATATATATATATATATATATATATATATATATATATTGTATATATATATATATATATATATATATATATATATATATATATATATATATATATATATATATATATATATATATATTGTATATGTATATATATATATATATATATATATATATATATATATATAACAGGCCCGTAGGAAGCAAAGATCATTAGACGTTTTTATTGAGGGGGCACAAGCATATAGTATCTATTTCTTCTATAGTAATCTATATATCGGCAAAATTATTGGGGGGCACCCCCCCCCCCGGTTCCTATGGCCATGTTATAAATCTGTATTTAAGATTTTGTGCATTAAAAATGGATGATAATACAAATTAGTTTTTTCTGAAAACATGATTTATAAACATGGGACAAGCCAACATCCTTAAAAAATTCTGAAATTGGAAACATCTTCAAAATAATTAGTGCAAAATAAATATGACTCTGTTAATTAGAATTCCATTAAAAAAAAAAGGCATCAAAAAAACTGACGAGTGTGCGGTTTCCGAGTTTAAAAATTGTTCTCGTATGACGACACACGTCTGTCTGTTTCTGACAGGTTCCTTTGACTCCGTGGTAACCAAACCGCCCCCACAAAGCACCAGTGTCTTTCCGGAACGTGCTATGTTGCAACTTGACATGGGTAAAGGGGCCAAGATTGGAAATTCCCATTAGATCATTCAATGAACTTCTAATATAAAAATGTAAATGATTAAGGAAATGACTTTGCTTTTATGACATCAATGACTTTTTAAGTGGGCTTTCAATCTGAGATCCGTGCATCGATTAAAACATGTGATGTGTTTACAACATTATAATAAACGTAAAATACAAATTTAAAGTTCCAAGTCCCGGTACTATTCCTGTACCAACTTCCCAAAATATATAAACATCTTGCATTCTTTAATTCTATTTTTAACCTGGTTTATTTAATTGAAATTTTTAGAAGAATTAACAGAGTCTGTGAACTGAATTAAAGTTTTATATGATAGAAATTACGCTTTTATTTTACTTTAAATTAAATATTTTAATAAGTGATCCTCAGGTGTATAAAAATAGAAAAAATAAAATAACATGCGAAGTCAGCATTAGCTTAATTATTTTAATTGATTTAATTAATTTTAAAAAAGTCTTCACCGCAGAGAGAATGTACCACTGTTGTCATGACAGCTACTGACGCCGGGATTCCCTAATTACCTGATTTCTCTATGTCTACTCAAGGGTAAAGACGTAATCAATTAATAGTTAACTTGATTGTCATGAATAAGACTCCAAATCACCGTGACATTCCTGTAAGTTAAAATTAGGCATGATCAAGCATGACAGGGTATTTAAAGCAAACACAGAAATATACATCGATGACCTTATATATTGGAAATATTAAAGGGTTCTCGACTGCGCATGTCTTCAGGTAAATCTGTCGGAAGTATTGATCTTGAGTCAGGTATTGTTCAAAGCTAATACCTGAGTGCCAAAGACAAAATAATTTCATTCAATACACTGGAGTATAAACAAAGAGACGTTGGATTACATGAATTTGTTCACAAAATTTTTACCCGGCGTGGAAAAGTGATGAAAAATGACGACATGAAACCACCGTTAAACGACGAAGCGTGCTTGGAAACGTCAATTGTCATGCAGGGAAAAACCAATGCCGGGCGAACTGGCGGAAGACGAAAATTGGTAATTCATTTCGATATTCGGAACACTGTGCTTGTGGCCGATTCAGTAACTAAAGTATCGATGGAGCAAGCTTTAAATAGTTTTCTGACTGGAGTTGCGTGGGGAAGGGCTAATAATTCAGAATGGCATTGGCATTCTTACACTCCCTCTCTCACTCCTCCCGCTCCAGGTACCACAACGATTTACAAGTTCCTAGAAAAGTTACTGGTTAAAACTCCGGCAGATCGTACCATGCTGAGGATTGCCACTGGAGACTTTACCCATACGGCTATGGGTGAGGGTTTTCTTCCGGTTTTCGAGGATCATCTTCATCATTTGAGATGGATGCACGATCCAGTAGAGCATCTCACCATGTGTGGCAAAAATGGAAAGCATTACCACTATATCCTACCGTCTGTGTATCGTGTCATCTACAAGCTGTGTGAAGATAATCGAGATTTCTCTGTAGTGTTCAGGACGTACGGGTTGGATGCTAAAAACGTACTCACTAGTCTTTCTCACGGTTTGACTGGAAAACACCCCGATTTTCCCACTCCTTTGGACATCGATGTCAATTTAACGCCTGGTAAAGTCTATAGAAAACCAGACGAACCTATTGTTTTCGAAGTGCAAGACAAGAAGTCTAGAAATGGAGAAGGGACTTCCGTTTATACAGGTGACCGTGAAATTTACACAATGCTCAGTCAAACAGAGGGGATATGTGCCTTTCAGGACGATTTTTTGTGTTGGCAAGGTAATACATATCATCATCGAAGTGCCAAACCTCTGTATATAGACCCTTTTGATAAAGACGTCCATCACATTTTCTTTGATGACAACATTCGGACGTTCGAACACGACAGTATAGTGGATGTGAGAGTGTTCGAATCACCGGAAGCTAAAGAAGCGAGAAGTATATCCAATAAAGAGGCGGTTCAATACGAGAAGATGAATATGGTTCAGGCAGACCTTTTAGAAGCAATAAAAGATGTTGATTACTTCGTGAAAGCTGTACGCACTTGTGAAGAAAGATATTCGAAATATTTGGAAGAGTTTGCGAATAGCTGATCAGAATGTGTGATTTATTTCTTTGATAGATATTTTACTAATATAGAGTATATCTATTAGATGCTATGTTGAACTCTTACGATGTCTTAAGTTACTGAATTCATTTTTGTCCAATATCTTTTATAGAAATACACATAATAACAACACTTTTTTATCTAACGGAAAATTCTTGAGTCATATTAAGTATCACTTATAATATATTTCTTCATTATGGAAAATTGCCAACTTTTTATTATTAAGACACACTGACCATCAGAGCTTTAAATTTCTGCTGCCACGTATATTGGTTTCGAGTTATTGATCTACTTAATTCTCAAGGTAGTTTGGAGGATCAAATGGTGCGTGAATAACGTTTGTTTACGCTTTTAGCTGTCACCATATTAAAAATTAAAAGTCCCCCTAGTCCATTTTTAATTCATTTCATCAATTTATTTTTCCACCCCTTCACAAAACTATAAAATATTTTATTTTTTATATGTTCTAAAAATTGGATTCTTAGTCCACAATACAAATTAAAACAAAATGTCCACTAGACCCATTTAAATTTTATCGCTGGTTTAAAATTCGAAAGGTTTTGCACGTAGTCAAACGTTAGGTCTGGGTGTTTTTCCATGAATACTGTGCTCAATGTTCTGAATTTAAATTCTTTGGAAGCCAAGGACAGCGTAGAAGACTAGAATTTTAGTATACGTTATTTAATCTCATTTAAAAATATGAGCTGTTCTGTGATTTAATCAATTAAATTTTGTACATGCATTTAATGTCCTAGATTTTTATTTGCAACAGGAATACAGGGTTGATCATGTGGTGATACTCGATATGTGATATAAATCAAAAGTAATTGTACATGAACATTTATATATTAAAAATATTTATCGAGAGATTTATGTATAGAGCATTTCCGTCCATTTATCTTACGTACGTATGATATACATGTACATCAACTTCGGACGTTATGTGCAATACCTTTTTTCTTGTTCTTTTTGCTTGCTTGTGAGAGTACATGTACTTCTATGGTAATGCAACCATGACAGAGAAAATCGATCATTCTAACATTTCTCAATTTGCTGATTGCACGTACTATAATACATTTTTTTTTATATTCTCAATTGATTTTTTTTATTGCTCAAGACCCACACTTTATAACAGTATAACAATGAGCATGTTATATTAAATACGTATGCGGTTAAATACAATCTCTGGACAACGGGATTCTATAGACAATATGAACTATTTTGGATTAAGTACGAAACAAAACTCAAAAGTAGTCCCATTTATGATAGACTGAACGTTCATTTTTAGAAGTACATGCATGTATGTGTATATGTTGGAAAAGCAATGTATGAAAAAAATGAATAAAATGTCTAATACTCAAGCTATTTGTGTTTTAGTGAAAAAAATATTATGACCTACATTGAAATTACTAGTATGTTAAGGTCCAGTGCTCTCTCTCTCTCTCTCTCTCTCTCTCTGTCTCTCTCTCTCTCTATATATATATACCGTATAACCGGTATTTTCTGCCGTTGTCCAATTTTTGCGGAATTTTGCGGATAGGACAAATCCGCAAAAATTACAATCGCAAAATATTTTTCAATATTCATATAGATATTTTGTATATGCAATTATGATAAGTGGTGCGTGTGTCTGACAGGGTTCTCATTAACGCAAGAACCTGCGTACTGGACGCAGCAAAATTATTTGGAACGCAAGGTTTTTAAAAGCGATGCGTCCGCAGACTCATGAGTGGACATATCCTCGTTAGCAAGAAAATTCGGGTGTCATCGAAATTCGAAGATTTTAGATGTTAGGATTTATCCAAAACATATTGAATCAGAACCTTCCTGTAAATAATATCATAAGTTGATACAAAAACATCTTTACTTGTACCTATTTCGCAATTATTAATCCAAACTCCGATAGCTGCAAACAACACATGGTAGCTTTTCTTGTTAAAACACTTTTTTTAATCTTGTGTTTTATATTGAGACAATAATTACTGCTTGTATACACAGTGTGGCTTGATCGTCTCGTGAATTTCACCTAATGCAGACGACTGACAGGATTAGTTACGGCTCAATGCACATGACACCTGTGATTGTTAACCGTCAACTTTAGGGTACTAGATTATGCAACTGTTTGTTTTAGCTTAAAATATAAACACCAAATTAATTTTGATGGCAGTTAATTAGAAGCGTATTTTAGAATATGGCTTGGATGCATTTATTATCATTATCTATATATTTAAATATTTTAATAGATCGCATAAAACGTCTGAATAAAGATTTGTATTGTTGTTTGGGTGGACTGACACTGCATTAATTCATTTCAATTGGTATTCGAAATATTTTTACAAAAACTAACTAAAAGATAGTAGTTTAATTAAGCTTAATAGCTTAATACCAGTTCTCATACAGCTTTGATCAATATGTCTTAATGAATTTATAAACATAAACATGACAGCGTTCTGATAATTCATAAAGTTTAGTGATCGGACCCCGTAAATAAATTTTTGCGGTATAGTGCAACCGCAGAAATTGAAAACGCAGAAATTAATTTGCTACCTTTTAGGGGTTAAATCGCAAAAATTTCCAACCGCAGAAAATACCCGTTATACGGGGTATATATATATATATATATATATATATATATATATATATATATATATATATATATATATATATATATATATATATATAAAATATGCTGTAAACGTACTTTTATTCCGTGGAATCTCAATTTCTGTTCAATCCGCGAATAGGAAATTACGCGGATACCATTGTAGATCATAGATAATTAAATACGCTGTGTCATATTTGACTGCGTACATAGCGTTAACTAACATACACAGAAAAAGTACGTCCACATTATATATACAGGGTGTCCCAGAATATATGATACCATTTCAAGATTCTGTAAAACCTAATGTAATGAATATTGAATTACAACAAATGCATTATAAACATTGCATATACTGTCCAATTTTATTTTAAAGACATGTATGAAAGAAATTGGCCAAGGGATGTGTTTGTGGCAGGTATTTCAAATGGTATCATATATTTTGGGACATCCTGTACACATGTAGATATATGGAAATATGTCTGCCCTTAGAAAAATCAACAGTTTGAATTGAAGATTTGAGCCTTTTATATATATATATATATATATATTACCTGAAAAGAAAATCTACAGTTGTTCATTGTTTAGTATTTGATTCCAAAAGAACTTAATTTCTTCACAAAGATATCATGTTGTAAAATTTGCATTTACCTTCCCCTAGTAAATTCCAAATATACAACATATATATATATATATATATATATATATATATATATATATATATATATATATATATATATATATATATATATATATATATATATATATATATAAATATAAAGCACTAAAAACCAACAACACTGTATATCATAAGTGTCGGATCTACTAAGTAGATACAAGGTCACGGATGGAAATTTATATAAAGCACTAAAAATGACCAACGACACGAACAATAATAATTGTCAAATTTTCGGGACGACCTGTCCCTCAGGACAAAGAAAAAAGTTAAGAAGTCATAAAAACAAAGGAAACAGAGAAGCAAAAACAACTAGCACTACTACTAAACTACCAAACACTAAATATTTACAATGTTACATGTTTAATTTGGAGTTTATAACAGTTGTGAACAAAGAAATCCGGAGCGCTATGAATTGCGTCCGGTCTATCGGGTGTACTCTGGTGAAGTGTGATTTACATAATTGAACGAATTAATTATCGCTAATTAATCACGACCAACAGTAAATCGTACATTGTCTTATTCTCTCAAAATAGCGTAACTCTACACTGTAAAAAATAAGTGTTTAAAAAATAAACACCAAATTGCCACAGATAATAAACACTTTAACACGTTTAAAATTTAAACACTTCGTAAAGTGTTTAAGAAATAAACACGTTAGAATGTTTAAATTCTAAACACATGAGGTTTAATATTTAAATACTTCCTTCTCATTCTGTTTAAATACTAAACACTTCAAAAACACAAAACGTTTAAAGACTAAACACTGAATAAACACAAGGAGTTTACTAAATAAACACCGTACGTGTTTAAAATTTAAACATTTCATGTTTTATTAATAAACACGTTCAACCTAAACACTTAAACACTTAAACATGTTTATTCGATGCAACAGTTAATAATCAATTAAACATGTTTATACGTCATTTTTTAAACACTTCAACGTGTTTAATTTACAAAATAAATAAACACTTAAACGTGTTTATAAGTTTTCAACATTTTTATTTGAAACAAACATAAAACAGTACAAAACACACTGTTCTTGATGATGAACATGTACATAAAGCTTAATTAATAAATGATTTAATGTTGAACAGAGATTCAAACTTTATAAACAATTATAACATTTATCAACACATTTGCTAACACACACATGTAGATACATAATTCAATTCAAGTTGAAAGATAGAATTATCAAAAATAAAATCTAGCATGAACATTTAAAACCTGCATGTGAACTAAAATTCAATAAAATTGGTGGCGGGGGGGGGGGGGGGAGGGGGGTGAAATAGGAAAATCGCTAAATAAAATGAAATATTATTTTTCAGGAATAAAATTTTGAAAATTTATCTTAAAAAGGGACAGGGCGTCCATTACATCTTTTTTAATAAAACAAACTAATTCATAATTAAATATAATGCACAAAGACTGAAAATGTTATTTATTGCCTGGGTACGGGATATATACATTGTGTATGTATTGCGGTTAATAAATCCAGTTGTACCTGTATAATTTTACTTTCACTAATATTCAGAGTTTTAACAAAATGAAGAAAATTTCCAGTTTTTACCTGTAAACGACTAATTCATTAAATATTCTTGCAACTTCACAAGAGCTGCCGGGGTATCACTCACTAAATGTCATATAATATTCTAACCGAGTTAACAGTCTCCACTGCTTGTGTGTAAAATTCAGGTTCTTCTGCCACGGATGATGATCTCCAGTTTTCCATTTTCCAAAATTTTATTCAACCTTAGGATTTCTAATTCCTTCTTCTTATCAGAAATATCCTGAAAAATAGATAGATAAAAATATCCACTTGACTATGCAAATTCAGAAAATTATCTGTAAAATACGAAAGCCTATTAGGATCAAACTACGGTAAAAAAAAAATTTAAAAGGCGTTATAACGCCTTTTCAAAAGGCGTTATAACGCTAAAAAAGGCGTAATAACGCCTTTTTAAAAGGCGTTATAACGCGGAAAAAGGCGTAATTACGCCTTTTTAAAAGGCGTTATAACGCGGAAAAAGGCGTTATTACGCCTTTCCAAAAGGCGTTATTACGCCTTTGTAAAAGGCGTCATTTCGCCTTTCCAAAAGGCGTAATTACGCCTCGTTTTTTTTTTCAATACATGACTTACTTAGCCCATCTTTGGGGCTGATTATAATTAGATTTCCAGGAAAAAAGATTTTTAAATGTGTAAAATATTTTCAGTGTTAAACCAACTTAGTCCTTCTCTGATGCCAGACGCCTCTACCAAGGTGCATGGATTTCAGAAATTTGGTTGAAGGCTAATTGCTCATTATACCTATGCAAATAGTTTGCCTGTTTTTTTTCCAAGAGGAAAGAAAAATATTTCAAATTTGACATGAATTTTTAATACGTGGCTAGCAAAGCCCAAAGCTGGTTTTGCCTATATCCTGGATTTTCAAAAGTAGAGTGTTGACTTCTCTTAATATGCATATGCATGCAAAATGCAAACAACTGTCTGCGAGATGTGCAGGAATATAGAAAATACTATAATTTATAATATAATTTATAATATGATATCATAACTATAATCTAAATATTGCATAAATAAAGATGGCTTTGGTTCAATCTTTCATATATTTACTATTTTAAAATAACGCCTTACCATTTTTGGATATAACTTCTTTTCAAACAGGCCGGTAGTAAGAATACGGGGGGGGGGGGGGGCTCCCCCACCCCACTTTTTGGGAGAATAGTCTTGCTATAGTTTAAATATAAAAAATCATTTATTGATTGCTTGGATCCTTAACATTTTGTTGCAGTATGGTTAAACTCAGGCAAGTCATTGCATTTAAAAAAAGGTTTACCGAAAAGTTAGAAAAAAGATTCACCTCAAGTTTAGGCAGTTTATGGGGGGGGGGTGCTTCTTGTTTTTTTTTTTTTTTTTTATTGCTTGTCAATTTAATGGGAGCCCCCCCCCCCCCACTTCAAAAGCATGGGCCTGTCAAAGACATAATAATGGCCCTTCAAAAGGCATAATAACGCCTTTTTGAATGGCGTATTAATGCCTTTTAGAAAGGCGTAATAATGCCTTTTAGAAAGGCGTAATAACGCCTTTTGGATAGGGGTAATAACGCCTTTTTAAAAGGCGTAATAACGCCTTTTGGAAAGGCGTAATAACGCCTTTTGGAAAGGCGTAATAACGCCTTTTGGAAAGGCGTAATAACGCCTTCTGGAAAGGCGTAATAATGCCTTTTAGAAAGGCGTAATAACGCTTTTGGATAGGCGTAATAACGCCTTTTTAAAAGACGTAATAACGCCTTTTGGAAAGGCGTAATAACGCCTTTTTAAAAGGCGTAATAACCCTTTTTTCGCGTTATAACGCCTTTTTGAAAGGCGTAATTACGCCTTTATTTGTGTTATTACGCCTTTTTCCGCGTTATAACGCCTTTTGAAAAGGCGTTATAACGCCTTTTAATTTTTTTTTTTACCGTAGTTTGATCCTAATAGGCTTTCGTAGTAAAAGAATACATTGAGATAAAAAAAAATTGTTATCCTTCACGCCAGTTTTAATTATATAATACATACTGAGAAACAAGTTTGAAATAAAAATCTGCAATACAAATAAATCATGTAAGCATACAAACAGTGTATACACTAAAAAATTAAATATTAATGTACCTGCAGGAGCAGCCCAACAGCAACAATTAAGAGAAGGGGGGGGGGGGGGGCTACCCAAGGCATTTTCTATCATGTATGGTAGAACGGCTTTAAAACTTGCTCTGACAGAAGATGTCTTCTCTGTAAGTACAGCTCTGACACAGTCAGTTTTAACAGCCCCGTTACAGGCCGCAGCTACAAAATACTAGGGAATTTGTCCTGTCAAACAGACAACTGCATTTATCATCTGTTGCAAAGCTTGCTCCAAACAGTATGTTGGTGAAACAGGAGATCTCTGCAGGAGAGTCAATAATCACCGTTCTACCATTAGGACCAAAAAACTCAATGAACCCGTTGGGGAATATTTCAACCTTGAAGGTCACAAATGGGAGGACATGACAATAGTGGTTATTGACCATAATCCAAGATGGACAGACGCGCAGAGAAAAGGCAAGGAAAAGTTCTGGATGCACAGGCTGAAGTCATTCCGCCCTAATGGTATTAACAAACTTAATGACTTCACCAGGATGAACGTGAACTAGACCCAATTAATCCCGGATTGTAACAAACAAGTTCATTCTCTCTATATAGTGTAAACTTTACCGTTAATTCGTATTAGCAATCCTGGAACAACCTACCCAAATATTTACAGCTTACATTTTTGTTTATTTCTTTTTTCTTTTTTCCGATTTCCAAATTTATAATATATCCAAATTCATATTTCAAAATTGTCCTTCCATATTATCTTTCTTTAATTTCTTTTTATCATGTAGAGTTACGCTACTTTGAGAGAATAAGACAATGTACGATTTACTGTTGGTCGTGATTAATTAGCGATAATTAATTCGTTCAATTATGTAAATCACACTTCACCAGAGTACACCCGATAGACCGGACGCAATTCATAGCGCTCCGGATTTCTTTGTTCACAACTGTTATAAACTCCAAATTAAACATGTAACATTGTAAATATTTAGTGTTTGGTAGTTTAGTATAGTAGTGCTAGTTGTTTTTGCTTCTCTGTTTCCTTTGTTTTTATGACTTCTTAACTTTTTTCTTTGTCCTGAGGGACAGGTCGTCCCGAAAATTTGACAATTATTATTGTTCGTGTCGTTGGTCATTTTTAGTGTTTATATATATATATATATATATATATATATATATATATATATATATATATATATATATATATATATATATAGTACACTATGGTGCAAAAATGTTGTTATAATGTTGTGATTTAATTTAACCTACATTAGTCGATAGTTCTTGCGAAGCTTGAAATCTAGTGCACAAGTACTACTTAATTACCAGGGAAATTTAATGTATGTCATTATTCGTCTAAGAAACCTTGGAGACGGAAACCTAGACCCATCCTCTTTATTTCTTTTACTCATGCATACCAGATATGTATATGCCCTCCCTCAACAGAAAATAGCACTTTGACTTTCAGTTTACCAAATGTAGGTCCACAGCCCATCTCACTCTCCCCCACGGTTAGACAGTTAATGCTAATGAATGAAGTATAGTTATTCCCTTTTACAGATCACCTTCTTTGTTTTGTTTCGTTTTGTTTTGTTTGTTTTCTGTTTTAGTTCTATTCATTTATTAATCAATTAATTTATTTATTTTTATGTTTTTAAAGACATAGTGCTCATCTCCTAATCAAAATATTGCCCCTCCTCCCATTTTCCCCGATCGAAAAAATAATCTTCAGTAAGTGCCTTCTCTTGATAGAGGAATGTGCAATTGAAGGCTACAAAATTCCCCAATGTCTGTGTGTGTATGTGTGTGTGTGTGTGTGTGTGGGGGGGGGGGGTTAATGTAATATGAATGGTATTTATGAATTAATATTTACATTTCCAATGTCTTTGTCCGAGATAAAATTACAAATTGTAAAAATACTTTATTTCTACATAAATCTACTGGTTCATCGATCGGCGCGGTTAAAAAAAATCACGTGCGGGGCGGGACAAATAGAGACAGAAGCGGGGCTATTAGCACGGGAATTTGCAGAATCAGGAGCATGTAAATATAAGGAATAACTGTCTTATTTTTTGGATTCATGACGATGATCAATCGATTGGCTTGCGTGATAATTTTATGCATAAACGCCTTCGACGTTTATGCAAATTATCACGCAAGCCACTCGATTGATCACATCATGAATACAAAAAATAAGACAGTTATTCCTTAAATATAAGAAATACGAGTAACATTCTAAGGAGGATTCACTACGTGCACTGGGAAGTTTATCTCATTTTGTTCAACACTCAGATACCTTTTTGAATCTTAAGCCCTAGTATATCATATTCTCTTTTTGCATTCACTATATGTAGCGCTTCTTGTGTTTGTTAATTCATAAAGAGTTGGGTATAGTTTGAAAGAGATATAGATGTAGAGGTTTAACCAAAAAATAAATAAATAAATAAAAAGGAAACGAAATTGTACTACATTTGGCCAAAGTTAAAAATTTTGTATTTCTGAGTTCTTCATTCATGAATGCATAAGCTTGAGCTATTTAATTATATACATTTGTGGTATCTCTCTATTATATAAACATGCAGAGAGCAAATATCTTCATACCTGTATGAAGTTTTTCAAAGGTCATAGGTCATTACGTGACCTAATCACACAGCGCAGTAATATCTACATAAAAAGACTTATTCCACTAAGCAATATAGCATGTTTTTCATGCATAAAAATGTACAAAATACACAAGTAAATTATAATAATCATTTTATTTACAATGTAAACGAGTATTTAATACAGTTTTTGATCGGTTTTACATAGAGAATAGAAAACTACATGTTATAAGTTCCATGTCTGAGCTGCATAGTCTCAACGTTTACCCTTATTTTTCTCGCAGACCTCTGAATGCTATAATTTTTTTTCCATTAAACTTTACTCACAATAAATTTGAAAATCTGTAGAAAAATATCAATGTAATGCAATCACGCCACGAACAGCTGACAAACACTGCACTTTGAAGGGTAGGCACACCTCCATCATCGAGATCGTTGTGACGTTGTCTTAACAATGTAAGCTGTCGCCAGTGTCTCCATGTCAACATCATAAATTAAACAAATATGCCTTACTGAAACCGTAGATTTTAAGTTTTTGATCAAATTTTGTACTTGATTTCAAGTTATCTGGTCCGCACAAGTGTCTCCATCCATCCCTTTCCGACCGAAATTCCTCCAACTTTTTATTATCAAACATCGGACGTGTTTCTTGTGTTTTTTAACATCGAATATGGGTTCTCATGAATACAAAAATTCCCAGACACCAATATGCTCACTATAATTGATCACAAGTAGCCTTTCACAGAATATTCCCTTCAAAACAGAATCCTTTGCCAGATGAATTTGAAGCGTAACCGCTTTTCAAGCCGATTTACACCTAGCGTAATTTGTCAAAATCTACGACGTACAGTTAGTGCAATATTTATATTCGATTACATTCTATTGTCCGTCTCAAATGTGTATATAAGTAATAAATAACAAGTTTAAAAACTTCAATGGGAATTGAAGTGGGTCGGTACGTGATCAAATCTTCTGAGAAGGCCTTCGGCTAATTCAAACACGCCGCGACTACAATCAGGATCCAATTTGTACTGTAATACTTATTACATATACATGTAGTTCCCTGTTACAGTGAACAAACCTTCCCATTTTTGTCTCGCTCCTCCCATTTTTTCCCACACCATTCCTTCAAAGTACTACTGCTTACCCTGTTCGCCCCTTCACATTCTGTAACCTCACAGAATATAATAAATGAAGTAACGTTATACCATTGATTATATCTTATAGTAAAATACAGTTATACTCGAATATAACATTCTATAAAATAGTGGGAACATTTGTTAGAATAAAAAATGCAATTTAAACTCTAAAAAGACATTGCCGCCTCGATTCATAACACTGACAATTCTGAACTACTTTATGCGGTAGGGTTTGTGGAAGAACAAGTAACTAGTCAGTAAGTCGGTTGAATGAAATTGAGGCGTAGGAATATATACAATCTCGGAAGAGAAACTTCAACAGAATAACGATTCCTGATTATGTGAATGGTAAGTCTTCAAAATGAAAATATTGCAATTTTTGTGAGTTAAACATATTCTGAGACAAAAACGAGCTGAAAGTGGCCGGATCGGACGGACAGCAAGCTGGCGAGAATCGGTGAAACACTAAGAAATGACGCGATTGAATAATTTATGATAAGTGTCTAAAACAAAACATCCCAAGAATTATTTTCAGCAATATAAGATAGATGTTGGGCCTATTTCGTCGTAATAAGAACACGTTTTGAGATCCATGTGCTCGGCAGGTGCCCGTTGTTTTGGGCGAGTGCGCGCACACTCCAGCGCAGTCGCATTCTCTGTCCCCCGCCCGTAAAGCTGAATGCGCATGTAATCCTGTCCATATTTTGAATGCGCAGTGGAACTTTTATTTATGTAGACTACACGCGATAATATTAATCGTCATTCGGTGTGTCTGTTACAATTTATACTCGTTTACCCAGAAACAAATTCAAAACAAAAATGGCGAACAGCTACCAGGGAGATGAGCATCTGTTGTAGGATTTATTCCCCTTTCTCTTGTGTCATTATTATCGTCCATCAGCTGATTGCTGTACACATTATCATGATTATCACATGTATCATGAGTTATAATAAGAGATGGTGGTGGAAAAAGGTGTTCTTGAATCAAAATTGTTTATCATACTGATGAGTGTATAAGCCTTTATCATGCATCAAAGCATACATCTATACTGTTATGCAACAGGAGAGGAGAAAAATAAGAAGGACGGACCAGTCTGGGATTTGAACAAGGGCCCACTGAACCTCCATCAGGTGCTATACTGAGCTATCTGGCCACTAGCAATCAAACTCGTCTGACCGCCACATTCCTTCCTTCTTAATGGTCTTCGTGCCCCCAAAGACACAAACCCAGACTCTTCCCTGGCAGGTTTTTCACCTGTCATTTTCAGGGCACGGCACTTAATGCAATGTGAGAGAAGAAAAATGTGGCAAAACAGACCAAGATTTGAACACGAGCCCCGCAAATCTCCATTCAGGTGATCTACTGTTGATCGAATCCATCTGACAGCCATGCACATTCCTCCCTCCTTAAAGGTCTTTGGCCCCTGAAGACACCAACCCAGGCTCTTCCCTGGCAAGTCTTTCATCTGTCACTTCCAGGGCATGGCAAGGCACCAAAGGCCAGGATTCGAACCCAGGCCCCCTGAATCTCCAGTCAGGTGCTCTACCGAGCTATCTGGCCACCAGATATAAAGCCCGTCTGACCACCACACATGAATCTAGTTTTCTCTTTACTGTAAATCACCTTTTATTTGCAAGAACTTTATTTTCATGTTATTATGTGAGATGGTCTGCTTGCGAAAATTTCATTCTCGCGTACAAATTTTTTGTTAGTAAGATTATACACAATACCCAGAATTCGTGAAAATTTTGTCTCGCTTAAAAATACCAGATACATATCTTGTGAAAATAAGGTGTTGCGAAAATTTTGTGATCTACAGTATTTCATTCATCCGTAAAAAAGTTGTATTTACACACAGAGAGTATTGGAAATCAGCTCATAAAATGGTCTAAAAGGTTCTATCAATGGTGGCCAGATAGCTCAGTTATATCAGAGCACCTGTGTCTATTTGTATCTATTCCAATGTGAAAGAAATTGCTTTTAAATATTTTGTTAAAAATAATTGCAAATTTTATAGAATGTGTCATATCTGAGACTGTTCATAATTTCAGAGACCTTATAACTTGTCAAAGTTGTAATTCACCTCATGACTTCTCTGGAAATTCTCGTTGATTAGATCAACTAATAATATAATAAATAGAAACTTGCACTGATATATTTTGTATTTAAAAAAAAAAAATTGCACTTGTGAAGAAAAAAATCTAAGGTTGTTAATTTTATTTGTCAAATACATGGTTATGTGTGCTGCATGCATGGTGAATTCACCCTATAGGTGTTTAAACTGGAACATTATCCAACTCAACAGTATTTTGACAAAGACTTGATTTACTTACAGCAACTCAGGGACTATTATAGAGGAATCAGAGGTTCAACATTGGGCTTTTCTTGTTTGGTCATCTTTTCCATACCATGAAAGCACATTTAAGAGACTCTTTCAATGGAATACCTTCCATACAACTCCAAAATGTTAAAATGAGTTTTCTCTGTAAATTGCAGCATGTTACAAAATTATTAATTTGATTCACATTTTTTTTCCCCCACAGAACACTAATCCCAGCTTTTTGACTACGCAGAACCCAACTTTGAGAAGGAGATGAATATGTCATATCAGGTGACCTCGTCGGGAGGAAGTGGGATTTCTATGGGTAACATGAACGCAATAACGATTAACACTCAACAGATGGGACACATCAGCTCCGGCATGATAAGTGACGACCTTAGTGAACCTAGCTCTCCCGATAGCTCGACATTTGATGCCTCGGACCTCCTAAGTACATCAGTTCAAGATGATGTCACAGCTCAACTTGCTGCTGCAGGTTTATTTTATTTTCATCGTATTTTGTAGCTTGTAGTTACCGTATCAGCAGAATTTTTAGCGAGGATTTAATTTTGGCATTGTTAACAAAGGTGCTGAGATCGCTAAAATTGTATATTGCTAAAAATTAGTTGCATTTTATTTGTATTATTAGTGTGCATTTTAAAATCGCTTAAATTACTTCTCGCTAAAAATAAATAACAATTTTTAAGAACAAATCGCTAAATTTTCATCTTGCTAAAATTTCCAAAAATACGGTATTTTATTTATTTTGTTAAAATCTCTAATTCATTGTTTCTTCTGACTGTTTCTCATTTGAAATGGCCACTTTTAGGGCATTTATGTGTATCATTTGCATCTTGTTTTTAGACAGAACCTTTGTGTTTAATTTGTCAAGAATTTTTAAAGCAGACAATGTTGTCTCATTTTGATCATTTGTAACAGTTTTCTATTTTACTCAGTGATTAATGTCTACATTTGAATACAGGTCCTATTGGAGTAGCAGCAGCAGCTGCCATTGCTTCTGGTAAAAAACGAAAACATCCACATCATTTTGAAACCAACCCTTCCAAGAGAAAACGACAACAAACACGACTTCTCAGGTAAAACTTTGTAGAATTATGGGTAAGCAATAGGGCTGTTACATCACTGTTCTGTGAAATATCCAAGAAAACACAGTCCAAATTGTTAATACATTTTTCTGGATTTCAGTTCGGGTTTGGTTTGTATCGGAAATCTGTTTATATTTTAAAAATGGTATTGAAATCAAAAGAATGATTGCAATAACAGTGATACTGATAAACATAATAAATAAACATCACAACTGAAATGTCATTCGCTGTCAGACTAGATAACTAAACAGGTTTGTGTGTCCACATTTTTTGACTTAGGTATTAGACTGCTTGGTGATCCTGTAGCAAAAAATTAATAAATGATCATGTAAAAGCTAAAGTATAAGAAAATATTGTATTTTAACATAAACTAGACATATGAATATCAGTAGTCCATTATTTTACAAAGTAAAAAGAAAAAAAAAAAACTGTTTAAATAGATCTAGTATTAAATCCCTATCAATTTCATCTGGAATTTACAAATCAATATATCTCTAAGACACTAGAGACAAATTTTGGTATGTCTCTGTCCTATGCCATTGATTATCCACAATTAAACTAATTTTGTTGAGTAATCAGTATGTACCAATTTTGTACAATACATGTATATTTTATATATCATCCAGATTTTAATTTTTAAAATAAAGATATTTTGATATCCATGTGTATTTCAATCACCCAAAGTTTTAATGGGACAAGTTTGGTTTTCTTTCCTTTCTAAATGTAGAGTGTTCTGCAGAATTGAAATTCATCCTCTGATATTTACATTACAATTATGTTAAATCTAGGTCAAGCCTGGCATAATGTCGGGTTAAAGTAAAAGGTTCAAATCTCATGTTGCAATTTAAACCAGATTTGTCACTTTTGGAATCCCATGATGCATCTCTTATACAGTAAAGAGCAGAGGTTATCATATTATTCTTTGAATTAAGTAGAACTAGGAAGGATTTTACTAATTCACTTTGCTTTATTTAGATGTTAGAGTAGTATTTGAAAGATATATTCATTTTTTTCCCTTTTAATTCAGGAAGCTGAAGGCTACTATAGATGAGTACAATACTCGGATTGGACAGCAGGCAGTGGTTTTGTGTGTCACTCCAGGAAAAATGAGTCAATCCATCAATGCCTTCAAAGTATTTGGTTCACAGCCCTTGGAGGGAGTGGTAAGTTATCAGAAGACTTCGAGTAGTACATGTATTCATAGTTTATTTAATCTTTTAACTTGCTAATGACAAATATAGATATAACATTTGTTTGATAAGCTTAGAATATTTGAAGAACACTGTGACTATAAGATAAATATAATAATAGATGAGGAACAACAAAAGTATGATTGTCCAAGAACTGGAGCAGTCTCTGAATGAACAAGCTCCACCCACCCAGCCGGACACGTCAGGTCTTCACGAATTACCTCCCTTAAACATTGATGGTATCCCCACCCCAGTAGATAAAATGACACAGGTAACTATAAGTATGATATATTTTTTTCTCAAGGTTTGCACACAATGATATTAAATAAAACAAATTTTGCTAGTTGTCTCCCTTTGTAAAAGAAGTTCAGTGAAACAATTTGGTAGAAATGATTGATTTACAGGCACAGCTGAGAAACTTTATCCCTGAGATGTTGAAGTATTCCACGGGGAGAAGTAAACCTGGCTGGGGGAAAGAGGAGTTTCGTCCTGTGTGGTGGCCCTCCAACCTACCCTGGCAAAACGTGAGGAGTGATGCCCGCACTGAGGAGGAAAAAAGAAAGGTAAGTAAGATTACATTAGTACATGTGTCTGTTGAAAAAATTAAATATTTATGCATTTTCTCAATACTTGGTACTGTGGTTTTAATAAATTTTCATGACAATCAAATTTTGTAGATTTTGCAATAAATACAATTTAAGGGAAACCTGTCTTATCCAACATGGACTGAGAGACAAATTTTGTGCTGGAATAGACAGGGTGTCTGATTGCACAGTATATAGAACAAGAAAAATTGTAAAATGGGAATAAAAATAAAGGTCTGAATTCACAGTGAAACAGATAGTCCGAATATCTGATGTTTTCCAGACGTTTTTTTACGATTTTGATATTTGATGTGCCAGAAGTATGTCGGAACCGGCGGCATTATGATAAAAGAAAATTTCGCCACCCCCTACTGAACGCGATTTTCGATACTTGCGAATTGAATTCAAAGACAAAATCACAACTTATCAATAGCACAATGCTTCTAGTTCTCACTAAGATCGCTTTAAAGAAAATATCATGGCAAATTTCTATACACATCTCACGAGATTTCAAAATGCACGTATTCAAAACAAACCTGGAAACTTTGATAAAATCTTTTAACCAGACACTTTATATTACAAAGCAACAATAAAAGTGATATAATTAGTACTAGAAGCATTGTTCTGTTCATAAAATGTGAGTTAGACATTTAATTCGGTTCGCATGTGTCGAAAATCGACTTGAGAATGTCACCTCTGGTTGGAGGCAGCGAATTTTCACTTTTCATAAAGGTGCAAGTTCTGATGTTTTCCTGGCACTTCAAATATCAAAATCGTGAGAAACGCCTGGAAAACATCAGAAATTTTGGACTATGAAACAGATTTGCACAGGTGATGAATTAGAATTCACTTAACATTGATATGTCAATTCCTGGAAAGCTACCTGGTCTTATTCTATGATTGAAAAATTTGTAGCTTATTGATCACTTAATTTTATGATCTGCCTCAACCACAAAAAATGGCAAAAACTGATTTGCAACATGAAATATGAAACCAAAGTTGATACTTATCAAGTAGGGGTTTAATCATTTATTTTACATTCATTCGTTTTCTCTTCTTAAAAATATTTTCTGAGTACTTTAAAAAATTAATTACATTTCTAATTTTTTATCAAGGTATCTTGGACTGAGGCATTGCGGGCCATTGTCAAAAATTGCTACAAACACCACGGTCGTGAAGACCTACTTCATGTGTTCAGTGAGGAAAACTCTGGACCCTCCTCACAGCCTCTCCCCCAGGCCCAGGCCTTTACGGGGACCATGGTACAGACCATTAACAATCCTGACGGCACCGTGTCCTTTATACAGATTGACACATCACCTCAGTCTGTGGTTACCCTGGCTGACGGAACACAGGCCACAGTTGTACATGCTGTAAGTCTTTCTGTGTAATTCATATACATGTAGTATGCATTAATAGCTAGGGATGCTACTAGAAAAAGTTTAAAAACAACTGTGTCACTTGTTCTTCTAGGCAATCATGTCTTGTTCTTTATTGTTGTAGGATTTCAGTGAATTTATAGAATGGAATATATTCAGTTAAGCCAGTTATACTTGTACGGCTAAAATTCAATTAATTTGTTGTAAAAGCAAAGAAATGTCACACTTGTAATTTTAACCATTACAGATCCCCAACATCGGCCAACAGGAGGCCACACAGGCAGTGCAGACTCTAGCGGATGTAGCCACTCATCACGAGGTCCCTCAGGGCATGACGACACAGCCTATCACCATGGAGATGAACCCAGAAACGGGCCAGGTCAATGCCCTTCCTATAAGTCAAGGTCACCAAATCATTTTAGCAGATGATTCTCATATTGGAGGTTTGTTCTGTTTTTCTTTTTAATCATCCATTTGTAAATACTGTGTACTCACTTCTGTCAATCCGAACAAAGTGATTTAGCTTTGCTCAAAAGAACAGCAAAATGAAAGAAAAATGATGTAAAGATAAGGTTTTTGTAGAATCTTTAAGTTTCCTATGCTTTTTTGAACAGGAATAGTTACAATACCTGTATCCATGTACCAAACAATTACCGGGGCAACAGTTGGCATGTCAACAGGAAGTGATCCTCAACATGTACAAGTTGCCATGACACCAATATCAGCAGCTGGTGCCACAGTGGCCAATATAAATGACATTGTGAAAGTAGCAGGTCATTCTGTAGAGGTATCAATGGAGCAGAATTCCACAGGGTCATAGTGCAAGAAATTTCTGGAAAATCTTTAATATTTTTGAATAGACCAGTTTGTGTTATGTGATGGTATTATTTTTAAAATGTTATTTATAGATATGTGTTCAAAGTTGTGATCATGCAAGTTGAAAGCAGTCTTGGTTTATAGGTGAATTTCTTTTCACTCAAATGATCTGATGCAAATAAATTTCTACAATTTTTTTTATCCCATTGATAACCATGCCAACTGTTTTGTACCTGATTGTTGTTGATATATCAGCTTATCGAAAGATTCAACAAGGAAAGTGGAAATTTCCCTTAGTACTTTGTGTATTTGTGTATTCATTAGCGTCACATTTTTTTCTCATTTTGGAATATTATGCTACAAATAACTTTAATAAGTGCAATGTAAGGCAGGTTTTCATCAAAAGCAAAGTGCTTTAACAACACTGCATGTATTTTTGGAAAGAAAAATGATATTGTTAGACAATTTTAACAAAAGTAATTTTTGCACCATGTTGTATAGGACTTTAAAAAAGCCAACTATATATATAAATTTGTAAATGTATAGAGAGGAAGAGAGAGGGAGAAAAGTAATTTGTATACTTTTACAGTAAACCATTAGAAGATAAAAGAGTTTTGTTTTACAATCATACAATCAACAGTCTGACACATTAGTTACTAAGATGCACCAAATTGCTGAACTGAACTGAGATCGGATTGGACACTATTGACTCCAGAGTTGAGTGCACAACAATATACTTTTGAGTTAATATTAAAAAGATGCTGGAGTTCCTCATTGACACATCTATGTAGTTTCTGGAAACCAGGTCTTTCAACAATCTGTTGGAATCCCAGTGAGCTCTAATTGTACTCCTTTGTTAGTCAACATGTTTTTGTATTTTCTTATGAAGCAGAATTTATTCAAAAACTTCTACATGAGAAGAAATTTACTGCAGTATCCTTCGATTTTACATTTTAATATATTGATGATGTATTATCAAGTAAAAAAAAATATTTTCAATCACATGTCATCTCAATATATCCCAGTGAACTTGAAATACTAGTAAAAGACACGCAGAGCCTGTCACATAAGCCCAATCCCATTCACCTTTTGTGAATAGAATTATGTATGAATAAAATGATTTTTACCAATAGAAAAAATCGAATGTTGAATTATGGAAAAGCTTCTCAGTCTAAGAACTACGCACGGTAACTCCCGATTCCCGCCTACATTTTACAACCACTTAATTCAATATTGATTACAATTCGGCCATAAAATCTTTGTTTAATACAAAGAACAGTTCAATGGTAATTGATTAATTATTTTAATTCCAGTGCTAAATAGTAAAATATCCCTAATTCCAGCTCTTAAAATAAGGGGGGTAGACGATATTTTCCACTGAAATCGGGCTATAAAACATCACCATATTCTGAAATAGTCTTGGATATGAATAAATGTTTCTTAAATCTTTTCTTATGTTTTATGCATATAAAATTAAGCATATATATTAGTAAAAATTAATGTTTCAGTTGTAAAGCACTTGGAAATTTCTGAAAAATAAGCATTTTTGTCTTTTTTTGTATATAAACATATGTCCCCCCCCCCCCCCCCCCCCCGTGAAACACAAAAAGCTTTGGTATGAATTTGTGAAATGACAGTCCATATTACCCATAAAAAGGAATTTTTGTTTCACGGGGGGGGGGGGGGGGGAGGGGAGATGGTTTAAAAATATTTTCCGTTTTTCGTTGACTTCTATAGTGAAAAACACGAGTTTTACCAAAATTTTAGAGTTATCTCTCGTTGTTTTCCCAAAGAAGTAATGTTTTATGAAAATCCATATAAATATCAATATAAATATTAAAAATCATTCGAATATCTTAACTTTTGAAAACTGACTTGGAGGTAGGCGGGAGTACAATACTATCGTTCGCAGTTCTTTACATATTTTTTTCCTAAGTATGATTGGCAATATTAGCACACTTGAAGTTTATGAAGTAGCCTGTGCAAAAAATATAGAAGTACAAAAAAAAGAAGCATTGTAACACATTGTGTTAGAATCAAGTATCACACGAGATTCGTTTCAGCGTATCTATTGTAGCGAGTTTTGAGGGGAAAGGGCCACGGGGTTGTAACCCACGCTTTGAATTTGCTACCCCATAGAAAAAAAATTTCCCTTCTGGCCAAGTACGTCTTTCCTATACCCAAATTAAGCGTCCTTGCTGTGTGATACGAGGTTTCAAAATATAAAAGGGGTTTTAGGATAAAAGTGAAAAAAATGCCTTTTTTCTTTCATCGAAAATCCTCCTTATATAAGGAGTTTATTTACATCGTGCTTATGTGCATGGTAATGCAGATTATACATCTATCTATAATGATCAAGGAAGGGGATGTGACTGTACATATTGTCGTTCTAATATGTATCCAGCCTCACTGCACATATTGTCGTCCATCGGTACATATTGTCGCCGGCGACAATACTAGTATGTGCTATATTTAGCATTGCTTGCAATACTGGAGGGAGACAAGGTTTTGGTCAGAAAACTGTTTTCAGGATTTGTGTACACCACTATATTAAGCCAAGATTAGCATAATTCATGATATATCTGATAAATCAGCCTATTCTTTTATTCTCGTTATATATACTAGGAGATTGAATGTTAATTATTTTGTTCAATAGTAATGATTATCTGGAAAATATTTTTGCGTTATTCTTATATAATTGGGGTTAGGGTAAACATAATTAGCTCACCTGAGCTGAAAGCTGTAAACTTTTCACATTTTTAGCTTCTCATTAACTACTGGCCAATTTCAACCAAACTTGCCACAAAGCATCCGTGGATAAAGGGAATTTTTGGTTTAGATGAAGGGCCATGTCCCCCATCAAGGGAAGATAATTAAGAATTGGTTAAAATTTAGTGGCATCTTTTTAAAAATCTTCTCAAGAATCACTGTGCCTGAAAATTAAAAACTTCATTATAAAGTTTAGACGTTATTTTATTCAGACCATGATCCCCGGGGGAAGGATGGGATCACAATAGTTATAGATGATCAAAGTTTTACATAGGAATACATGTATGTAGGAAAAAAATCTTTCAAAATCTTCTTAAGAATTTAAGAACAGTTGATATATGTACTTACGTGAAATCTTCATTACATAGTGTACATTCAAGTTTCTTCAAATCGTTACCCCCGGGGCTAGGGTGGGGCCACAGTGGGCGATGAAGGATTTACAAAGGAATGTATAGAAAAATTCTTTAAAATCTCAAAAACAGCAAAGCAATGATTTCTCATATTTATATGGAAACATCGTCATGTGACATGTACCGATAGACGATAATAAGTGTAGTGAGGGTAGGTTGTCACCGGCGACAATATGAACAGGACGGCAAAATGTACCGTCACAATCACGCTGCATGAATTAGCATACGAGACACGTCAGAGTGATTTACACACCAATTACATTCTCAAAACTAAAAAAAAAAGACAAAAAAACTTTTTGCAACAATATCTGGGGGGGGGGGGGGCTACAATATGTGCAGTAAGGGTAGGTAACAAAATGGTAACATGATGTCGCCAGCGACAATACGTACATGTGTAACTTTCAGCCGGCAACAATATGTACCGATCAACGACAATATGTGCACTGAGCATGCTGAGGGTAGGTACATATTGTCTCCGACGAAAATATGTACCGTCACAGGGGAGTATATTGCCAGTAATTCTATCTCATTCGTAGGGAACTATTGGTATTTTTTTATGCCCCCGAGATCGAAGATCGGAGACATTTTGTTTTAGTCTCGTCTGTCTTGTTTATTGGCGCAAACACAATTACAATGATTGGCAAAGTCACAACATATATGAATCATCAATTGTTCATACATTTATACAAATATTTTTAATAAATGAGTGTGTTATTTTCATTATTTCTGGACATTGGCTATTAAAGCAAAACTTAACTTTTTAGTTTAAGAAAATAGAACAATATGTTTCGAGAATTTTCAAACAATTCTGTAATCCAGTCTCACTTTCAGATAATAAAACAATATCATCAGCATATGATAAACAATTAACAGTGATTTCGCTAATTCGGAAAGAATCACAATTGCCTGTTTTAAGTTCATCAAAATACTTTAAATAAAAATGTTGAAGAGAGATGGGCCTAAGATGAGTAGTTGCAGGGAAAACTGACAAAAAAATTAATTGGACACACACACACACACACACACAGAGAGGCCCAGGGGTAAAGCAATATACCCCTTATTTCCTTCGGAGCGGGGGTATAAATATTCAGTAATAAATAAGGGTGAATAAACCTATAAAAAGAGGGGGGAAAATATTACATGATTTAAATGTGAAGCAGTAATAACAGTAAATTATCGCATCTCCATATTGACCGTTTCATACGTCTTGCTTGCTCTGATTTTTTTTATCTAAAAATAATAAAACAATATCTTTATCTGTTTCAATGCATTGGTGTATCCAGAAACTGACAAAAGGTGGGGTGGGGTAGGATGAAAGCGGGCACAAACTTAAAACTAGAAGTATGGGGCCACAAACTTGTCCTTTAAATGGTTTGCGATAAGGGTGAATTAAAAATAATGACCAAACACATATTTATAACTTGTACTAAGAATACAGTCAATGGGAATTACAATGTCTCATCATATGTCTTTGAATAGTGTCTAAATATCTGCCAAATATCTCATTGATATCTCAATTCACAAAAAAGTTATGCCCAAAAATGATGCTAAAAATGTCAGGAGTGCAACACCTTTTTGTGACATTTTGAAAATTCAGTATTTATTTATTTATTTATTATTATTATTATTATTTTTTTTTTTTTTTTTTTTTTTTTGAAGATCTGTGAAATAAATAATAATGGTTTATGCTGGAAATAAAGACTTTCCTGATAATATTCAAAGTACTGAGCTTTAAATGTTGACTGTAACAACTTTTGTTTGACCAAGTTGTGGTCATGACTGATGTTGAAAAAAATGTTATTAATACCATGTCAGGGGTGAAACAAAAAAAAGGTAGTTTTGCCAAAAAAAACCCACCAATTTTAATGAAAGTCAATTAAGTCAAAAAAGAATCATAGTGTAAAACAATAACTGATATACAATTTAAAACTTTAAAATATATAAATCACAAGCAGCATCGATTAGAGTCAAGTATCTGTGCATCCGCACTAGTGTCAGGAGTGCAACATTGAATGTTTTGCTCCCCAGCATGAAAAAAAAACTATCATCAGTATATGATTCTCTGATTTTTTATTTTGGAAAATAAAGACACAAAGAACATTTCTACCAAAAAGATTTTTCAATTACAGGTTCTGTCTATGTTTAAGATATCTATTTCTAAGGTCAGAAACGCAACACATACATGTATCTTTAAAGATTCAAGTCATATGATGAAAAGACGTCTATTCATGCTAAGAAATATTCTTTAATTAATAATGATCTATTTGAATAATTGTACTAAATTATTGATAGTTTTATTATTAAAATCCTTCTCTCTTTCAATTTTCAGATGTGTTTTTATCTTTTCTTTGATTTTTTATGAATGTAAAAAATAAACATGCTGCAGAATTGTTATAAAACTCAAGTAAATCGGCCTCAACCTCACTGAAACAACAGAACAAGTTCTGAAGTAATTTTCGCTTCACAATTTTTACTTTAAAGACTCCCATGCTCTTGGTAAAAGTGCAACAAATATGTTAGAATTACTGCTGATCAAACATGAATAAATATAAAGAAAAAATTGATGTGTAGAATGCTTCTTATTGACCTCAGTTGCTTACACTGTTTGTAATGTGAAGGAAAGTATACTATAAAATATATTTTATCTTCTAAATATATATTTTAGCTAGTTTTTTGACTTATATAGGGAATAATTCAAGATATAAACCCAATTTAAATAATTTCGTGTACTTTAATTATGATGTATTGGACTTTAAATATTACACCACTTCGTTACCAATTGATGTTGCAACACTTTCTGAGTTCTATGGTTTTACTTTTACTGCAGTCAGGAGTGCAACAAAACTGTTTTATAATTATTAATGATCTTCATCTATCTTAAGTAAAAAGTAAATTGTAAATTGAAAAAAAAGTTTGATACTATTTGATGTTCAAAACATTATGTCATTCAACTAAAAAAAAAACATTTTACTGTCAATTTAGAGAAAAGTTTTCATCACTTAACACATATCTTTAAATATGAATTTTATATAATAAATATTGTATCTTGTTTTAAAGTCTTGAAAATATGAAAAACCGCGATCTCAATCAGGAGAGCAATAATTACCTCCAAATCAGCTTAAATAGATATGTGAAAACGCTAAATTATCAAACGTTTATGTAGAAGTTTCATTTTTAAAAATGATTTGTAAGAAAATTGCGTTCAAATTTACATATATTTTATTTTTTCCGACTAACCGATTACCATCGTTCCGACCGTGTAATCGGTTAACCGGTCGCAAATTGCATATATATATATATATATATATATATATATATATATATACATATATATATATATATATATATATATATATATATATATATATATATATATATATATATATAAAGCACTAAACACCAACAACACTGTATATCCTAAGTGTCGGATCTACTAAGTAGATACAAGGTCACGGATGGAAATTTATATAAAGCACTAAAAATGACCAACGACACGAACAATAATAATTGTCAAATTTGACAATTATTATTGTTCGTGTCGTTGGTCATTTTAAGTGCTTTATATATATATATATATATATATATATATATATATATATATATATATATATATATATATATATATATATATATATATATTGGTGCAACCAAAAACATACCACATACATTGCATGTGATGCTCCCTCACCAACATACATTTGAAAGTATTAAAAATCAGGAGACGCAGTTATCTCTAAGCCTTCGCCGACACACACCCCAAACACCCCAACCCCGGGATTAACATGATTAACGCGTATCACATCTCATTTCTAAAGTTTTTTTTCATATGATATAGCGAAAAGATAGGGGACCAGATTTTTATGGGGATTATTTTTCAACGTCAGTGCAGTCGTAGAATTACCGACCTGGAAGCATTTTCCACGGTCGAAAAATGACCCTATTTGATGAAGAATATTGACCCGGGGTCATTTTTCTACTTAGAAATTTGATCCCCGGTCAATATTCCACGGGGGTCACTTTTCGTCGTTATGGACTAGAAGTGAATGTCACTGGTCTTTCAGACGAGACCTTTAAAACCGAGGTCACCTGTCATGGTAGGCGTTGGCACTATAAAGAACCATCACTGCTCAAAGGCTCAGAGTGCCGAGTAAAGATCTAAATTTGAAGCCCCTCACGTACCGGTTTTGGTGATCTATATGAATAAAAATTAACTAATTAACTAAAAGAACAAAAAAAAAAAAACAATCAATCAGTCAATTAACCAATGCAATTTAAAGAAAAATAAATGTGTGATTTTGAATTTTAATATCATATTGTTCAGAACACAAATTTATACTAGAAGCTGATGTTTATCAAGTATTATCATATTGACCGGAGGATTTACTGGTTAAAAAATTGAAAGACCTTTGTACAATGGAGTTTACTTTATCCCTTTTAACACATCTGGTTTCAAATTAAAGTTTTCATAGCCATTTTTCAGAAATACAGGAGAGTTGAGACTGTTTATTGCTAATGCAGAATTGTGTCCTGTATATTAAAGAAAACAATAGCTACTATTCTCATAAAGTTTAATATTTCATAAGAAACATCACAAAGGATTTACCTCGAGCAGAGCAGCAGATCAGAAATTCTTCACAGGCAAAGAGTATATTAATGCCATTCTGATTAAAAAAAATAATAAACTTAAACGTTATACGAATTCTTTTTTTAACCAGCTTTTGTCCATCTACATGTACTTGTCATCTGTAACGCAGGATAATACGTACAAGGTAGGTGAAAACGGTATGTAAATCTTCCTTTATGAATATCTTAAATTCATATCACGTAATTTGACTGAAAACTAGTGTGCCTAGATCTTCGCAAAAATCATTTGAAAAACAATACAAAAAGCACTTGTCTCGCCCGCGTTGCGCAGTGGTTAGAGCATCTGCTCTGGAGTCGCGGAGTAAGGAGTTGATCCTTACGTCGCGGGTTCGAATCCCACTGTGGGACATGGAGACCGGTTCTTCAGATGAGACCGTATTTATAAACCGAGGATCCGTGTCGCAGTAGGTGCTGGCACGAAAAAGACCCCTCACTGCTCAATGGCCCTAAGTGCAGAGTATAGGACAAAATTTGCAGCTCTCCACCGGCAAGTGGTGGCGTCTTCATTTGAGTGAAAAATTCTTGAGAGGGACGTTAAACAACAATAAACAAACAAACAAACAAAAAGCACTTCTTTCAAGTACTTGTTTGGCATGTTCTTAAGGAGGGATTCTTCTCCTATTTATTGTATTTAAAAAATCATGAAATTTTCACAGATTCAAGAAGACAATATCACTAGTTGATAGTTTCATAGATTAAATTTGAAAGTTCTTTTCTAATAGCAAGGTCAGGTCAAGATCATTAATTTTCCCTTGATTTTAAGATTCAAAATTACTTAAAATATGCAAATCATGTGATGACTACTTCTATTTCAAAAGATTAAATGTTTCTCTTTTTGTATAAAAAGATGATTCCATAGGAGTCTGTCAGTTGATACTACCAAACTGAGATAAATAATAATAGATAATGGTTAATCCAAATGTCCTTTATTTTTCTCACAGTTTTTTTATGTCTATTTTTCGTATATTTAAATAAAACATTTTTATTGTTTATTGTTACATATGGTGAAGTAGTCATGTAAAGATACGAATGATACAAAAACAAAAAGCTTTGACAGTTTGATAATCTTGAGAGAAAAATATTAAATTCTTTCTGAATTTTCGATCTTAGATTGGATGAAATATGACCTCCAAAAACATCAGAGGTGGGATCACTTGCCATAGAGAAGTGAACATTCCCTGCCTACCGGTCCCAATGGCCGTGTGCTCATTGTAATGATCAGGGAAAATGGAAAAATCCGTAGACAATTTAGTATGTAAATATGGCCTAGCAATTAGTATGAAAAACGCCAGTCAGCATATGACTTAATGATAGGTTGTATTTGCTGACAAGGTCATTGTATCGACCATAAAACATGCAAAATGATGACTTCAAAAGAGACTGTTGATATTCTTGTTTCATCAATTTGTTTGTCAATAGCTTGCCTCGTTTTAGAAATTGTTCATATGTAGAGCATGCTCTTGCGTATCGAATCAACTGAAAGTTATACACCCCATATGCAGGTGATAAGGGTATATTGCTACATAAGTAAGGAAAGATGACGATTGAAAAGTTAAAGTCATCACGTGTATCATAAAGTTTTGTTGTTAGGTTACCATTACCGTCTTTTACTAGTAAAATATTCAAATATGAAACAGATAATTATGTGTCAGTCACTGTGGTATCTTTTATTTCAAGCTCACTGGAATATATCGTGTCGACAAATGAATGGAAATAACTATTGTTAATTGATAATATGTAGTCAATATATCAAAATGTTGAGTTGAAGGCTAGAGCAAATGTTTTCTTATGTACAAGATTTTGAATAAATTCTGCTACATATGAATGCAAAAACAGGCAATTGGTACCCATTGGAATTCCGACAGAGTTTTGGAAGACCTGATCTTCAAACGCTACATAGATATTTTCAATTAGAAACTCAAGCATCTTCTTAATATCAACTTCAGAGTACTTGTGTGTACTCTGAAGTTGACATTAAAAAGATGCTCGAGTTTCTGATCGATAATATCTATGTGGTTTTTGGAGACCAGGTCTTCCAACAATTTATTGGAATTCCTATGGGTACCAATTGCGCCCCATTATTGTTTGTTGTTTAACGTCCCTCTCGAGAATTTTCACTCATATGGAGACGCCACCACTTGCCGGTGGACAGCTGCAAATTTTGTCCTATACTCTGCACTTAGGGCCATTGAGCAGTGAGGGATCTTTTTCATGCCAGCACCTACTGCGACACGGGACCTCGGTTTATACGGTCTCATCGGAAGAACCGGTCTCCGCGTCCCACAGTGGGATTTGAACCCGCGACGTAAGGATCAACTCCTTACGTCGCGACTCTAGACCAGACGCTCTAACCACTGCGCCACGCGGGCGACTCTTATACGGTAACAAGTTTGATGCACCCGCTGAAGTTGGATTACAACTTGTAGAATTAAATCCCAGTTCGTCTAAAATAATAAAAAAAATACAAGTAAAATGATGAACCTTACAAACAAAGACAATATTGTTACCTGCTTTGTCAGTTTCGACCAGTACATACTGATCGTGTAATCTATCTTATTCTTTTTTCACTTCTGAATTATTGAACACAGAAGGACAGATGATTTTCATATTGCCCCTAAGTCTCTTATTGCGAAATTTTAACATCCATCTGATACATTTAATCCATTCTGACAAAGTGTCAAGATCTTGATTTTCATGTCTGGCGGATCGCCTGGCGTAAACTCACAGAATTCATAACATTCAAGAAATTATGGCACCAGTTGAAAGATTGGGGTTCCATGAATTTTGGCCCTTTTTAAATAAGTGATTTAAGGTCCTCATTATTAACTAGTTTACGTCACCAGTAATAACGTGCCTAGCAGGACGTAGTTGTAAGGTGAAGAAGAACATGAACACGATGGAGGATTATGTTTCAGATGTTTGATATCTAGGCTCAATAATGTTTTCTTGTAATTAAAAAGTTTGGAAGCAATAGTTGAAGTATATTTGTAAGAAATACAAGGTGTAGTCTTCTACTCAAAATGTGGTGGAATACAAAACTGGACCCTTTTGTGATTAAAAATATTACTAAAATTTAGCGCGACAATTTCTTTGTTGGCATATTGAAGTTTAAGGAAAAATGCGTTGTTTGAGCAGTAATTTCTTTCGAAAAAACATGGCAGCCTATGATTTGCAATATTCATTATCACAGATCGGAGCCTGTATTCTTGTGTTGAAGAATCCAAATTTGAACTTTCCTTGGCTCTTTCAAATAGACTATTTAAAAGTTTCAAAGGGACAGAGTAAATTTTGGATTGACATACGGTAGTAGTGAATCAAACGAGACGTTTATTGTAAGAAGGATGTCCATGACTACGTGTACGTCTCTGTGTGTTGTTAAAAAGTCACATCACATTCACATAGCTACACTATGGACTATGGACTGGAAAGATTCCCAACACTATCAACATTGTCAGTGCATTCATATGGAAAGTTTTTTAATCTATGATGGCATATATTCTCTGAATTGACTGTAAAATATCTGTAAGTAGTTGATAGACATATGTTTTGAACATCAAATAGTATCAAACATTTTTTTCGATTTGGTTTTTAATAAAGATAGATGAAGATCATTAATAATTATAAAACAGTTTTGTTGTACTCCTGACTGCAGTGCAGTAAAATTAAAAATTAAAAATTAAACCAATAGAACACAAAAATTCATAAAGTGTTGGCAACATCAAGTGGTAACGAAATTGTAAAATATTTAAAGTCCAATACTTCATAAATAAACACATGATACTTCATAAATAAACACATGAAAGTAGTTAAACTTGGATTTATATCTTGAATTATTCCCTTTTTATGTCAAAAAACTATCATGAATGTATATTTAGAAGATAAAATTTATTTTATAGTATATTTTCCTTCACAGAACAAATACTGTAAGCAACTGAGGTGAACCAGAAACATTTTACTCATCAATTTTTTCTTTATATTTATTCATATTTGATCAGCAATAATTCTATATTTGTTGCACTCTTGACAAAGAGCATAGGATTCTATAAAGTAGAATTGTGAAGCGAAAATTACATCAGGACTTGTTCTGTTGTTTCAGTGAAGTTGATGTGGAATTACTTGAGTTATCGTAAGGAGTTGATCCTTACGTCGCGGGTTCGAATCCCACTGTGGGACGTGGAGACCGGTCCTTCGGATGAGACCGTATAAACCGAGGTCCCGTGTCGCAGTAGGTGCTGGAACGAAAAAGATCCCTCACTGCTCAATGGCTGTAAGTGCCGAGTATAGGACAAAATTTGCAGCTCTCCACCGGCAAGTGGTGGCGTCTCCATATGAGTGAAAAATTCTCAAGAGGGACTTTTTTAAACAACATACAAACAAACAAAAAAACTTGAGTTATATAACAATTTTTCATTTTTTACATGCATAAAAAAATCAAAGAAAAGATAAAAAAACATCTGAATTGATAAAATTGAATAAGAAAAGGATTTTAATAATAAAACTATCAATAATTGAGTGCTAAATTATTCAAATAGATCATTCTTAATTAAAGAATATTTATTAGCATGAACAGAAGTCAGTTTATCATATAACTTGAATCTTTAAAAAAATTTGTTGCCCTTCTGACCATAGAAATATAGATCTGAAACACAGACAGACTCTGCAATTAATAAATCTATCTGGTAAAAATGTTCTTTGTGTCTTTATTTTCTAAAATAAAAACCAGAGAATCATATACTGATAAGTTTTTTTTCATGCTGGGGAGCAAAACATCAAATGTTGCACTCCTGACATTATTGGGTATGCACAGATTATTGACTCTCATTAATGCTGCTTATGATTTATATAATCTTTTTAAGTTTTAAATTGTATATCAATTATTGTTTACACTTTGAAAATTCTTTTTTGACTTAATTGTCTTTCAGATTTTTAAAATCGATGCTTATTGGCAACATTGCATTTTTTTCTGTTTCAATCCTGACATGGTATAACATTTTTTTCAACATCAGCCATGACCACAACTTCGTCAAACAAAAGTCTACATTTAAAGCTCAATACTTTGAATATTATCAGGAAATGTTTATTTCCAACATAAACCACTATTATTTTTTCCACAGATCTTCAAAAAATATTGAATTTTCAAAATGTCACAAAAAGGTGTTGCACTCCTGACAATTTTAGCATCATTTTTGGGCTTAACTTTTTTGTGAATTGAGATATCAATGAGATATTTGGCAAGTATTTAGACACTATGTAAAGACATGTGCTGAGACATATAAATTTATCCCATTGCCTGTATTTTTAGTGCAGATTGATAAATATGTGTTTGGTCATTTTTTTTAATTCACCCATACTCTAAATCAGTAAATGACTGTAATTTATTTTTTACACTAATTTATAAATAGAAACAGGAATTTCCACTAGAAATGTGTGATATTTATAGTCTACTACTTTACATAATATTTTGGAGAATAAAGAAGCTCAAATAAATGGAGCAAATGAATAGATTTTATTTAAGACTGCGTGTGATTCCGAATCTGTACTTTCGAAACTCATCAAGATACTATAAATCCACCAATCAATGCGAAAGACTGAGTTTTCCGTTATACTTTACCTAGCAAGGGTGTGATGTTTTTCAAAAGCGGTGTGCATACATTAAGAAATGTTTGGGAAGAAATTTATCTGTAAATGAAGAGATGGATTCTGAAAGCATTTTTATTTTTAATATACCTTTACCTGTTCATCATGTCCCTCGGCTTTACTCTAAAACCGGCCTTACCTGCCTGATACATGTATGCGCCTATAAAACATGCCCTTTCACATTTGTCTATCGGTGCATGCGCACAGAGATCATACATTTTAGCGGGTCTCGGATGTCTGGACAGAAGCGCTTTTAACGTGTAACTTGGTTGAGAGAACAAGGTATGTACATACATTTTTAATGAAATGCTGAACTACTTTTTTTTGTATTCATCGCAGACATAAATAACATGTTATCTATGTCTCTGTATTTACAAATGTTATTTTGTCAAGTTTTTATGAATGGGTTACCATTTTGGCGGGTTATGTATTTTGATGCTTTTTTACAGTCTATTTCTATACTGAATAAACAAAATCTAGCAGCATTACTTTAAACATATGTAAAATGACTTTGATCCAATAATGATTTTTAAATGATTGCAATCACGCCCAACGCGCTCTCTCTTCCTATGGCCTTGGTTCATACTTGGCGCCGTTGTACCAATGCCGTTGTCCCTTGCAGAGTTGCCGTTCTTTTCACTCTCAGACAAGGAATGCACGAGCGGATGGTACCGTAAAGGTGTAATATTTAAATGATTAGTGTTTAGCATTAGCACATGTCAGCACAAGTTACATGTAATAAATACTATGTTATTTTTTCTGTAGAGTTCTCATATTGAACACATTGCAAATTTGTATTAAAAAAAATCATGGGGCTGACATTTATATTCCTTGGGTTGGATCTGATATATATATATATATATATATATATATATATATATATATATATATATATAACATGATTGTGACGTAGACGTTTTGTTTGTGTTGTCCATTCTATACCTTAATGTTGAGCTAACACCTCAAACAATCCATTAAGTCACCTGTAACTGTCCATTCTTTTTAAGAATGGACAGTTTTTTTCAAAAAGAATGGACAGTGAAAACAAACTGAATGGAGAGTTACAGGTAGACTTTGGAATGTGCCCAAGAGGAAACAAAAACAAATACATTAAATAATTTAATTACATGTAAATAACAAAAAGAACACGGAGATCTAAGTTAATCTAGAACACAATGTCTTCACAGCACCTGCTCGATTTATACTTTTAAATCCATGAATAATGCCCATTATTTCAATACTCAAAACTTAATTTTCACAAAACTTGAATTTTAATGACACAATTTCACATTTGATTTAAATTTCGAAAACATCACTTCCTAAAGAAGAATCCATTTTAAAATAAAGTACGGCTAACACTAAATCCACTACCCAGAAAACAGTTTGCACCATCAGCACTACACCGTAGAAAATAATTGAAACATTTCCAGATTTGATTTGAAATACATTTTCAGGTCAAAGTTTCGTTCGTGGCTAATCCAACACTAAGAACACAATTTGCATCTCACCATTACACTGCTGCAGTCAATATATCCTCAAAAATTTAATTCAAATAAAAATATTTCCAGATTTGATTCGAATTTGATTATCTTATCTGTTGAAGAAGAAGTTCATTTTTGGGTCAAAGTTTGGCTAATAGTTTCATTACTCTTACTATTCTCTGTTTCAAGGTCCAACTATCACTGATTTTATGCATCTTTGAGTTCATTAGATTTTAATTCTGTCATACAGTGTATACTCTCTCCATCGGAGGAAAACATGCATGCTTTTACAACGCAAACTACACAGGGAAAAGTGGCTCACATGATTTTCATGCGTTTGCCTTTTCGCATGAAATTTATGCGAAAATCATACAAAAATCATGCGAAAAGTCCCACATGCGAATTTCATGCGAATGTTATCACACAAATTTCATGCGAAATTCATGTGATTTTCATGCGACTAAAATTTCGCATGATATCCATGCGAATTCCACTTTGTCTGTTTTTTGTGTGAAAATCGTGCGATATTCACATGAATATTATGCAATATTCATACCATATGAGGAAAAGCAATGAACAAAAATATTGAACATTTCAATGTTTATTTAGATGCATCTTTCACAGTGAGTGGTAAAAAATTGCCAGTCGCTGATGATCCTAATATCATATTGTTTGGATGCTCCTTATGAATCCATTAACATTAATGATGGCTGTGTTTAAAGGCAGTTTTTCAGACTTTTTCAGTTTTCTTGTCCTGACAAGCATTTCCTACAAAGAAATTAAATCATAAAAATTTTTATTATACTACTACCCATACTGATATTCCAATTGTTTCAGTCAAAGGGGCTAGCTCCCATAATTACTGAATAGGACGTCATTACATACAATAAGTTCCATGTTATCACCTGAAAGGTCCATGTTTTGTCAACTTGTTTATGTTAAACTGCACTGGTATTACATGTTTTGAGCAAAACAGAAGACCCTGTGTTTTGCACATTAATAACTGCACAATAGAAGCATATGTCAGACATCAGAACATGTTATTGACCAACTCTCTATATAAGTTGTGATTTCCCTAAGAACCATCTACCGGCCAAATTGATCGCTTCAATTGATAAAAATCAATGAAATAAAAAAAAAATTTAATTGTTGTAAGGTCCACAGAGATTTATCATAAACATCGACCCAAAGCCCGATACAATTGACACAGGATGAAACTCTGCCATTCAGTTAACTGAAAGTCTACTGAAAGGTGACTGACTGGCAGAGTTCCGCCATTCAGTGACCTTTCAAGACCTTTCAGTGACCATTCCATTGACTGAAAGGTAAAGGTTCATCCTGTGTGATCTCTAACCCTTTACTTTGAAATAAAGGGAAAACACTGTATAAGGTTGATATTGGAACCTATTGTCCATATGAGATATAATAGTCCATTTTAGTTATGATATTCCAATTGGATTTATGAGTTTTACAGACATTATAATGCTGAAAAGATGGATTTTTTTTAATCTGCATAAAATAATAAGAATATATCAAATGCAACATTTTAATTATTACAAGGAATTTTTTTCATTCATAACCCTCACATTTGTGAGATTAATCCCCAAGAGAATTGGATCTTTTGTGGGACCTTCGTCCTAAAATATTTTGTGTGATACACTGTAAAGTCGTGTTTACAAGTCTCTGCGCATGTGTCAGAACAATATACACAATAACACAGTTAAAAATCACTTTTAATGTTAATTACTTACTCAAAATATAGTAAAGCCTTCAAATAGTTGTCGCTTAGCATAAAAAATGCATAACTTCATTATGACTTCGATGAAACGGAATCATTCAATTCACCTGGCCGTGTTACGTTGAACCTGAGACGAAAACGAGATCCGAATTTACTCTGAAAATTTTCCTTGCAAAATGAACAACAATAAGAATCTACATTTCAAACACAAAATATGACAAACAATTAACAGTACATACATATTCACCGCCGTTTCAAGGGATTAGAGCACATAAATCCAAAAGGAAAGTCTGGAACAAGCCACGGAAGGGTACACCCGTTTTTTTTTTTTTTCTGTAACCAGGAAGTGCAAGTAGAACCTGGCTAAATCGGCCAGTCAATTTCGTATTCATCACAGAATCGGGAAATATCTAAATAACTATAATTTTTGTCCTTTAAATCTTTATTTTGAAAATTTATTTCCGCGTCGAAGTCGGAACTTTGATGACTACGGGGTATACACTTATTTTACGAAACCAAAAGTAGTTTTTTTTTTTATGGAATGCCGTACGTCACATATTACGTCATGATGCGGCTGAGAAAGCAGACAAGAAAGAGCAGAGTAAATTCAACTGCATATTTTCTGTAAGTTTGTCATATTTTTATCATCTCCTTTATCACCAGATGGATGTAATATAATTTATTGGCAATATACATGTATGATGACAGCTTAATAAATAGATATGTTGAAATAAGATGGACCTGGCACAGGCACTCTTTGCCTGTTGCACCTGGGTCTGGTGTTAACCGCACCAAGCAATATACAGCACTGTAGAGTTATACATGTATATTAGGATATACCTATTTTTTTTTTAATCAGACTGTAAGTCAATCATTTTGTTCTAAAAATAGATACATAATGGAAGGGTGACCTGGAAAAGAGTGGGGTGGGTCTTTAATTTATCCTTCTCCTAGCTCCCATCCCTTCAACTCTACTATTTTGAATTTCCTTTATCTTCCTCTGTCTGACTCCGACCTTCCCTATTTCTTCCTCTCCAAACTCTCCTTTACACCTCACATTCACCCATCACCACCAATCAAAACATTTATTTGTAAATGTACATGTATTCACAAAGAGGTTACTCTCTCTCTAGAACCATGATATTTATATACTACAATGTACTAATGACATGCACAGTGGGGGCACATCTGTTTAGGTACATTGTAGTTCATGTTCACTAGTTTGCAAATAGTAAATGAGTTGTGTCCCTTTGTGGGTTCTTTTTTTTTTCTTCCTATGTGGTACAATCCACTATATAAAACTTAACAAAAAGGTCAAGACTTAAAGAGTGAAAAGAATAATGTTTTCTTTGATCTTTTTGCCACCAGGGCAGGCATTGGGCTGTGCTGTGATAAATTCAGTGTTTTAAAAACACTAGGAGGTTAATTATAAATGGGGATAGATATAAAAAATGTTTATAATTCATCGAGTTTGAAGTTTGACACTCTGTTGCAATATTAATAAAAGCAGTAATGTAATATAGCTAATAAATCAATTGATTTCTGATTGAGCTAGAGATAAAAAGTATTTATTTAGGAGCACTAATACCACTGTAAACATATCTATACATTTTAAATTGAAAATACAACAGAACTCAGTTCTCATAAAAAGAGGTAAATCTCAGTTGTTTTAGGAGTTAAACTTTTATGCATTTCAAAATACATGCAGATATGTCAAGAAGCTTAGTTATAAGAAAGCAAGTCCGAGTAACTTCCCTGTAAATGAGTTGTACTATATATTCTATTTTGTGTTTACTAATGACATGTTTGAGAAATATTTTATACTAAAATGTTGTATTCTTAACTTGCAGATATTTGCTAGAAAATGAGCAGATGGTCCCCCACTATACCACACTGATAGCTTCTCAAAGATTATATATATATGTTACTTGCAAACAGGTAAAAAAAAATCTAGAATGAAATATTTATTGCAAAGGTATACATCAATATATATATAAATAATGTTGTTATTTATGATCATGTGGCTGACATACTTTTCCCCCAATCTTATTTTCGCAACATGTCTGCTTTTCTGCGACTACTCCATGCTGCTTTTCCATGATTGGTTTTAAGCTCATTTGAGCCAAAGGCTCAAGGGAGCTTCTCTGATCAAAATTTGTCTGTCATCGTTGTCACAAACTTTTCACATTTTCATCTTTTTCTCCACCACTGGGCCAATTTCAACCAAACTTAATAAAGAGTATCCTTTATGGTAAAGGGGTTTCAAATTTGTTCAAATGAAGGGCCCTACCCTCTTTCCAAGGGGAGATAACTAAGAAATAATAAAAATTGGGTGTGGGTATTTAAAAATCTTCTTCTCAAGAACCACTGGGTCAGAAAGATGAAACTTATGTGAAAGCTTTCTGACATAATGTAGATTCAAGTTTGTTCAAATCATGACCCCTTGGGATAGGGTGGGGCCACAGTGGGTGATCAAAGTTTTACATAGGAAAACATGAAAAATCTTTAAAATTTCTTCTTTTCAGGAACAGCAAAGCCATGATTGGTGATTTTTATGAGGAAGCATCCTTAAGTAGTGTAGATTCCAGTTTGTTCAAACCATGACCCCTTGGGCTAGGGTGGGATCACAATGAGTGAACAAATTTTTACATAGAAATATATATATATATAGAAAAAATCTTTAAAAATCTCCTTCTCAAGACAGCAAAGCCATGATTGGTCATATTTATATGGAAGCATTGTCAGGTAGTATAAATTAAAGTTTGTTCAAAGCATTACCCCTGGGGGTTGGGAGGGCCTAAATGGGTGATCAAATTTTTATGTTAGGCATTCATGTGAAAAATCTTCTTCTCAAGAACAGTTAAGCAGTGATTAGACAAATTTATATGGAAGCATCCTTGAAAGTTTACATTCAAGGTTGTTCAAATCATGTTCCCCAGGGGTAGGGAGGGGCCATTATTGGTGATCAAAGTTTAAAATGAGAATACATAGGAGAAATCGTTGAAAATCTTCTTCCAAAGAATTGCAAATCCATGATTAGCCATAAAAATTCAGAAGCATCCTCAGGTAAGGTTAGATATATTCAAATTTATTCAAATCATGTCCCCTGGGGGTAAGGTGGGGCCATAATAGAAGATCAGACATAGAAAAGCAAAAATATAATTGCAGAAAAGCAGGATAAGGCCGCAGAAAAGCAGGATTTTTTCCTGTGAATTATGTGAGACTATAAGAACCATAAGCATTCAGGTTATTTCAGCTTATCTAATTCTTAAATACATTCTGCTTGTTTTTAGTATTAATGCATAAAAATGCAGTGGTACTAAGGAGATAATTAACCAAATGCTATTGAATTGACAGTATCTGACATTTATAATTTTCACTGTAGGCACAGTTAGCATGTCATCACAGCTTAAAATACGAGAGTACCTATATCCTCAGAAGATACATGCAAACAGATTTGTCAATGGTACATGTAAGTAAATACATGTATGATTTTTTTTTTCAACAATTTAATTTGACATTAAGCTGAACATATTTAATTTAATTATTCCCATCTAAGCCAGAAGCTTTTGTAAGCTTTTTACTGTCAAAACTTGTCTGTCTGTTGTTGTAAACTTTTGCACTTTCCAGACGTACATATTACATTCTCTAGAATAACACCTAAATGCCAATTTTAACCATTGCAAACTTGGCCAGTTAGCACTACTCATGTTTTGTTTAAGTCTCAGATTAAGGAAATTCAAGTTTTAACAGAAATGTACAGACTAACCATTTTCGAATGGGAGAGCATTTAGGGATAACGAAAACAGTGATGTGGGTGTAGTAAAACATTGAATTATCTCAAAAGTCAAGATCACTGGGCCATATATTATTGGTAGAGGCTAAAACTTTTTTGCCCCTACAATGTAGTTATATACTAGCTCCTACTAAGAAGTTGTAAGGGTGTCCTTGAATCACCATGTCTGTTTGTCTGTCTGTAGACATGTTTTGTCTGGAAATTATCTTTTAAACCACTTTATAATGATGCCCTGGTAATCGAAGAGTCGTGGGTATAAGTTTTTGCCCCATCCGTCCATATTTCACATGTGTATTTATTGACTAGATCTTCCTTTTGGTACCAAATATTTGACCTTGACCTTGGAGTTTGACCCACTTTTGTAAAAATTTACCCAACTTTAACCTAGGCCAAAACTTTTGAACAGCTGGTGCTAGGGCTTTCAGATTTCACATGTGCATTTATCCTGACAAGACCTTTCCTTGGGTGTAAATATTTTTGACTTTTTAACTTTGACCTTAGAGTTTGACCCACTTTCCCACTTTTAAAAAACTTTAACCTTGGCCATAACTTTTGAATAGTTAGTACTAGGGCTTTCAAATTTCACAGATGTATTCCTTGTGACAAGACCTTCCTTTGGATATCAACAATTTTGACCTTGCCTTTGAGTTTGACCTACTTTTGAAGAACTTTAACCTTGAAAATAACTTTTGAACAGTTGGTGCTAGGGCTTTTATATTCTGCATGTATATTTCTTATGACAAGGTCTTCCCCCCTGAATGCCATTAATTTTGACCCTTTGACTTGACCTTGGAGTTTGACCCACTTTTAGAAAACATTAACCTTAACCATAATTTTTGAATGGTTGGTGCTTGGGCAATATGGATCTCTCGACTTTGCAGTTTGACTTGCATTTGAGAAACTTTAACCTTCGTCATAAGCTGTCATACGGGGGCATCAGTGTTTCACAAACACATCTTGTTTTTCCCTACACTTTGTAATTATATTCCATTGAATTAACTGGTAACAGGAATTTACAGACTGATTTGTCAAACTTTTAAAAAGAGGAATAAGAGAATTAAATTCTTATTTGAATATTACTTTGTAACCAAGAAAACAATCTTAGGCTCATAACTGATAAAAAGGTAGCTTGTGTCCAGAGATGAGCCTTGACCCAGTACCAAGGGCATTTTAGATATGTTCAAGGTCAAAAGGGTACAAATGTATTAAATTATTTTTATTCGCACCTCTATAATGGAAACACAGTAGACATACCTGAGACAAAGCTCGCCTGTGACTCAAAGGTATATCCCAAGTCTAACCTAGGGTAATTTGAACTAGATATGTTTTTAAAATATAAAATAATCATAACTTTTATGAGGATATATACTAAATACAAAGGTTGCTTAATTATGACTAGAGGCAGTGAAACAACCCTGCATGTTGGTCATTTAAGCAATGTAGAGGTAACAGGAATTGGAGTTTAAATTCTTGGACATAACATAATATAATTGTACATTGAAAAAAGTAACTCCCAAAGATCGTACTGTCCTAAGGGCCTAGGGTAGTCATAGTTAATTTTATAAAAAAATATTGTCCGTTATGAATTTCAATAACCTGAGATTGTTTACTTTTGTATTTTCAGGTATAACGACAACACTCTCTCAACAGAATCCTCAAGATAAAGAAATCTTATGTGATGAGAACCTCAATAAAGAAGATAGAAAAAGATCAATTGTTTTAGTTTTCAAAGTAGAAATTGATGTCACAAATGTCTTTATTTAGTCAGGGAGTCCAGAAAACAAGTTTTGATTCTTTCAAATTCAAAGTTACGTTTTGTTTAATCATGCATTACTTGTGTCTGGATTAACTGACTAAGTAAGAAAAAGAGAATTTTTCAAGAAAACTTTATTTGCAAGAAGCAAAAATTTTGTTTCCAAGGAAGAAGAATAGAATTAATGGATTGAGGTTTGGGGCACTCATAGATAATACCTTGATATTAATATCTGGGGTACAAAAAATATGCTTGTCTTCACATGATATTCATATGAAACCTGGGTTCTTTTCTCACATGAATTTTGTGCGAATTTCTTTTCGCATGATATTCGTGCGAATTTCATGTAAAAATTGCATGATATTTTCGTGCGAATATCATGCGTGGTCCTTTTCGTCTCCTTCTCATGCAAAGAATTCGCATGATATTCGTGCGAATTTTATATGAAGTTCATGCGAGCCACTTTTCCCTGTGTATAAACTGATTTTGAAGCATCGCATCCTTGTATAAATACTAGTATCCCCCAAAATCCACCCGTGACTGTCCATTCTTTAGACAGAAAGCCTTTGTTTTTGGCATTTGAAAACACAATGACTATTCAACAAATTGCTGTGCATCCCAGCTTACCTGTGACTGTCCATTCTGTAAACAGTGAACTTGTTATTGTATGTGTGCTACCTGTCATATCTGATACCAGTATTGTACATTTTTATTTAATTCTTAGAACAAAGGAAATCATGTTTTAAGTAGGAGAAAGGCCTCAAACTGTCCATTCTGTGAGAGAAAGAACTAATCTCGGGACTACCGCCCTCGATTAGTTCTTTCTTTCTTTCTCTCACAGAATGGACAGTTTTCGGCCTTTCTCCTTTACATAGTGAGTGACATATAAGTCCGATGAGCCGGGTGTTTGAATTATTGATTCTCATTGTATTGTGCATGTGTAACATGTCACTATGATAAATCATTTACTTATTTACTTACCTACTCTGGCCATCGCTATATGATCCTGTCCATTGTGACGACCTTGAGTCAAGGACAAGATACATCTTTATAGATCAACAGGAAATACATTCTGAAGTTTGAATTTACTATTGTTGAATAACCTTCATCCTTTGGAAATGAAATTGAATCTAAATTTTCGTAAAACTTTATATACATGTAGGTCATGGGCACGTCAATTTTTATTCGAAATTTAAAAGAAATTAACCACTTATAATTTCTCATGATGATTTAAGTCGTCTGTACATGTAAATTGTGTTTTCGCGTCATATTAAAGAATAAGGAATGGTAAGGGACGAATTTAGACCCTTATTTGATATAAAAATTAAAAAAAAAAAAAAAGTTAAAACTGTGATAGTTTGCAATTAAGAACCTGAGGGCATACTTTTTTTATAACCAGCATTGATTTTGATTCCAAGCGTACAAGCTTAGGGAAGCCATAAGATGGTGACAAATTGGAACATTTTACTCAATTCTGATGAAATTTCGTCAAATTCAAGATAACTTTAATCTCTAAAAACAAAGAACGCAAGCTTGTCTATCTGAGATTTTCATAAACAAATTGTATCATACTGTTGCCATGAATTATATAAATTTGGTCGATAGGCAAGCTTGTGCTCTGTGTTTTCTGAAACGAAATATACTTTAAAATTGACGAAAATTTGAATAAAAATGATGAAATTGACAAATTATGTGACCTTTCTACACTCTCTGTGAATAATTTCACTTTGAATCAATATCCGTTTCTTTACAAGGATGACTTAACCTTTTTTTTTATTTTGAAGTATTGTACCGTTCTAAGAGACACCCCAAACCAGTGACCAGAAAGGACTTGAGAGTCTTAACCTATTTTGTCCTTAACATTTTGTTAATGTTTATTCATATTTCATTTGATTATTACTTTCTTTGTGACATTTTATTTGTATTTTGCCTTCATTCCTATTCTTATTGTAAGAAATTAGAAGGCCCAAAAGAAGTGCATCGCAGGTTAGTTTGTCTCATTTTAAAAATTGAATTACAAAAGGCGTGTCTATGGAATATGTATCCGAATATCAAAGATTGAATACTTTATTCAATAGAAAGATTTTAAGATTATTCTTTTACAAATAACCGTCGCATAAGGATTATTTTTCGAATTGCTGTGAATTAAGAATTCGTTATTATATTTAGGTATCATAATAATCGTTATGGGCCAAAACAAAAAAGATAAGAGTTACAGGAAGGTATTTATATAAAACATTAGCATTTATCTACACTAAGAATAATTATAGGCAATGTACAAGTTCAATTTATTCACTCAAACCAATTAATGGTACATGAGGTTCTATGTACAATATATTCAAAAACAATATACAAGATACACGTGAAATGGCGGGAATACATTCAAATTATAAAGTAACAAAAAAAAAAATAATAATAATAATTATGGAGGACAGACTTGTTCATATACCCTATCTATGTAGCTGCATAGTTTGATTAATACCTTGGAGTCAGCAGTTGACAACAATTCTGAGAATTTGTGGAAATTTGGTCTATTACAATATTTACTAGATAGATACTTTTTTCTGCATTCTGAGAAAAATTGACATTCTAAAATAAAGTGTTACTCATCTGCTATTTGTCCATTATTACAGATATTACAAAGTCTATCATGTTTGGGAATACCAAACCATCTCCCAGTCTCAACTGGGAGACGATGATTTGCTGTTCTTAATTTAATTAAAATTGTTCTAAATTTTTTAGGTATTAAGTCTAAATATTTTTCAGATCCAAATTCTGTTTTGAAGACCTTTAGACGAATCGCGCATATCACTTTGCCATTTCTGTATATGTATTGATCTTTAAGACATTGTTCAACTATAGTTTTTAGCCATTTTATATTTAAAAAGGCCTGTTCATTCCATATATTTGAGAAGCCACAAGTATCAAGTATATTCTTAATACATAAAATCCAAGGGTTCTTATGACTTTCTGAACAAAACTGTTCAAATAAATGCTTATATGTAACACAAACAATCTTATTTTCAGGGCTTACCAGTAATTTTGCCCAACGTGATATCATTCTTATATACACCGTTATATACGAAGGGAAGCGACCCGTTTCGCCATTAACGATATATCTAGGAGTACTACTGTATAATTATCAAGTATTTCTAAATTCATTAACTTTTTCTGGTATCGATGTCTGTATTGTTGAGTCACAGCAAAAATAAAAAAGTAATAATCAATTCATTTAAGCTTTATTGCCAAACACCATGAAAAATCTGAAATTGGACAACTCATCAAGCCAGCATAGTTTGGAAGGAGATTGTTCAATACCATCAGGTACTTGTATGATTTTAATATGAAAAATAAAAATTCTGAACAATTATGTAATAAATGTTAATATATAATTTTTTTCATATTATAGGTTTGTTGCACCTGTGAGCAATTCTCAGAATGCTCGAAACAAAATAAGACTTACATGTAGGTGTAAATTGATTTATCCTTATTACAGATGAACAATCGCAGTCACATGGGAAAAATGAATGCTGTTCATGTAAAAGGAAAAGATTAGACGGGGGTAATTAATCTGATTTTCCTTTTAATATTTTTTATTTTTATTTGAGAGATGAATTTAACTTTTGAGAATTCATGAGGACATGAACTACAACGCTTCACGCCGGCATATTTCATGAAGCGCGTTAGCGCTTCATGATAAATATGCAGGCGTGAAGCGTTAGTACATGTACCTCATGAATTCTCAGAAATTAAATTCATATTTTATATTTACATTATTTGTCTTATGACTTGCCACATATTTTTGTCATTCAACGATCATTTTTGAAAAAAAAAGTTTGCACTATTTTTTTACTTCAATCACATCACAATGGAAATATTCTTACTGATCCACGGTAGTTCATGAGAAAATGAACTTTTTCTAATTTGCAAAGAATCTTAAGGAAAGATATTTGGAAATGTAAATATTCCGTTATAAATTCAGTGATTTTTTTTTATAATTATCTCAAACCTTCTACTTAAAAAATTTGAAATAATGTCTGTTCTCAGTTTTTGGTCTTGGGGTTAGGAATTTTTTGTCTTTCTTTCATAATAAACAAACATGTCATTCACTACATAACATAATGTATGGTTCTTAAGATTTTTTTTTTTTTAATACAAATGCAACCCATAAAAAGTAAGAATATGTTAGATGCAACTGCAATTCGTTAATCATAATTTAAATATAAATAGTTTATATTGAAACATTATTAAAATCCATTTATGTTATCCTGTCTGCTTCTACATTTATTTCATAAATGGGTTTTTTTTTTTCACACAAAATAATATATAATATCAGACATCATCAAAGGCGGCAATAGAACAGACAAATGCAATTGAATGTTTCAGAACTTTTAATAACAGAAATTTATTAAAAATTTTCATACATCTTAAAAGACTCTCCCTGAGGTACATAATCAAACAAAATTATAGATTTTTTTTCCTTCAGAATTTTCTCAGGGATAAATATCATTAAGTCTTAACCATGACTGAGTTTCTTTTCTTGTATATGTAAACTGACTATTTTTGATTTGATAATAGACGTACTGCTAGCAACCTCAAAGAGTATCAGACTTTCCCTTAAATTTATTTTGTTATAAATGGGTATGATGGTCATTGATTATAATATAAACAATTTTGTTGTACTGCTGACTTGAAATTTAAACCATAAGACCTAAAAATCACATATGTTTAACATCATCAATTAGCAATGGAATTTTGCAGCATTTATAGTCTAGTAGTTCAATGTTAAAAAATCTAAACTTATATAAAATATTTCTTTTAAAATATCAGACATTTTAAGGACAAACGCAACATACCTACTGATAATTTTTCAAGAAATTCTTAATTAAAGATTATAGTGCCATCAGATGTTCGTAGACAAAAAATCAGCTTGCATTACCAGGGGCTTTGAAAAGGTATCAATTGGTGAAAATTCTTGTATAATTCAAAGAAAAATATACAAAAATTACTAAACATATATAATAGATGTTTTATTTATCCAAACGTGTACAATAGCATATATAGACATTAAAATGTAGCACAATATTTCTATAAGTATTGGAACTCTTCAACTCCAAGGGAAAACATTGAAGTTCAAACTACGTTGCGTATGTCCTTAATCTGTAAGAAACACTGATAGCACATGAGTAGAACTATAAACATCCTATTCGTCGAATTTCTTTGTAGTAAAAAAATATGATCATTGGTTGTTCCTACATCATTGTTTCACTCCTTACCATGGATTTGTAAAATTTTGGACATGTTTTGTTTGTTACAGTAAAGTTGTTGTAGAGTTATCTTATATTTATAATATTTTTCCTGCATTTTGTTTCTGAATCTCATGAAAAATTTAAAAAAGAAAGTATATCAAAATGTCAGGACTGATGAAATGGAAGAGACATTCATAAAACATTTAAAGATTAAAAGTGGTGTATTAGTAATTGTTTTAATCTAATTTTTTTTTTTACTCAATTATCATACAGTTCTTTAAAATCTATGTTTTTAAAACAGATGTTTCCTGTTACACTTCTGACATGGTATAATATTTTTTTCATCACCAGCTGTGGCTATCACTTGGTAATAAAATTACTACAGATGAAATTTGAAGTTCAATATATCGAATATCTTCAGAAGAGTTTTTATTCCCAACAGTAACCATTATTATTTATAAAATTGCTCTTCGAAAAGTAGGGAAAAGTTAAAATTTCACAAAAGGTGTTGCACTCCTGACAATTTTAGCATCATTTTCAATGATATATTTATTAGGCGATTGACCAACATCAAAAGACTTGTGGTGAGAGAAAGTAATTCATTTTCAAAGGCTGTATTTCTTGAGCAGGTTGTTAATTATGTCCCTGGCATTTACTGAAATGCAATATCAAGTTAAATATATTGTTATATCTAAAATATCTTTCAAACAAAACATCAACTTTGATTAAAGGAATGTCAGCTCTAACTGTTCTTTCATCCCATTCTAAACCCTTTTATCCTACATCAATACAACAAGCTCTCATTCACAGAAAAGATGACGCAGTTCAATTGTTTCTCATTCTTTGTTTTGAATATTAAAACATTTTGGTTTTCTACGCCAAGATTCATCAATATCTAAGTCTAAAATATTTTTAATTTAACTTTTTAAAAAAAAAGTTTATAAAATAATAGAAGTCTATTGTACCTTGTTTATTTGTAAGAATGTTTGGTTAAAAAATGTTGATTTTTTTGTATAATCATGGATCCATAATGCATTTGCAATTTATTGATACAATTTGTCATACTAAAAAAATTCATGTAGTGTACAAAATTCTTGGTGTGATATGAAAGTCCCACGTTTATCATAAAAAAACAAGAACAAATGACTTTAAAAAGCACTTTTGCTGATTTTACCTATAGGTTGATTTCACCACATGGGAATAAAATGCCTTGTTTATTCATCAATGCCAAACCTTATTTCTGACAAAACTGAAAAAAAAATCATTCCAAAAAATTGTGGAATCTTTGATAATTTTTTAACCCCATCAAAAAATAACTAAATAGTTAATTTCAAGAATTATATCTTTTAATAAGCCTTTCAAGGCAGATGCACAAGAATTACCAAAGAAACCTGCAAATCCATCTTTTGTATTTTTTTATTTTACAAAAGAATCAAGATATATGACTCTCATAACCTTGGTATATATTTTAGCCACTCCAGCAGCTTTAGTATTTCAAAAGCATTTTAAAAAATAAAATACAGTTTCTTTTATTTTCTTTCAATTTCTTTACGTTTTTCTTACGAAGGAATTGGTTGACCGATAAAAGACAAAAAGATAAAGCGAAGTTCATAACATCGTGATTCAACCTGCACTTGAGAACAATGATAATAAAATAAGCTTTTTTAAATTGTTAAAATAAACAAGTCTAACGTGAAATTACTATCTATGTCTATTTAATTAGTTATACCTAGCACAGTTAATGTTCCTGTAAAATTTTTGATATCACACAAGTTATTATCATTTCGAGCAGTTGATCCAAATTCGATACACTGAATTATATCATGTTTAGTTTTAATCCAGAGAATTTAGAATGCAGGTTGACTGAAAACGTATGCAAAGCTGACCCAATGGTTCATTAACAAAACTATATTATTGTCATTTTTTACAAACTTGTATTCTTATCTTCAGTTGCAGTGCGTTTTATTGATATACTGTATTTAATAATAATTCCAATTATTTCGAGCACAACAGAAAGAAGAAAAGCGGAATTGGATCAACACCCTACCTGAAAAAATTACCACTTTGAAAGAATACAAATAACTTGGGTTCTCTAAACAGGACCTGTATTCACTATAAAAGAGACTCTCTTATAAACTCAAATAATTCCCCAAAATCCCCAACAAGTAGAATAGAATGCTTTCTCAAAGTGATCATTTTCATTACAATAATGTTTAATGTCATTCGCAAAATCTTGAATTTTCTACAATATATCCATACTTTTTTGGCTCTCGTCTTTGGCACCCCCATTTTTCAGCTCTTCAATTTTTTTTATTTAATTATTTTGGATTTCAAACGTTTCAGCATGAGCATCACTGAAGAGTCATAATTTGTCGAAATGCATATCTGGTGCATCGAAACTGGTACCGTATAAGATTTACATTATGACCCCTGGGTGGAGGCCTCGGCAGGTGGAGTCCCCGAGGGTCTGTACAGCCCAGTGGTACTTCGGTACTAGCTTGAAAATACGGATATATATTTAATTGCTGTGGTAAAATTTAGCAATTTATTTCAAAATTAGGGATTATCTCCCCCATGCTTAAATATTTTGGAGTTTCAACGTTCTGGCATTAGCATTACTGAAAAGACATAATTTGTCGAAATACGCATCTGGTGCATGAAAATTGGCACCATATAAGATTTACATCCACCAGCAAGAAACATTTTTTGACTTTCTTGTATAACTTTAGAATTGGGTTCACTCCATTTGCTAAGACATTAGATAGAAGTATAAATATAATGTTCAATAATTGTAATTGGTCACCAATATTTTTAGTGTTCCCTTGATTGGTTACCTTGTGTGAGAAAAGAAATAATACCTAGCATCTGATCTCTGACTTCCTTCAAATCTTTAAAGGATTTGAGATTATAGGAATAACATCTGTTTTAAAAAAACCTTTTGCTATAAAACCATAATTTCTACATTCATTGGCTCAGTTAGTAAAATGCCTGCTCCCTAGTCGGGAGGTCGTGTGTTGAAGCCATGGCAGCGACAAACTTTACGATAAAAAATAAGTACATATAGCAACTGAAAGTTGCAGGTCGTTTGGATTAGACTTTAAGAAAAAACCGAGGACCCGTATCACGATATGCGATGGCACGCTACAGATCCCTCTTTGCTCAAATACCCTGAGTTCCAAGAAAGGACGATCTAAATTTGAAGCCTTTCACCGACATTCACTGCTGTCTCATATTTTTGAAATAATCTTGCATGGATGTTAAGATACCTTTTCGTTTATTACATATTTTCCACATGGTACAGCGTTAGAGTGCTTTCTTCTAGAGTAAGGAGTTGATCCTGACATCGTGGAATCGAATCTACTGCGTGTCGTGGAAACCGGTACTTCGGATGAGACAGTATAAACCGAGGTCTCATGTCGCAGTAGATCCCTTAGTGCGCACTGGCCACAGTTCTGAGTGCAGGCCTGAGGCTGAATGAAATATGGAGATAACGAACAGTATTCGAGTATATTCAAACAATGCAAATCAGAAGCAGAGCAAACATGGACCTCTAAAAGATCAGAGGTGGGATCAGGTGCCATAGAGGAGTGAACATCCCCTGCCGACACAACTGTCGTGTGCTTACGATCGGTAAATAACGGAAAATTCCGTCGACAATTCAGTGTGTAAATAATAGCCTAACTGTTAGTATGAAAAACGTCAGTCAGCATATGGCTTAATGATAGATTGTACAAGGTCATTGTATCGACCACAGAACTTACGAAATGATGACTTTAAACGAGACTCTTGATATACTTGTTTCATCAACTTGTTTGTCAATAACTTACCTCGTTTTAGAAATTGTTCATACGAAAAGCATGCTCTTGCGTATCGAATCTTCTGAGAGATTTACACCCCATATGCAGGTGACAAGGGTGTATTGCTTCATAAGTAAAGGAAGTAAACGATTGAAAAGTTAAAGACATCACATTTATTATAAAGCTTTGTTGTTAGATTACCATTAACGTCTTTTTCTGGTAAAATATCCAAATATGAAACAGATGTGTCAGACTCTGTGGTTTCTTTTATTTCAAGCTCACTGGGATATATCGTGTCGACACATGAACGGAAATGGCTATTGTTAATTGATAATCCGTCGTCAATATATCTACAATACCAACCAGACCCAACCTGACAGATAGCAATCCCAGAGCAGTCCCGGAAACTGCTTTCAGGGATTGCTCTGGGAATGCTAAAGCAGCTTTTAATGCCCCAAGATTGAAGTTCTAATATCAAAGCGTTCTCGAGTTATTGCCTGGACATATTTATAAAAATGTTTTTAAAAAATTATACTTTAAATAAATATGTCGATGCAAATATTTTGGAGGGGTGCTTTGGAACTTTTGAATGGAGAAACACTGAAAGTTCATACTTCACATAAAGATTACTTATGAGCAGACGGTGTGTCATGAACGTAACAAAAAGGTTATAAGTAAACGTTCAAGGTCACTTTCATAAAAAGATAATTCCTGTCCTAGCCATATCCTCTTATAACATAACCATTGGCAACTCATATTTGACACAAAGATTGCTAAGAACCCAAAAGGATAACATGACCTTGACTCAAGATTATTTGGAAAAGTTCAAGATCACTGACAAGAAAAGTGTATGGTTTATTTCTAAGTTTTATAATGACATATCATTGGATGCAGCAATTTTAAAAAAAAAAGTGCAGACGGGTTATCACTTTTTGAGCTCAGTTACAGTACCATGAGATATTGAATTATTCTGTGTTATTTTCAGAAAACGGATACCCTCAAAATGTGAAGAAAATAAAACTCAATCCAAGGCTTCCAACAGATAATGTTGATAAAGGAACGACAATATCAGAAGGTAAAAAAGTAAAAATTTACGATACATTTTTTTTAAAAATCACTATTTTCATTTAGTATGTGATAAAATTGCATTTTTTCACTTTCTGTTGCTTATTAAATTTGTTGGTAGAATCTTATTTATAATTTTTTCACTTGTGCATTGTTTCAAAAATACATTTCATGCCTCATTGTGTTACTTTTAAAAAAAGGTATAAGGTTACATGCAGTCCTCTTTATTCTCATTAAATATGCAGAAGAATTAATGAGAAAAAAATTTGATGAGATTGTTACACCAGAAAACCTAAAACAGCATATAGAAATGCATAGAAAATCCCTGACTTCACTGGATGAAGTACAAAGAAAAGTATTGTTTCCTGGTAAGTAATGTTTATCCTTTTTCAAACATTTATGAATTCTGTAGATATCTTCGCTTCAGTAGTATAGTAAAAGGGGAAGCCGACACTCTTTAATTGGGACCGAAACAGGTCCAAGATGGCAGCCAACCAAGACGACTGCCATTTCGGCCAAGATGAGCATCCTTTCTTTTGTGTCTTTTCTACGGCGATATTTTCTTCAATGTGACGATTCCTCCATGCTTTCCGCTAAAGAGTCATCACCCTTCACCAGGACTTTTGACCTGCATGCTGCCCATAGGAAAGTAGGTTTACTACATTATTTTGTTAAACATGAAAAGTAAGTGCCATTTATGACTTCATCAAAAGAACAAGTGGTGACTATATACAATTCTTTTGCAAAAAAGCCAGTTCTCGTAGCGACCTGATAAGCGTTCATAGTTCAATAGGAACCTCCTAATTCATTTAATGGTCTTAATGACAGCATCAGGGAGAGCTGTGTACCATAGAGGCGTTCTCGAAGGGCCTTACTCTGAATAAACAATGAACCTGGATCCCAAACAAAAGAAGGTGGTCAACCCCTCTCGTATTTTTTTTATCATGGAAAAAGACGCTTTTTCAAAAGTTATTACTGATACCAAACATACCTTTATACATATAGATACCTATAAAAGATAATGATAATTACACGGCATTGACTCTTAGTTGTCAAGATTTACTGTTTACGTAATTAAATGAGGTATTTTATAGCGATTTAAATGATAGACATAAATCTTTCTAGGAATGCATCGCCCTGATAGTGTTCTTGCTATGTATGCATGATAGTATGATAGAAATGGTATCCAGCAATTGATTACCTGGCTTCACATTCCTTTGTTTTCTTGAGGATCCACAGCAATGCAATATCCAGATGTATTTTCTACATTTAGTTTTATTGTGATCACTAGAATACGTATATTTTTTCTTTTGAGAAGCAAAGCTCCTTTCATCCTGCATTTCATTGATCAAAGGGTTAAATCTATCGCTCTCCTCATCGTAATTCCCATCTCCAGACATTACATCATCCGTATTTTAGTCTTTTGAATAACCATTTTTAATGTATCTGACTAGTATGAGCAAACATACTTGATACCGTATCACTACAGGAAGGGTTCTTTTCGACCTGACTCGTATTTGAGTCAGATGAGACAGACAATGATCCTTAACAGATTATGACCGAAAATAATCTCCACACATTCATTCGTCAAGTAAGAAGTTTCATTTCGAAGGATATTCACACCAAGTCGATCTGTAGTCAATTGACTATGTGATGAAGCACTGCTACTTAAACTTTTTATAGTGTTTTAATATATTTTTTGCTCTTATTGAAGAATCATCTGTTTGTGCTTCCTAGGTTTTCGATATAGCCTTAATAACAATGATATGGTCTGGATATGGTGGGTCTCGCAACAATCATCGTAAAATGATGTAAAGAGACAAAATCTTTTCCGGAAAAGGAGTATAATCTAAAATAAGAGGAGTGAAGCCTAGAGGTGTATCTAAGGCATTGGTAGGAGAAGCAATAAAGTGAAAACGAAGATGAATGAAGACACGAGGATGGGAAAGTAGAGGAGACGTGAATCAATGGGGAAGGAAAAGGAGGACAGAAAGAGGAAAAAAGGGGAGAGAAGCCCGGAGCAGAGGGAATGGATAATAGTAACTGTTTCCATAAGTAGGATATGTATGTCACTTCATATCATGAGAATGAGAAAATACTTGTTGACAAATGGAAAACAATGTAAATAGCATAACGATGTTGTAAAAAATTCTGACAATGATCCCTTCATATACTCTACGTAACATTTTTTTTGGGTAACATGCAGTTAACAAAATACTTGGAAAGGGGCAAGTTTGTACAGATACATTCAATTTTATTAGTTTGAATAACGTTGACAAGTACATAGATTTTCAATTTTCCAAATTCTTGGGTACACCTTCATTTACTCTCATTAAAACGAGGAGACCGGATAGTCTGTATAGGCTCTTACGGTGAAATTATGTTTGCCTGTAGGAAAAATAAGCTTCCTTTCATTGTATCAAAAAAAAAATAAGATGGCTTTCAGTTGAGAGAAGGTTACAATTACATCATTATTATTTCGATTGCAATCTCTATAAGACCAGCTCAATGTACAGTATTCAGGGTGTGAGATTAATGAAATACCTCGCCGATGACCTCCAGTTTTATGTCTTGATTTATCCTCGTAAACGAAGGATGCCACCCAAGACAAGGAACTATGTAAAGTGTTCACCAAAGACTCCCATCATCGTACTTTGATTAATTGATTCGTTAATTTTTTCAGTGGAAAAATGGCTGAAATACTGCCAATACGAATCAACAACAAATAATCAGTCAATCGAGCGTGCTTTGTAAAAGACCCTTATTGAAATAAAAAATACGAACCTGGATAAGTGCTCTTAATCCGTCGTTACCTATAAGCATAAATCTGAGTTTTAGCATTTGCTATAGACCGAAATGAAATATTTTGAGGGCGATGTTCATTTTTTAAATATTTATTAAAAAAAATTCATTTAATCTCTTAATCCTGTCGTTTGAATACTCTTGTCATATCCAACGGTTAAATCCCTAATCTCTAAAATACTATATCTGAGTAAATTTGTTATTGGTAACGGCTCGTTAAAAAAGCATCCACTGAGTAAAAAATATCGAAAAGGGCATCACATTCTGTCTCTCTTGAGGTTTCCTGGTGCGGTGTTTGCTCTTTACGTTCACTGTTCGTAACCGCGTGGGAAGGTCCACTTCATGCTATTTTGGGCATAAGTTTGTGTCTACCTCTAGAGTGCCCTTGATGGGGCCGTAAGTAGTACCTACTTTTCGCTTTTACATAAAAAAAGGAAACCCTCCAGCCTTCTCGAAGTTTAAAATCCTGGTAAGGGTTGATTGCTGCATTAACGAAAAGGATGGAAAATCGCCATTTCGTAGAAAGAATGTGACTTTAAAAAAACGTCATTATGGCAGAGATGACGAGAAAGGAAGGGTGACCATCTTGGCATAAAGGACAACCATCTTGGTCGACCTCCACCTTGTACCTGTTTAGGACCCGGCTAAAGAAGCTGGTTTTTCACATGCAATAAAACTACTCACTTTTATCCTTTTTTGTTCATTTTTGGAGGGGTGTTTATTTTCTTTTTAAATTTTACTTTAGAAAATGGAGAAGTAAGTACAGAAGATTTTGATATTACCACTCTTTATACATTGTTTCTGCGAACAACGAAAGTAAAACCCCAAAAAGGATGGAATGTCCCTCCAGAAGACAACGATGTATCACTTGGAGACGATATTGAAAGAATCCACAAAATCAGGAATTTCGTTGTCCATCTTCCTCTGAATAAAGAATTTGAGAAAATGAACAAACTCAAAGAGGATATATTTCAGGTGATGATAAAATCGGTTTATTGGCATTTCCTTCTAGTCGGAAAAATTAGACTGATACTTAAACCTCTGATAGAGAAGAATGGGCATAGAAGAATAAGAAATCATTATTCTACATGTAACTCGTACTCATGCAAATGAACAAAAAATTCATAAGATCGACTTAGATTCTAACAAGTAATTTTTTTTTAATTACATTTAATAAGGAGAAATTGCATGCTTGTGTGTCTTGTACTTTCAAAAACCTGTATAGTAAAACAGTACAGCGTCAATTTACGTAACACTTCAGAAACCTTATGGAATTCGCAGTTTCCTGACAAGATCGACTAAATACGATGCACTATTTGCTTGAGACAGATAGCTGTCAATATATCACTAAATGTTATATATTTTCCTCTACACGTAGTGATCGATAAATTTCAAGTTTAAATGATTAAGGTTTTATGATGAAAATGGAAATCTTACAGGTGATAGTGTTTGATCATATATTTTAAGAACTGCATTTTTATTCCAACATAAAAAATTCAAGAGAAATATTTAGTTTGACTTGATGTGAGAACTAGTCAGCTGTAAAATATATACTCGTGTCAATGACTCTATCACCGCAATGAAGCCAATTTTAAAATCCTTTTTAATAGTTGTTAATTTGCATGCATTTTCTGCGTTTAGAGTTGATTGAGATTGTTAGCAATACTTACAAGGACCATAAATCATAACGCATTTCTGATCTCTAAAATTAACCCCACTTGTCCTATAATATATTAATACTGTAAGTCTTAATTTCCTTTTTCCTTTCGGAAGCCTAACTTTCATTAAATGGCATCTGAAAATTTTCTTTAAATTACCTTAATGATTCCAGCATGCGTAAAATATTTTGACAATTTCAGATCAAGCATGTGACAAAATTTCTTGCATATCAATATCAATGCAAGTAAGGTTATATAAGTACTTTTTGGCAGATTATTGACCGTCTTGGAGGCTCCATAAATGATACAGCTCAAAAACTGGTGTCCATAGCTATTCCGAAGTTGAAGATTAGAGAAGACGAAACACTTGAAAAAGGTACGATAGAAGTGAAAATGTTCTACAAACACAATGCCCCCTCCCTCTCTCTCTATCCAATCATCTGTCTATTGGATATATACTTTTGAAGAAATTCAACCCTAATTTTGGTTAAATTAAGCTCTTTTGATGTCCAGAACAAATTTTAACACAGTACATATATGACTCAATTTTTGTTTATTTAAAATCTAAAATGTTTCTATTTTCTTCTATATGCATGAGTTTCATTTTGGGCAGAATTAGTGCTAGACTATGGCGTGCCCTGTCCGTTCGCCTATATGTTTGTCTTTTCTTGCTTAAGCTCATCATAGGTTTTGATATATCTTTGGGAGAGGATTCCTGGCGAACAAAACAAGAAGCTGGGAATGACTTCCCTTGGGAATTTTAAGGACATCCATAGTGAAATCATTAAGTTACTAAAAATGTTGCAGAGTGTGATGCCTAGGCCCAACTTTTTTAAGTCGTTGCATTAATTTTCATTCCAACGTTAATTTGCTAATCCCTTTGAACTCGAAAAAAAAAATATCACAGGGTCTGACACATCTGTTTCATATTTGAATAATTTACTAGAAAAAAAGACGTTAATAATAAACTAACAACAAAATTTTATGAAAATTGTGATGGCTTCAACTTCTCTATCGCCAACTTCCGTTATATATGTGGCATTATACCATTATCACTATATTTAGTTTATGTCTCCCAGCAGATTCGATACGCAGGAGTATCCTCAATGTATGAACAATTTCTAAAACGTTTTGGCAAATAAATTGATGAAACAAGAATATCAGCAGTCTCGTTGAAAGACAACATTTCACAAATTCTATGGCCGATACAATAACATTGTCAACAAATACAATCTATAATTACAGTATACAGGGTTATTTTCGGCCTTTCACACTTGCAAACAATTTTGCCCCGTTTTAAATCCGCCTACTCAAAGTTTTGTTTAGCTGTGGGTAGGGCGAAAGGAGCGAAAATAAAACGGGGGCAGTAATGTCCCTGTATGCAGTATGTCAGCAAATACAAACTATCATTAAATTAGCAGGCGTCTCCATATGAGTGAAAATATCTCGAGAGGAAGGTTAAACAATAAACAAACAAACATTAAGTCAGCAAATACAATCTATCTTAAGTCGAATGTTGACTGAAGTTTTTCATACAAATTGTTATGCCATTATTTTCACACTGAATTGTCTATGGATTTTTTCCCTTTTCATGATCATGACAAGGAACACGGCGGGTGTTACCGGTTAATAAGGGATGTTTACTCCTCCATGGCGCCTGCTCCCATCTCTGATGTTTTAGAGGTCTATGTTTGTTCTGCTTCAAATTTGTATCGTTTGAATGGACTTTTGAGCTTGATTACTGATAATTATCTTCATATTTCATTCTAGAAAAAAATTATAAGATCTCAGTGACATCAGTTTGAAGTTACGGTTATATATGACATGCTGTGAGAGTAAAAATAATTCAATCTTATTAGCTGTAAAATAAAAACATGATTCTGAAACGAAACGGGAATGCAGCTTATGGAAGCATAGAGGCCTAGAAAGTAATACATTTGTCAAATTGATATGAAAACAATTCAGTACAGTGTATATTGAGGTAGATAAAAGTTTTCAATGTAACATACGTTCCAGGTAAACATAAGGATTTATTTTTCCTACATGGAACTGAAAATAGATTTGAAAACAATTCTGAAAAGTAATTTCACCTGCAAAGAATCAGAGAAGGGAAAGGGATTGACTCCCTTTTCTGAATGTAAATTTTAACAATTTCTAGTTTGAAAATGTTCATTGGAAATCTTAAAACCACCCCGTCTTTTTTAGCTCACCTGAGCCGAAGGCTCAAGTGAGCTTTTCTGATCAAAATTTGTCCGTTGTCTGTCGTCGTTGTCGTCGTCGTTGTTGTCGTTGTCGTTATAAACTTTTCACAATTTCATCATCTTCTCCAGAACTACTGGGCCAATTTCAACCAAACTTGGCACACAGTATCCTTGGATAAAGGGGATTCAAATTTCTTCAAATGATCTGCCAAGCCTTCTTTCAAGGGGAGCTAATTACAAATTAGTGAAAAATTAATGGCAACATTTAAAAATCCTCTTCTCAAGAACCACTGGGCCAGGAAAGATGAAACTCAAATGGAATCATTCTCAGGTAGTGTAGATTCAAGTTTGTTCAAATCATGACCCCCGGGGGTAGGGTGGGGCCACAATGGACGATCAAAGTTTTACATAGGAGTATATAGGAAAAATCTTTAAATATCTTCTTCTCAAGAACAGCAAGAACACGATTGGTCATATTTATATGGAAGCATCCTCAGAAGGTGTAGATTCAAGTTTGTTCAAATCGTAACCCGTGGGGGTAGGGTGGGGCCACAATGGACGATCAAAGTTTTACATAGGAGTATATAGAAAAACATCTTCTCAAGAACTACAAAGCCATGATTGGTTATTAACTATTAGGAGGTATCCTAAGGTAGTGTAGATTCATGTTTGAAAAAAGTCATGACCCCCTGGGGATAGGGTGGGGCCACAATTGATGATTAAAGTTATGCATAGAAATAAATGGGAAACATTTTTGAAAATCTTCCCAAGAACAGGAAAGCTATGATTGGTCATAATTATATGGAAGCATCCTCAGATAGTGTAGATTCAGATTTGTTCAAACCATGACCCCTGGGGGTAGGGTGGGACCATAATGAAAGTTCAAACTTGTGGGGAAAAAGTCACAGACAAAGAAATATGTAAGCATCTTTAGTTAGTGTAGAATTAATTTTTAGGGGACCACTTACGCATTAAAGCTTTTCAATACTGAACTGATTTTTGCTTTTTTTCCTAGCCACAGTGCTCAGGTGAGTGATGTGGCTCATTGGCCTCTTGTTATACAGTATAGTTAAAAAATCTCTCTTACTTGAGTGGACAAGTTGAACATAACCTTCAGGCTCATAGAATCAGGAGTGGGTAGGGGTCCTCCCCCTTCCATTTTCCATTGATTTTTTTTTTTTGGACCCCTAAAAATTTCAACTTTAATCACAAGGGGTCATTATATTACGGGGATCATTTTTCTTCACGTAGGATATGCAGATTTATAGGATGATAACACTTTTTCTACGGGTAAAAGGGTCATTTTTCGACGTCGAATAATGACCGGAGGTGATTTTTCGCCGTTGAATAAAGGGGGTCATTATTCAACGACGAAAAATGACCCCGGTCATTATTATTTGGGGGAAATCATTCGTCTTTACACCGGATAAAATTATAAATGAAAAAGGATGAAGATAATGACAGTGATCGATCTCATAAGATCTTCATACATTCCGTGAACAAGGCATAAACACCGACCTCTGGAAATTCCAGAGGTGGGGTCAGATGCCTAGGAGGAGTAAGCATCTCCTTTTTTGGAATAGGTGTATTCCCGTTGCTTTTTTCCCCTTAATTTATTTTATTTTTACTTAAAGCACTGCTAAACAAAAGAACACACTATCATTTTTAATAAATCTACACTATATATGTTAAGTTGTTAACACTCAATGTACAGATTACAGAAGTCACTACCCACGTTAGACATTCTGCGGCAAAGTGGCAAAAAGTGAAGGTCAAATATTTAGCTTGTTAAGAATCTAAATATCATTTTGACAAATATTGTAAACATGATAATGCCTAGGTAAATTCGAACAATTGAGATATTTCCTATACATGGAAAACAGGCGTTGGAAGTTGGCTCGTTACCCCCTCCCCTAGATTCTTTAAATTTGTTCAAATTATGGCTCCTGGGACTATGGAGAGCCAAAGTGGAGGTTTTAAATTGGAACATTTTGGAAAATCCTTTAAACTGTTCTTCTCAAGAACAGCTGGACTTCACATTAATATTCATGTACATGCATCCCCGTATAGTGTACATGTATTTTCAAATTTGTCCAAATTATAGTCCCTGGAACAAGAATAAGAAGTAGGGGTCATAAGTTTTAAAAGTAAGTTATTGGAAAAGGGTTCTAATCGAGAGCATCCATGTGTAATTAGTCATATAAATAACGGAAAAAATCTACAAAGAATATGTATTGTAGAATCTGCTTTTTCAATATATGACCCTTGAGGTTAGGTTTATGGCCAAAAAAGGGAATCTAAATTTTGTATGAAATATGTAAGAAACTTTTTTGAACGCAACAGCTGCAAATAGTCACATTGATATGTAAACAATTTCAAGTAGTGTGAATTAACGTTTGTTCGAATCTTGACACCCAAGGCTAGGTAGGGCCAAATTGAAAGGGGAGGGGGAATACACGTAGTATTATATGGTTAAAAAATCTAGATAACTGTAAGTAAAAAATTAAAATTAACCACATTAAAACACAAGCTTATTCATTTAGTGTAAAATGAGCTAGTTTATTCAGATCATGATCCCTTGGGCTAAGATTGGGTCTTAATAAAAAAAAATTTTAAGAAATATAGGGGGTAATTATTAAGAATCTTCTCCTCGTGATAATCATAATTAATTGGTTAAAATGATTTCCAGGCATCCTATAGTGTGCAAATATTCGCATTTCTTTACATTATTTCCCTAAGGTTTGAGTGGTTCCTCAAAGGATGTAATGTAAGGAGTGAAGATAACGAATAGTGATCAATTTCGTAAATCCAGGAAACAATAGGAACAAGCATTCTGAGAGTATTGCATTAGCAATACTAGTCCCCTACCGGCAAGTGTAATCTGGTTCCCGTTAAGAATTGAAAATGCCAAAATTCCGTCAAAAATTAATAAAGCGGGACGAAATGCAAACTTGATCTATAACTAATCAAGGTAAAGCTACATACCAAAAATCAGCTCAATATCTACAAGCGTTTAGAAGAAAATTGTGGAAAACCCTTAAGAATTGAAAAGGCCGTAATTCCGTCAAAAATCAATGAAGCGGAACGAAATGCAAACTTGATCTGTAACTCATCAAGATACACTCACATACCAAAAATCAGCTCAATATCTGCAAGCGTTTAGGAAAAAAGTGCGGAAAACCAAGTGGGACAGACTGACAGACAGACAGAGGGACAGACAGACAGACAGACAGACAGACAGACGGACAGACGGATGGACAGACTCAGAGGAAACCTATAGTCCCCTCCGGTTTCACCGGTAGGGGACTAATAAACAGGACAAAAACACGGACCCCTGGAAACACCAGTGGTGGGGATTAGGTGCCTAGAAGGAGTAAGTAAAATTGAAAATGACCTATGGAGAAGACAGGAACTTCATTTATATGAGTATATGCTAATTTGTAAGGAAGAAAACTTGACCTAGGTGGGCGCTGTGGCCAATGAATATCTTGTTTATTTTCATTTTTAGAACCAAATACTCTGTTGGTACAAAAGCAATGGGAAGAGGAAAATAAGCTTTACTTTGAAACCCATTTATTCAAAGGAATTTGGAGGAAAATAAAAAGAAGTAAGAACATGTTAATTATTGGTGGACCTGGGGTAGGTAAAAAAGCACTTATTCGTCATTGTGCTCTTGAACTTCAAACGCAAGGATTCACTATATTGTACTTAGAAAAACCATCAGACATACAATTGTTTGCAAAGAAGGAACAAAAACAAATATTTTTAATGGAGAATCTATACAGTCAAGGGTTGACGGATAGCTTTTTCCTAGATGATAGCATAATATTGAAAGATAGCTCTCTAAATTTGCACAAAGATTCTATAATACTGATGACGATGCGAAAGGATGTGTTTATCAGAACAAAAGATTACAGTGAGTTTCTCCAATTCCATCCCGGCATTTTGGATTTGGACAACAAAAAATATTCTTTGACTCTAAACGATAAAAAGGGAATATTTGCAAATCATAGCAAGGGTAAGGAGAATGTGCTACCGTCTATAGATTTCTCCGAGGTTGAAGACAATTGTTTTCCAACCTTGGTAAAAATGTTTTGCGATACAAAAAAATGTCAAAGGAGAGGGGTTGATTTCTTCCACAAACCCTACGAATTCTATCTCGAGGAGTTGAATAAGATTAAAAAAGAGGATAGAATTGCTTATACTGCATTGGTAGTGGTTTTATTTGGTTCGAATTCGCGATCTTCACTTGCCAAAATATTCAAAGAACTAGTAGAAAAATGTGAAATAAAGTTTTGTCTAGAAAGTTTGCTTTCTTTGTCGAAAAGTTTTAATCGATTAATGGGATCATTTATAATTGAAAATGAAGGGGAATATGAAATTGCTAATGAAATTATTGAAGAAGTCATTGGATACGACTTTGGAAAAGACAACCCAGAACTGTATATTCGTTATATGAGCATTGAGTATATTGAAGAAAACATTTTAATTGGGAACAAACGAAATTCAGAAGTTCCTAAATTAAAAGTAGAGAAAACGCATTTTCGTATCCTTGCAAACCGGATGTATACTGAAATTCGAAACTTGGAAATATTGCATGCCTTTGGTGCACGTTGTTGGTTAAATGAAAACTTTTCGAAATACTTTATACAGTTCCTAAAGAAAAAGCCATTAAGAGAGGTAAAGTCAATGTTTTGGGGAAAGTTATCCATTTCAAGCGATGAAGAAAAAGGAGAAGAAATAATGGATGACATATTTGATTCACTTTTAGAATTATTTGATAAAAATTTGAAGTTATCGTCTGTTCCAAAAATTTTGAAAGTGTTTTATTTATTTTCCCAAAATGAAATATGTGACTCAGATTCAGAGACCATCAACATTTTCCCCACTTTTGAAATGTGGAAACTAGTTGCTAAGGGTTGTAGCAGTGAAGAACTAGCTAAATGTTTTTTAGAAGACCGTTTAGGAAAATCATGGAACTCCAAATTAAGGACTGTAGAGTGGAAAATAAATTTGATGAGACCAATTGTAGCATTTGGTCTAAATGGTCTATTTTGTTATCTGCTTGAAAAAAGCAAAGAACTAAAGAAAGACTTTTGTCAATTGTTCTGCCCAACAGAACACGAAAAACGTGTACTTTTTTATCTTGGATGTCTGAGTGGAAGTCGTAAAATATCCGAAGCTATTATAAATAATATTCCAATAGAAAATGACGAAAAAACTGTTTTTGAAGAAGGGATGTTTGCAGCTTGCTTCGCTGGATCAACAGGGATTGTTTCTTTTTTAAAAAAGGAGATGGAAAGACGTAAATTGAACTATAAAGGAAATATTGCACTACTGCATATTGCTTACGTTATGGGTGATACCAAAATGATAAAGATGCTTCGCAATTTCTTTCATTGGAACGATGATTGCGATGGCGAAGGAGATTGTGACATGACGCCTCTTTTAGCTGCATGCAGCGGTGGTCATGAAAACCTTGTACAGAAATTGATAACACAAGGTGCGAATGTCAACAGGTGTATTGAATACTGCGTTTCTCCGATTTATCAGGCTTCGGTCAAAGGAAACCTTAATATTGTAAAACTTCTTTGTGAGAATGGGGCAGACCCGACAAAGCGCACTACATTTAACTCTACGCCTTTAAGCTGTGCGAAAAGAAATGGCAATCATGATATTGTGTCATATCTTGAAAACGTTGCTATTCCACGTTGGAAAAAAGAAAGTAAATCTCAGTAATAAGACTAATTATGTATTATCAATTTCAGTGTAACACTACAGTATAAAGTTGATAATTAGTTTTATACATGATTGACTTTTAGAGTAGATTAGAGAAAATAAGCATAAGTTTTATAGATCATTGCATATTGACTATTGACGATTACTTTTTGCATTAAAAATGTAACTTTACCAAAAAATCATGTATATCGTACTGAATATGTTGCTGTATGTTGTTTTACGTACTGAATATGAGACATGAATATTGTGAGTATCAAATATTTTCTGAGTTATGTTTACATGTTTTAATAAATGAATTATCAAAAGGCAACTTTTCCTACCGTTTGTTTTTATTTGAAGAAATCTTGGTACATGACTACATGAATGTGCATATACATTATTTCTTGAAGAGATATGTAATTAAGATGAGTTGTGTTACCTCGGTTACTAAATCTAAAAATACTGTATGAAACTATTCAATTTTCAATGCATTTAGTTTTTTATATAGATATTTATTTATTTTTATTTAGATGAATGTTTTTATGTGATCTTTCAAAATTCTCCTCCGCCTCCTCAAGATCTGTTTGATATTAAAAATTAGTTCAAATTTAGAAAAGCTCAAGGCACAGTTAAATAGACTTTGAGCATGATAACTATTCGTTATCTGCCTATTTCACTTCTATGGGTGTTGTTCCGGTTACTGAAAATGTTCTACCTTATTAATTTATTGAACAATGCTATTCCTTTTGTGGTTTTGGTTTCGCACAAAAAAGAAACTTAGTACACAAGTAAAATAAAGTTAGAAAACATATTTTAATTTAATTTTGTTGAACTTTTTGCGAAAATATTCAAATAAATTTAAACTACAAAATAAATGAAAATTTGGCCTGATTTCAAAATGTGCTCCAGATATAGTATACATCAACAGATTCTAGAAAGAAACGTTTCATCTCAAAACTGGCCAGATTTTTTATTCGGAAAAAAAAAAACGTGGTTCCTGTATGAGATGCATGCATCAAATCACTCATCCATGTTATTCGCTTTTTGAGTTTAAAAAACGATGTTGCAAAAATTCCTTTCAAAGAACAATCTAGGGAAGGATTGATTGATTGATTGATGTTGTTTTACGTCCCATTCGAGAATTTTTCACTCATATAGAGACGTCACCATATACCGGTGAAGGGCTTCAAATTTTGACCTTTACTCGGCACTCAGGGCCATTGAGCAGTGAGGGATCTTTATCGTGCCAACGCCTGCCGCGACACGGGGCCTCGGTTTTTAAGGTCTCATCCGAAGGACCCGCAACTTTCACTTCAAAGTGCCGAGCGCATGGCGAAGGAACAGATGCTACCCATTTTATATCGATTTAGGTCAGTCGCGACCGAGATTCGAACTCTCGACCTCCCGATCACGGAGCTCTAGGGAAGGATAACTGCACTTAACGCTCGGTTTTGGGTCTTTTTCCGTCGCTTCTATTACTTTTATATCTTATCGGGAATGAATGTTGAAGCTGTTTCAGAAAAAAAATTGCAAAAAAGAATGTTATTTTTTCTGCAGTAGCTGCAATGTTAATTCCCGCACTAACAAACAAAAAAAAGACATTTTATTGTTTATATTTATATCCGTGCAAATAATCATTTGAAGTAGGATTTAGAACATGAAATAGTGTATTATTGATATGTCCGTCATTGTACATTTCATTGATGGAACAGCTACTGCTCATTAGAAATGTGTAGAGGTAATATGCTTAGCGGTGTTTACAGACTGATAAACGGCAACGGTTTTTCAAAGAAATAAAGCAGATAATTTTCAGTGGGTGTAAATATAAGTCACATACGTGACGGAATTTAGTATTCACAGAGTTAAATCTATGGTGTCCGGATAGGGACATTTGCAAAAGCTCAACAGCGCGTGCAGAAAAACACGCCGTCGTGCTAACACACAACACGCCGTCACGCTGTAGAGTGCAAAGTTGTGTTAGCGAGTTCTGTGACAGCCCAACAGCGTGTTTTGTAAAGTTGCGTTAGCGCGATGGCGTGTTGTGTGTAAGCGTGATGACGTGTTTTGTATAATTGTGTTAGCGTGATGGCGTGTTGTGTGTTAGCGCGACGGCCATTTGCAAAAGCTTAACAGCGCGTTCAGAAAAACACGCCATCGCGCTGACACGCTTTCAAACAACACGCTGTTGCGCTAACACAACTTTACACAACACGCCGTCGCGCTGTCACACAACACACCGTCGCGCTAACACAACTTTACACAACACGCCGTCGCGCTAACGCAACTTTACACAACACGCTGTCGCGCTGTAACAAAACTCGCTAACACAGCTTTCCACTCTACAGCGTGACGGCGTGTTGTGTGTTAGCGCGACGGCGTGTTTTTGTGAACGCGCTGTTGAGCTTTTGCAAATGGCCCTATCCGGACACCATAGAAATCACGTGGTGAATTGCCACAGCCCTTGGTTACAACAGAGAAAGCGAATGAAAGAAGAGCAGGGGTTTTTTTCTCTTAGGGACATACGCAACATAGTTTGAACTTTATTGTCTTTTTCCCTGGAATTGAAGAGTTCCAATACTTAAGAAACTGTGTGCTGCATTCTAGTGGATATATATGCTGTTGAACACTTCTTCTAAAACAAGTTTGGATAAACAAAACATCTAGAATATATGTTTAGAAATTTTGGTATATTTTTATTTGAATTTTAAAAGAATTTTCATGAATTGGTATCTTTTCAAAACCCCTGGTAATGCATACTGATTTTTTGCATACGAACATCTGATGGCACTATATAATCTTAAGTTAATAATATCTTGAAAAATTATCAGTAGGTAAGGTACGTTGCGTATGCACGGCCAGGAACACGTTAAGTTCCCAGACAGTACCGTTGTCAGAAACTTTTAAAGTTAAGCACTGAAACTGGTTCGTTGTCATGAACATACAGGTGAGGTTATGATAAAATCCGTCCGGTGTCATGCAAAAGATACAAGAATTTATACATAATGCCTAAATTTTAACGTTTTTGACAAATTCTAAGAATAATTTTGAATTTTGGGAAACAGATACAACACTCAGTATTCTATATAAAGATTTATGTATTTGATATCCACAATACATTTTGAGGAGTTTTGGTTGGCGATCACATGCCCATGTGTGAAGCCATGATCGTGAGCTGGAAAATTATATCTTTCCTATGTTTAATTCATCGAAATGGTTTTGTTATTTTAAAATATGAAGAGAAACTTCATTTTCAATGTATTAGGCAATTGACAGCCTTTTGTAGCTAACATATTTTAAGAAATCGCAATTTATAAGCAAAAAGTCCGTTGTCAGTACATGTTAAGTTTATCTGGTCTGGTGTCATTTTTCTTAACATGTAAGTAAATCAATAAAATGCAACAGAAATGATCAAATATATGCTTATTTAAAAGAATACAAAGCATGTTACAAATATATTTGAATCTCGGGGTCGTCATAAAGCAGCTTACACCAACGTGCTATTCTGCGATGTTTTTATTTTCAATTCACCTGCATCCTAGCTAGTATGCAAACATATACAATTCCTTGTATATCATTAGTATAACAAAATTAAAATGTTATGCTTAGGTCAAATTTAAGCCGATGATCGGGCGACCAAACTATTTTCGTATCGTCGGCTGATAAAACAGTATCGGGCGACGCAGAGTAGTCATATCAATTCCTAGGGACGCCGATACCTTTAAAAGTAAAAATATTTATAAGTTGGCCAACCGTCACCCGATCATCGTTCGCTAGGCCGCAGTTTGATTTTCATCTTCGGCCGACAGTTGTATGAAAACCCAATTCCTAAATGTCGACTGACTGACGACCGACTTTAAAAACTGTGTGCCGATGGTCGGCCGATGATCGAAGGTTGGTGGACAGACTATTCAATGAGTGCTTCAATTGAATCGGCCACAGACGCAAACAAAAAATAACTTGACCCGACTGACATGCATAAAATTGATCGGCCGACGAAAGAAAGAGATAAAAATCGGGCAAGACTTCCGATAATATGAAACTTATGTGGAAACATCCTCAGGTAATGTAGATTCAAGTTTGTTCAAATTATGACCCCCGGGGGTAGGATGGGGCCACAGTGGGCTATCAAAATTTTACATAGGATAACATAGGAAAAATCTTTTAAAAAGCCATGATTTGTCATATTTATATGGAAGCATCCTCAGGTAGTGCAGATTCAAGTTTATTCAAATCAAAGTTTAACATAGGAATACCTAGGGGAAATCATTAAAAAATCTTATTCTCAAGAACAGCAAAAACGTGACTGGTCATAATAAAATAAAAGCATCCTCAGGTAATGCTTTCAAATTTGTTCAAAGCATGACCACACAGAGGGGCCAAACACGGGATCATAGTTAAACAAAGGATTATAAAGGACACATCAATAAAAATTTCTTCTTTAGAAAACAAAGCCATTATTAGTCATATTAGTTTAAAAGCATCTTTAGGTGGTGTAGATTCAGGTTTGTTCAAATCATACACCCCCCACCCCCCCACTTTAATATTTAAACTTTTGAATACCTAACTGATTTTTGCTATTTCCGAACCAAAGTGCTCAGGAGAGCGATGTGGCCCATGGTCCTCTTGTTTTTGGTGGATTTGTGAATGTAATTGGTGTGTAAATCACATTGACGTATCTCGTATGATGCAGCGTGATTGTGACGGTACATTTTGTCGTCCTGTTCATATTGTCGCCGGCGACAATGTGTACATACACTCACTGAGCATAAATTTGACCTGTGGACAAATTTGAGAGTATATGCAGGTTAAAGAAACAGAATTTACAAAAGCAAAGAAAAATGAAAAAAATCAAACGGAGGGGGCAGGTTGGGATAGGGATGGGGGAGGGGGTGGGATGCGCCGGTGCTAGATCCGCCTTTGGTTCTTGAGAAGATATTAAAGAGTTTTTGTATACCGTATATTCCAACGGAAAACTTTTATCACCAATTGGGGACCCACTCTACCTATAGGGGTCATTATTTGAACAAAATTGATTTTGTTTGTTTGTTTCTTGTTTGAATATCCCTCTAGAGAATTTTTCACTCATAAGGAGACATCACCAGTTGCCAAAAATTTAGACCTATTCTCGGATCTCAGGACCATGAAAAGTGTGGGATCTTTTTCGTGCCAGAATCTAACAAAATAAAAGTATACTTCATGTATGTATCATCTCTTCTGATCCAGATTGATTGATTGTATGTTGTTTTACGTCCCATTCGAGAATTTTTCACTCATATAGAGACGACACCATATACCGGTGAAGGGCTTCAAATTTTGACCTTTACTCGGCACTCAGGGCCATTGAGCAGTGAGGGATCTTTATCGTGCCAACGCCTGTTGTGACACGGTCTCATCCAAAGGACCCGCAACTTTCACTTCAAAGTGCCGAGCGCATGGCGAAGGAACAGTTGCTACCAATTTTTAATCGACCTAGGTCAGTTGCGGCCGAGATTCGAACTCACGACCTCCCGATCACGGAGCAAGCGCTCTACCGACTGAGCTACAGTGAACGGTCTCTTCTGATCCAGAAGTTCTTGAGAAGAAAATTTTGAAAGAATTATTCTTAAATGTTCTATTAAAACTTTGATCACCTATTGTAGCCCCACCCTTTCCCAGACATGATCTGAATAAAAATGAATCTACACTTTATAATAAAGCTTTCACACAAGTTTCAACTTTTCTGACACAATGGTTCTTGAGATTATTTAAACATGTCACTAAATTTTCACTAACTATACATGTACTTTCTTGAAAGAGGATATGATCATTAATTTGAACAAACTTGACTCCCTTCATCCACGTTTGCTTTCTGGTAAATTTGGTTGAAATTGAAATTGGCCAGTAGTTCCTGAGAAGAAGCTGAAAATGTGAAAAGTTTACCAACAGACAGACGGACGATATAAGAAATGTGATCAGAAAAGCTCACTAGAGCTATCAGCTAAGTTGAGCTAAAAATATGTCAACCCCTACACCAATTATATCGGCACTCGTATGAGAATTAAGCCAAAAATTGAATTCCAAATACCTTTCAATCTAATATCCATGTATATATAAAGAGAAAAAAGAATAGACTGACTTTTCAGATATCTCAAGAATTACGGTATTTTGACATATCATAGTCATGTAAACCAATGCTGGACACAATTTTCTGAGCAACATTATTTCTCCCTACAGTATTGCGAGTAATGCTAAATAAATACAACTTGTTCACTTATTTATCAGCCAAACACTTTGTCTATCCTTCTGTCTGTCTAGCTCTCTCTCTTTCTCTGTGTATGTGTGTCAATCTCTCTCTCTCTCTCTCTCTCTCTCTCTCTCTCTCTCTCTCTCTCTCTCTTCACGACCTTAGTAAATATTCAACACAATATATCGGCGACAAAATGTGCCAATGGTCACAGTACATATTGTCGCCGACGACAAAACGTGCCGATGCTTGACTGTACATTTTGTCTTCCATTACGCAGGAGGAAGAAAAAGGCTTGTCTCGGCACAAATAGTCGCCGGCGGCAATATGTATCGATGGATCGATTTTAACGGCTGAGATTCATACAGCTCCAAATAGGGTGTCAGCCCTGTTTCCCATTGCAATTTCAGACACTGTTATAGATAATTTAACTTGAAAAATGAAAAACTTCTCACAGCCTGTCTTCTCAAGTCATGACACCGGACGGATTTTATCATGACCTCACCTGTATGTTCAGGACAACGAACCAGTTTCAGTGCTTAACTTTAAAGGTTTCTGACAACGGTACTGTCTAGGAACTTAACGTGTTCCTGGCCGTGGTATGTCCTTAAACCATGAGCGCATGTTTCTCTGTTAATCTCCCGTTGACACATTATTAATGCAAATATACAACTAACTGTTAAACGAAGACAAACATGCGCAGACTATGTGAAAAAGTCGGCGTCCCCATTATCGTATGGAGATTCAAGAAATTGTGATGACCCTTGTCTTTAAAAACAGCTTTGTATACTTCGTAAATACATATTAAATTTTATTTAATGTTATTACCTAAAGTTGTAGATCAGATGTTGACCATTCCTGCTATTCAAAGAAAAATGCCTGTTTTGAAATTTTATTTTGTGGCAATTGTCGCACGTCTTTAAGTGGAGTCATCCTTTCCTTTCAAATTCTATTTATGACAATTTATTGTTTTCCTTTTTTTTTTTTTAAATACCATCTTAGAGTGCTTTAATGATTCAAATCAAGAGTAAAGAGGAAAATCAAAGTTCCAACTTATTACTATAGTTAACTATAGTGTTTTTGTTAGAGGAGTAAGGTCACTTTATAAAAATAACTTATCTCGCCATCGTTTGAAATCGCTCGAGAAATATTTTCCTCCCACGGGGAACCATAAATTTGCTGTTTCCCTAACACCCATTCCATAACTGTATAACATTAAAGAAATTTATTAGTCCCCTACCGGTGAAACCGGAGGGGACTATAGATTTCCTCTGAGTCTGACCATCCGTCTGTCTGTCTGTCCGTCTAGCTGTCCCTCTGTCAGTCTGTCCCACTTGGTTTTCCGCACTTTTTTGAAACGCTTGCAGATACTGAGCTGATTTTTGGTACGAGTGTATCTTGATGAGTTACAGATTAACTTTGCATCTCGTTCCGCTTCAATGATTTTTGATGGAATTACGACCTTTTCAATTTTTCAGGGTTTTCAGCAAGTTTTTTCTAAACGCTTGCAGATATTGAGCTGAGGTTTGATATGCCTTTGATATGTGACTTTACCTTGATGAGTTATAGATTAAGTTTGCATTTCGTTCCGCTTCATTGATTTTTGACGGAATTATGGCATTTTCAATTTGTAACGGTAACCAGATTACACTTACCGGTAGGGGACTAGTATTGCTAATGCAATACTCCCAGAATGCTTGTTTATTTCCTGTTTATTAGCGTTATCATATGGACCTTACATCCATCATACTTATATGATTTTCAGAGTACATGTAGAAGTGCATTATAAATCAGCGCGTAAGGTTCCAAATATTATTTTTACTAAAATGTTTACCCAAGTCTTTTAATTTGTTTTGAATAAAAATGTAATTATTTTTGACTGTTGATAACACTGCAAAATCGGGCATATAAACATATTTATTTCCTGTTGATCTTGACACATCCTAAGGTTTTCCAAAGACCTTGATTTCGCACACTTGCAAAATATCTTTTTTACCAGAGTTAGACTGGATTGTCAAGGTTACATAGCGCCCTCTCGTGAGATTATTACAAATAACTGCGATACGGTCACCTAAGTCAGTTGGTCCTGGATAGAAACCACAGGTGTGATTCTGTTCATCATTAGAAACCGTTGTCAAGAGATTGTGGGTCCTTCCCGGCTCTGTAATAAAACAGAGTCTATTTTTCATTGATAAATGTCAAGTTATAATATGCCTTAAGAACAAATTGCTTTTTGTACACGTTATATTAAAATCTCAAAATCAAATTATTCAACCAGTCCTGGTAGAAGACAAATACTAGTTTTATATATGCTTTGTAAAAATACAGGAAGATAAAAAAAAAGTAATGATAGAAGTACGATTGGTTAATGTATAATTGTGATGGCTTTTGTTTGAGCCAAATATTATATCCAAGAGGCTGTTTTAAAACTCAGACGTTGTTACTTCCTACGAAGTAATTGGCATTAAAACGTAGGAAGATAGGTTATCTAACTTTGAAATCGTAGTAAAAAATAAAAGAATATCCAGTTTATAAGTTTGAGAGACCTTTGGAATGAATATCTATAGCTTGTTTAACAAGAATGAAGTTAAAAAGGTGCTAAACTTATAGTAAAGGAAAAGTTGTTTTATGAATTATAGTACGTCAATTGTATTTTTGCAACTAGCTGTTTATCACCTTGGCTTTCAACTAAGAATTTTACATTTTATTTGCATCTTTTTGCTGTGTATCAAAATTGATAGACATTTCTTGAGAATGTCAGAAATAAAATGTATTTGTTCAAAAAACATTCAAATATTAACATTTGCTGTGTTTTTCTACTAAACTTACTGTTAAATTGATTTGAATGCCATTTCCGTGTATACTCACGCGTAGAAATATAATTATACGATGAAACTCGCACTAAAGTGACGTCACAATTAAGGCTACAGGGACGTTAATAAAAATGTAACGATATTGGGCAGCGAGAAATTCAAACACTGAGTATATTTTTGGTGCTTTAAACATGTAAAATGTAAATATAAGGAATGTTTTTAAATTAAGGGTGAACTATTGGTGTGTAAATCACACAGACTTCCACGTAGGTATATTTTTCATAAAGCGCTAACGCGCTTTATGAAATATGCCTACGTGACAAGTCTTTGTGATTTACACACCAATAACTCACACAAAACTTAAAATCATTCCTTAAATATACACTCTGGTGACCTTGAAGACTGCAGCTCAAGACTAGATACCAGTATATTCTATGTAGACTCACCAAAACCATCAGGCCTAGCATATACCAGAACATGCTGAACATCAAACATCATTCCTAAATCTATCCTTAACCAAGGATTCTCTTCCCTCTGTGTGGCCGCCACATTGGTGTAAATACAATCAGTAATGTTGTCCACAGCGTATGAGGCGAGATGAGGGGGATATCCATTAGAGAACACTGAGCTCATGCTGGCTGAAGAACCCACAATCACTGAAATACAATATCAAATATATTCTAATATAGTCAAATATCAGTTTTATTCTTGATATTTTTAGACATTTCTGCTACTCTGCAATAATTTTGAAAGTGACAAGGTGTGTGATATTTCAACTCAAAAGCATAAAGTTATATTTATAATTATAATGGTTTATATATATCTGTTTCCCAATCCTAGACAAGAATCATTAATAAAAAAGAAAATTACATTATTATTCTTAAGAGTTCGTTAATAATGAAATGTTTGCTCAATCACCTGATATACTTACAATTCCTGCTGTCCAGAACCATAGTGTCAACCTATGAAAAATTGCAGGAAAATAAGATTATGGATGTACTTGTACCTTTATTTATTTTCCGAGCAATTCATTTTAACCAGATATAAAATTGGTTTCTTTTCTTTCTTTTTTTAAAATTAATTTTCTATTCTTTCACAAATACAATCCATCATCAAAAATGAAAGAAGAATAAATGCAAATTTTTGAAGAGAATTAGTAGAAAAAATTTCTCTTGTAAAATGCTGTCCTTTAAGCTAATTGGTCACGTGTATTAATTTTACATGTATGTTCAAATTACATCTGTAGAATTGTTAATTATATTGCAATGCGGCATCTTAAGGATATCTGCTCCGCATCCAGGAACGATAACTCTTAAAATTATTATTTCATTAAAAAAAATCTTAAAATGAAGTTTGGAATTGAAATCTCTTAGTGCATCAATTTTCATTTCTTGCATCTCAATATAATTCAAGGTTCTTTGAAGTCTTAGAAACGGTTCAGTAAAAGGTTGACATTCGTACCCAATTAAAGTAAAAAAAAAATAAAAATCATTTTTAGAGAAATCGAATTTCCTTTAATCAAGCTTTAGATACCAGTGGTTTTTTTTTTTTTTTGCATGATATGAAATTAGAAATAATATGTAATACCTTGAAATGATAGCACAAGCGCTTTTTACACTATATGTATTATATAACAATTGAAGTCAATAGAAGAACTAAAGTATTGTATATATATATGAGTTTAAAAAAAAACATGTAATCTTCTCGAAATGCCAGGATACCTATAGTTTTTGTTCTATCCTAAAATATATTTGTTGATATATTATCAGTTAGAAAAACTGGTGCTTTTATTCGCGTTTCCTGAAAATATATTTGAGATTTGATAATTTTCTCTATGTATAATATGATTAACTTTAATGATGAACCTTGAAGAAATACAACGGGTAAATACACATTACTTTGAGAATTCAGAGACATTTTTGTGATCATTTTTCAATTACTCAACCCCTGATTTTCAGAAGCTTGGATTACCTTTATATTGTAGAGTTGGCTGTACTTGTAAGGTATTGCTTTAATTTAGGTAATAATAACTCAGGTCTACAACCTTGTATACTGCTTGGAAATCAAAGCTTTTAAGGAGAGAAACTGTGAAAACTAATAAAATCAATTTTTTATATCGTTGATAGGTAGATCACATTTAACAGCAAATTAACCCAAGGACAAGTATAAAGATACCTTATAAAGAAAATAATAATGTTGTTCTAGAAATTACATGAGTAACCAAAAAGTAGTTTTAACGACTGATAGAACGGTTATCAGGTTAATCGTTGACAAAACTTTATATTCCCAAAGGTATCTTTGAGATAAACAATGTACAATTATGTAAAATTTTGAGAGGGTGGATTTTTCAGTTTGCGTTAAAGCCTTCTTCTTTATTTCATGAAAATATTATCTCTGTGTACCGTCTGACATTTATAATGAAGTCAAATACTGCAGGCATACATTTTTTCCAAAAGGGATTATTTATGTTAAATTCGCGGGCACTTTACAGCGGAAAATTGTAAGAGCGTACTTAAAGAAGATTTAAGACATACAATGGAAATCCAAGAAATTCGCGTCATTTTCGTGGAATTATATACCTGTGGGAATAAGTAACTTAAATGTATAAAAACATTTTCTTGAATGCAAATATATTATAATAAAGCACAATGAAATTATTTAGAAACTTGATGTCAGTGAGAAATTGTTTAGAAAGGATATATATTAGAGTTCATATATTCATAATTATTATGAATTGAGTAGAAGATTACGCCAGACTAATTCCATAAATATAATGATTTCAGTAGACGATTATGCCAGACAATGGACCAAATTTGAAAAAGAACACCTTGACACTTTGTCAGAATGGATTAAATGTATCAGATGGATGTTGAAATCGCGCATCAAGCGATTGAGGGGCAGTATGTAAACCATCTAACCCTTCTGTCTTCAACAATGTAGAAGTAAAACAAGAATCAGATAGATTACACAATCAGTATGTACTGGTCCCAGCTGACAAAGCAGATAACATTTCTTTGTTTGTAAGGCTCATTAAGTAGTAATCCAACTTATATCCATTCCCCTTTCCAAGGAGGAAATTATTCAAAACCATATATCAGTTTTAAATATTTTTAATATTCCCAACAATCAAAAAAGAATTTGAATTACCATACCAATAGTGGGTTCCAAATCTGCATAACAATCCTTACAAACAAAGATCATAGCGGGTTCTGGAAAATGTTCTACCTTCTAAACTTCAGGAGTACTGTACAACAGAATATTCAAGAAAGGGTGTAAATCAGATGTGGATACTTAAAAACTCCAAGGAACATTTAAGGATATCCGACCCTCAGCCAGGAAGGATAACTCTGAAATTTATTATTTTATTTAAAAAAGTGTCAAAATGAAGGTTGAAATTGAGATCTTTTCATGCAACAATTTTCATTTTATGCATCTCAATATGATTCAAGGTTCTCTGAAGTCTTAGAAACGGTCTTGTAAAACATTGACATTTGTACCCCTTAAAAGAAAAAAAATTAATTACATTTTAGAGAAATCGAATTTCATTTCATCTAACATTAGATACCAATGCTTATTAGCATGATATGAAATAAGACTTGATCTGTGATGTCTAGCAATGAAAGCACATGCTTTTTACAGTATATATTATATAGCAATTAAAGTAAATAGAAGAACTGAAATACTGAATAAGCATAAAAAAGATGCAATTTTCTCCAAATGCCTGGATACATGTATTTTTTTTATCCTAGAATATATTTGTTGATCAATTTTCTATTAGAAAATGCATAGCTGGTGTTTTAATTCGCATGTCCTGTAAACATATTTGAGATTTGATAATTTTCCCTATATAATACGATTAACTATAATGATGAACCTTGAAGAAATGCCATGGGTAAATTCACGTGACTGTGAAATCAGAGACATTTTTGTGAGCATTTTCAATTACTTAAAAGCTGATTTTCAGAACCTAAGGATCGGACCACCTTAAGGACGTACGCAACGTAGTTTAAACTTTATTGTATTTTTCCCTGGAGTTGAAGAGTTCCAATACTTAAAGGAACTGTGTGCTACATTTTAATGTCTATATATGCTGTTATACACTTTTTCTAAAACAAGTTTGGATAAACAAAACTTCTAGAATATATATTAGTATTTATAGCTAGTAATTTTCGTATATTTTTCTTTGAATTATACGAGAATTTTCATCAATTGATATCTTTTCAAAACCCCTGGTAATACATGCTGATTTTTTTGTCTTTGAACATCTGAAGGCTTAAATTATAATGATCCTAAATTAAGAATATCTTGAAAAATTATCAGTAGGTAAGGTACGTTGCGTGTGTCCTTAAGAATTTGAAATCAAAAATTTGTACCAAAATCAATAACATCAAAACGTACGACTTTTCAACACTTTATACAACGATTCCCCACGATAAATTAAAGTCCAACTTTTTGACGTCATAGACAGCTGCTTTTTCAATAAAAATGGAACTCGTAAATATACTTACCTTGTCATTGGTCATTTGCAAAGTTATTTTGTTAAAAAACATTCTGATTGTACACAAAAGTACTCTGAAGTTGATATTAAATGAAATATGAGGATAACAAACAGTATTCAATCTCGAAGGTCCAATGAAACGATACAAATTTGGAGCAGAGCAAACACGGACCTCAAAATTTAGAGATGGGATCAGGTGCCATGGAGGAGTGAGCATCCTCTGCCGACCGGTCACACCCGCTGTGTGCTAAAACGGGAAAATCCGTAGACAGTTCGGTGTACATATATAAATAATGGCCTACTTATGACTTTCTTATGTAGCAATATTCCATCATTACTTGCATATGGAGTATTTGTTTCCCAGATGATACGAAAGAGAATGCTCTACGTATGAACAATTTCTAAAACGAGGCAAGCTATTGACAAACAAGTTTATGAAACAAGTATATCAAGTCTCGTTTGAAGTCATCATTTCACAAGTTTTATGGTCGATACAATGACCGTGTCAGCAAATACAACCTATCATTAAGTCAAATTCTGACTGACAATTTTCATACAAATGGTTAGGCCATTATCGTCTACGGATTTTTTCCTTTTTTTCTCGATCGATCATGACAAGGAGCAGGAGCACACGGCGGGTATTACCGGTCTGCAGGGGATGCTCACACCTCCATGGCACCTGATCCCATCTCTGATGTTTTTGGAGGTCCGTGTTTTCTCTGCTCCCGATTTGTACTGTTTTTATGGACTTTGAGGTGGAATACTGTTCGTTATCTCCATATTTCATATGAGTGATTTTCCTTCTTATATCTGCTGTATATGAATCGGAATACAAGGTCTGACTCACTGATAGTCACATTTCTATACAAACAAACATATTATTGACAAGCGTTCTCTTTTGTATCAATTCATAAAGAAACATACCATCCGGAAATACTTGCAATTATTCAGATCACCATTAGCCTTTTCTCTCCCGAGTTTCTTCCAAGCACAGCATGCCCTGCATTGATAGAAGTCCTCCCGAATTTTACAAATCTCCAGCCCAATACACCGACGATCATCGTTACATTTTATTTTACAATTTATTGCGGCGGAAATCAAACTAAATCCCTCAGCTATGAACAAGACATCAAGGTGATTTGATAAAGATCCCAGAAATCCGATAGAGAAGTGTTCGAAACTCACGAATGCATTACAATGAAACAATAAAACTATTAACCACAGAGTGCTGTAATGTAAGTGCTGGCATGAGGACTTATTCTCCCCAAGGCGCAACCGGCCAGTACTGCTTGATATTTTAAGAAACTTCATTTGAACTCCAAAGTAATGTTATGAACCAATTACTTTAGCATGTGCTCGAGAATAAAAGTTGTATAACTTTTTTGCAAGGTATTTTTAAATATTTGATCTTTTTTTCAAGCAGCATCGCTCATAAAGATTATTTTATTTCATTCAGAAGCGTGTATGTTTATGTTAATTAAAGGAAAACGATTCATCCTTACAGGCTTTCATCACTAATTAAAAGAATATTGATTGCAAAATACAAATCCAGTTTCCTTGAAAAATATCAATGGGGCCTATAGGTTTTAGATAATTGAAATAAAACATATTTCAACACCTACTTCTGCCGAGTAATAAGCTATTGATAAAAATGCATCCTTGGAACTGAATCAACGATGATCACGATAAAATATCATTACCTAACTTACAACTTAAATATTTTAACTGCTTCCTCTTTTTCTTGAAATGTATTGCATATCGTAAAATTGTGGAACTGTATTCAAGTCGGAGAATGAACTGTTACATGGTGAAAGAGTCACCCTAATATTAAACAGGTTGGAGAGAATACTCGGGTATTATCCTTGAAATCGCTTCTGGTATTCGATATCAGGAATACAACCTGTTAAAGCGTTCATGTCATCATGATTTAACTATATCCTTACATTATTATAAGTGATAATATTATTAGTCCCATTTCTGATTTAAGGACAGATGATACAAACAACTTTAATAAAATATCTTGAAAATAACAAGAAGTTATGTTTATGTAAGTAAAATGAATAAGGTTTATCCGCATCGTTTTTACTTTTTCATTCGAAGTTTCACATTATTAGGATTTAAAGTGACAAAAAAAATGTAAAGATTAACAAGGATGGTTGCAGAAAGGTAGAATTTTGAACATCATAGAAAGTTCACAATTTCTTAACATTTTAGAAATGGGTGAATTAAAAAAAAATGACCAAACACATATCAACCCACACTAAAAATACAGGCAATGAAAATAGGTTTCTATGTCTCAGCATATGTCTTTAGATAGTGTCTAAATACCTGCCAAGTATCTCGTTGATATCTCAATTAACAAAAAAGGTATGCCCAAAAATGATGCTAAAATTGTCAGGAGTGCAACACCTTTTTGTGACATTTTGAAATTTCAATATTTTTTGGAGATCTGTGAAATAAAAAATAATGCTTCATGTTGAAAATAAAGACTTTCCTGATAATATTCAAAGTATTGAGCTTTAAATGTGGACTGTCATTACTTTTGTTTAATCAGGTTGTGGTCATGGCTGATGTTTAAAAAAATGTTATACCATGTCAGGAGTGCAACAGAAAAAATGTAGTGTTGCCAAAAAAACATCAATTGTAAAATTCTGATAGAAAATTAAGACAAAAAAGAATTTTGGAAGTGTAAAATAATAACTGATATACATTTTAGAACTTAAAAATGTTACATAAATCACAAGCACCATTAATGAGAGTCAAGTATATGTGCATACCCAAAAATGTCAGGAGTGCAACATTTGATGTTTTGCTCCCAAGCATAAAAAAAACTATTATCATTATATGATTTTCTGATTTTTATTTTGGTAAATAAAGACACAAAGAACATTTTTACCAAATAGATTTATCAATTACAGGATTTGTCTGTGCTTCAGATCCATATTTCTATGGTCAGGAGTGCAACACATTTTTTTAAAGATTCAAGTTGTGTGACGAAAAGACTTCTATTCATGCTTAGAAGTATTCATTAATTAATAATGATCTTTTTGTATAATTTAATGCTAAATTATTGACATTTTTATTATTAAAATCCTTCCTTTTTCAATTTTATAAATTCAGATGTGTTTTTATCTTTTTTGTGATTATTTTAATGAACGTTAAAAATAAACACACTAAAACATTGTAATAAAATTCAAGTAATTCCTCCTCAACTTCACTGAAACAACAGAACAAGTTCTTATGTAATTTTCACTTCCAAATTCTACTTTAAAGGCCCCAATGCTTTTGGTCAGGAGTGCAACAAATATGTTAGAATTATAAATCATCCAATAAGAATGAAAATAAAGAAAAAATGATGAGTAGAATTTTTCTGGTGGGTTACTGTGTTTGTCTTCTAAAGGAAAATATGCTTTAAAATATATTTTATCTTCTAAATATACATTTAAGCTAGTTTTTTGGCATAAAATAGGGTATAATTCCAGATACAATGGAATTTAAATACTTTCATCTGTTTTAATTATGAAGTATTGGACTATAAGTATTGCACAATTTCATTACCACTTGATGTTGCCAACACTTTATGAATTTCTGTGTTCTATGGTTTTAATTTTAAACTTTACTGCAGTCAGGAGTGCAACAAAACTGCTTCATAATTACCGATGCTTTTTTACTATCTTTACTAAAATGAAGTTGAAAAAAATGCTTGATACTATTGGATGTTCAAAACACTATGTCTATCAACAAATTACAGAAATTTTACAGTCCATTCAGGGAATAGTTTTCATCATTTCACATTTATTTTAAATACAGTTTATATACATTACACTTTGCAAATAAGCATGTCTTAAGGTCCTCAAAATATGAAAAACCTGCTGTAAACTATGAAAAATATCAACACGACAAATTGATTTACAAAGTAAGAATGGGTTATAGTGTGTTATAATTTTTAAAACAACGTTGAATAAAATACATATCAGATGTCAGGAGTGCAACACAATAATGTAACATAGGGTCACTTTAAAATCTAGTATTTTTCCTAAGAGAACTCGTATATAACAATTCTTTTTTGGCTTAGATTTAAAGAATTGACTTGAACGGACAAAAAAGTGAAATTTGGGGAATTTTATTGCTACATATTTTTTTTCATATTAAAACTTTTCAAACCAGAATTGAAAAAAATAATGTAAAATAACAATCAAAAAGCCCATTTTTTGTCACATGTACAAAAGAAGATACTCATTCAAGGTCTAGATTTAATCATTTATACCCCTTTTACCATTTTGAAGCATAAAAAACTAAAATTTCTTGTGATTATGTATTTTAGAAAGTCTTTTAAGGTGTAATGATATTTTCTTTTTTCAAAAGAAATTTTACTAATAAAAATTCTGAAACTTTTTAATCCAATTTTCTATTCTATTGCCACTTAAGGATATTAAACTAGAATGTATGTGCAATATGATGATATAAGTGAAAAATATGTTAGAAGTAGTTGAATTTTGCCAAAAAAATTCAGTTTGGTGGTCATTTTTTTGGAATTCACCCAAATGTATTATTTGCATCATTTACAATTAAAATAGGTCCAAAAATATATATCAATCCAGGCATCCAATTTTTGTTTGTATTATCTGTACTTAACGTAATTCGGTGCAGGAATTTGATTCATGTTTTCCTGTTAACCATTTTAAGCTTACATGAAATTATTACGAACTGATGTTGAAATTGTAATTTAAATTATACTGTCAACTAAATACTAGTATTAGGACTATATTATTACTTCTGAATATTATATATAACATGTTAGGTAATCATACACGTTTTATAGCTACGGGGGAGGGATCATACTGTTGTCTTTCGATGGTGGGTAGACCTGGAAAACTGTTGCTCTTGGTCTCCATCGGACAAAATCTTCCCAGGTCAAAACCACTAACTCGTGAGAACAATTTAACTAATTCCCTTGTAGTCGTGAAATGAGTGTTTTATGCAGATCCTATTTCATTATCATTTTCCCCTTATTTTCTTTGGTTAAGGAATGGCTAATAGCTCAACATAAGCTTCCAAGTTGAATTTTATTATCGGAATATAGAACTGAATATATACAAAAACTAATTTAATACTTGTTTATGTAGAATTGAGGCGTCTTTGAAAGTGGAACAGTATTTTAATATGTCAAAGACAAAATGGGTTCTTTTTAAAAGCCAAATCTTAATACCAGTATTTTATACGTTAGATCTGTTTATCTTTAAAGATTCTTTGTAAAAATTAAAAGTTCATCCTCTCATGAGCTACCAGCGATGAGCAGGCCGGTATTTTCTTTAAATTGGCTTGAAAGTTTAAGACATTAAAAATATTGAGATAGAGCGTCGTAATAATCATCAAATTGTTACAGACTTAAGATTTACAAAACAGCAATTGAAAACATTTTAATTGTTTAGTTTGCTAACATAGTCTTAATGCCATATTGGTATAAATAGAATTTAGTTTGAAGTTCTATACTGAAATGCATATAGAAACGTTTAACTGCTTATTTTTTTTAAGATGGGATCTGTTAAGAATGTCAAGTAATTTTTTACATATAAATTACTATTTCGGATATTTTTAATGTTTACACTAGGTGTAGTCAGAAATAAAGTTGTTTCAAAGGAGGTAATTTCATGTTTTCGCTTTTCCAAAAGTGTTGCTTTTATTTAATGATTAAATTCTTAAAAATTGCAAATCATTAAAAAGAGCAAACACAGACACTGGAAAGTGACACACCAGAGGTGGGATTAGGTGCCTAATGGAGTAAACTTTCCCTGTTGGCCAGTCACACAAGCGTGAGCCTTCCGTATTGATAAGGTAATTTTTAGTCAAAATTAGTACTATATGATAAACGGAATGACTCGATAGTATGTATGTAAAGGTAGCTTAACAACTGGTATGAAACATGTGAGTCAAATTTCGATTCAGCTATAGGTTGTATATGCAAACAAAATCGTTATAACAACCGTACAATTTGCAAAACGCTGACTTTAAACGAAACTGTTGAAAGCTCTGAAACTTTAACTTATTATTCATGAGCTTGCTTGGTTTAAAAATTGATAGTGCTGGGAACATGGTCTTGCGTACCGACTATTAAGAAGAAATTTTTATTGATATATCCTTTTTATTCCTTTGTATAACTATGATCCCCTGTTATGGCCCCTCCATACTCCTGAGGGTCATGATTTGAACAAATTTGAATCTATATTACCTGAGGATGCTTTTATTTTATTATGACCAATCATGGCTTTGCTATTCTTGAGAATAAGATTTTTAAAGTTTTTTCTTATATATTCCTATGAAAAACTTTGATCATCCATTGTGGCCTCGCCTTATCCCCGGAGGTATGATTTGAACAAATTTGATTCTACACCACTGAGGATGCTTCCATATAAATATATGGCTAATCATGGCTTTTCTGTTCTTGAGATGAAGATTTTAAAAGATTTTCTCTATGTATTCCTACATGTATGTAAAACTCTGATCGCCCTCTGTGGCCCCACCCTACCCCGGGGGTCATGATTTGAACAAACTTGAATCTACACTATCTGAGGATGCTTCCATATAAATATGACCAATTATGACTTTGCTGTTCTTAAGAAGAAGATTTTTAAAGATTTTCCCTATGTAGTCCTATGTAAAACTTTGATCGCCCACTGTGGCCCCACCTTACGCCCGGGGGTCATGATTTGAACACACTTGAATCCACACTACCTGTGGATGCTTGCATATAAATACGACCAATTATGACTTTGCTGTTCTTAAGAAGAAGATTTTTAATGAAGTTTCCTATGTATTTTATGGTAACACTTCGACTATGCGCTGTGGCCCCACCCTACCCCGGGGGTCATGATTAATTTGAACGAACTTGAATCTACACTACCTGAGATTGCTTGCATATTAATGACTAATCATGGCTTTGCTCTTCTTGAGAATAAGATTTTTAAGAATTTTTTTCCTATGTATTTATATGTAAAACTTTGATTGCACAATATGGCCCCACCCTACCCGTGGGGGTCATGATTTGAACAAACTTAAATCTACATTTCCTGAGGATGCTTCTACATAAGTTTAATTTTTTCTAGCAAAGTGGTTCTTGAGAAGAAGATTTTTAAATGATGCCGTTAATTTTTCACGAATTCGTAATTATCTCCCCTTGGAAGAAGGGGTGGTCCTTCATTTGAATAAACTTAAATCCCCTTTACCCAAGGATACTTTGTAGCAAGTTTGGTTGAAATTGGGCCAGTGGTTCTTGAGAAGAAAATGAAATTGTGAAAAGTTTACAACGATGACGACAACGACAGACAACGAACAAATTTCGATCAGAAAAGCTAGCTTGAGCCTTCGGCTCAGGTGAGCTAAAAAGGGAAAGTTGACAGTGGAAAAGCTAAAGTCATCCTGTTTGTCATAGTTTGCCTTTAACGGCTGTTATATTATTCAGTAAAGTTTACAATTATTAAGCACCTGTGGCACACTCTGTGATGTCTTTTATTTCGAGTTCAATGAGATATACCGAATCCACGTACTCATGGAAATGAATATTCTTGATTGATATAACGTCGTGGATTTTTAAATGCCGAATTGAAGAAAGATACTTTGTTTATTCATTCAGAAGTGTTTGAGTAATTTCTACTCCATAAGAATACAAAAACAGGTCGACTAATAAAGCAGCACAATGGAGGACCTGGTCTTCGAAGTATATATATTGTCAATGAGCAATTCCTGCATCTTTTTAATATTAACTTTAGGGTTCTTGGTGTATAATCATGATTTTTAATACAATATTTTTGTTGAGAAGCAATCTCAAGATATGAAAATTTCCCGAGTTCAATTTTTACTGAAGAAGAAGTTGTCTTTGATGTCAAAAAAGCCTCGTTTTATTTTTTTATTGAGGAATCTTTATAAATACAAGGTTGTGAAAAGTCTAAGGATTTCATGCTATTGATTTTCGAGAAAAAAAAATGAGATTTCAATTTTTGCAAAAGTTCTTTGGAAGGTTTTTAGTACCCACATTCGTTTAACATCACTTCTCGAATACCAGGTATATTTTACTGTATTGCTGAAGTTTCTCCTTCTCTGTTATTAATATTTTCCCGAGGAGTACAGAGAGAAGCTTTGTAGAAACACTAGATCATCCTAAGTTTCTTTGTTTTTAACATTTTTCGACGTTTTGGAAACCAATATAGATATGATAATTCAAATTCAATTTAATTGTCGGGATTACTGAAAATATTAAAAATTGACATACGATTTAAGGATAAGGAAACTATGAGCTAAGTTTGATTTAAAGTCAAGTTCCTGTTACATAGTTCCAATAACAGACTACGTTGATAACTGCTTTGACAGCTGGAACTTGTACGTACTGATCATATATGTAATCAGTCTACTTTTTGTCACTCATGAAATACTGACACGGAAGGATAAATACCATTCAATCATTTAATACATTTCAACATCCATCTTATAGTATAGTTGTAGGGAGAAGAACACGAACACGTAGGAGGATTTGTTAGATGGATATCTTAGACAGTTTAGAGTTTTTTTCGGATTAGAAAAACTGGAAGCAATAGTGGAAGAATATCTATAAGAAGTACAGGGTGTGGGCTTTATCTTGAAATACGAGAAAATTTTGTAAGACTGGACCTTTTTGTGATTAAGAATGTTACTAATATTTACGAAGTCAACTTAATTGTTGACAAATTTCAGTTCAAGGAACTGGCGAGTTATTTAAGAATTTTCTTTTCTGTGACGCATGGGGGTCTAAAAGGTCTGTGGTCAACATCCATTATCACAGATCCCCAGCCTGTATTCTGATGTTAAAGAATCCAAGTATGGACTTTCTTTGGCTTTTCAAATAGACCATTTCAGACTTTCAAGTTCGGTGCTAATATGATGTAAAACTAATTGTTTATTGACGTAAGGTGGAAGGGAATCAAAAAAGTTAGTCCAATGTCAGTGACTACCTTTTACGTCTCTGTGTTTTGTTAAAAGTTCCATTACTTTCATGTAGCTGCATTGTGGACTTGAAAGTGACATTTTGTTGCAACCAGTTGGACGATAAAAATCAACAGCCTCACGTTTCCTCTGGGGCATGGAGAGGATAAGTAACTAGTAACAGAAAGATCTCATGTTTGAATAAGTTTATTAGTCTATACCAAAAAAAAAAAAAAAAAAATCAAATCTTTTACAATGAGAAATATTTTTGACTAGTAAAGCATAGTTTAATGCACAGAATTTTTATTTAGCTTCAAAGTTTAAGGACAATGAATGTAGTACAGTGAAAATGGAAATTCCTATGAATGAGATGCCACGTTTTCGATTCTTTGATATAATGAGCTAAAAAAATCTACAAACCTGTATACTGCAATATTTCTCAATTTCACTTTCAATATTAAAAAAAAAGATACCATGAAAAGTTCTAACAATGAAAATATGTATATTTCCAATTACATGTATTCATCTTTTTTTTTTAACTTAATTTTTTTTTTTTAATTTGATAATGCATATATAAAACCCTATTCAGAAATACCTCGTGACAATTTCAAATAGTCTGCATCTAAATTTTCCTTATACATGTACCTCATAACAAATAAAGAAAAAAATTATATCATGTTTGGCTACATACAGAAATTCAGAACAAGATGCATGTCCCCTGAGATTTTAAGGAATACAGACTTTATTAATTTAATGGGAAGAAAAAAGTTTTACTCCTGAGTGTAATGCAGACTATGTTGGCAATCAAACTAAAAAAAAAAAAACTATAAACAACCCTCGACTTATTCTTCTCAAAAAGGAATGTATTATGAAAGATTTTTATGATAAAATATGAGTTTCAAACTAAACTGTCATATAAACTGAATCTCAAACATCTTGATACATAAAAACATCACTGATTACCAGTATCTACAGGAGCGGATCCAAAGTAAAACCATGGATGTTATGTTATCCAAGCCTTAATTCAGGTCTTTTTTCATCAAAATATTCCTTTACCATAATAAACTTTACACATTCAATATCCCGTCTCCATAAACTTTCAACCTTTGGATCCACACCTAAAAATTATATAAGTCCTTTATACCAATGTCTTCTGGTTAACATGCTAACATAGGACACAAACAGACATACACACACACTGATCATCACTGATCCATTCTCTTGCACTGTAATGTTGCCATTTTTATTTTATTGCTGGGCAACTTAACAATAATGATATTCCAAAAAATCTAAGTGTTAAAGATCTACTGAAAAACACATGACTATCATCAGTATTTCATTGTTTCTACAAATTCATGTATACAGTATTTAATTCATTTAACTCTTAAAATTTGTTCTCAGTTAATAAAACATGATTAACAATTATTTTCAGCAATTGCATTTACAATTTGGCACTAAACATTTGCTATCAAACATATGAACAAAGAAAAAAAATCCAGCAAGAATTACACATATTTTTATCCATTGTTTTAATACATTGTATTTAAATACCAGATTTAGTTCTTGAAATGAAAAGAAAGGGAGATAATAGCCCACATAAAAAAATGAACAAAAATTTGCCATTTGATTTTGACAAACTTTCGGCAATCATTAACAAAACCATTTCATCACAGAAAAAATATCTCAATATCACAATATAGAGTGCTTCAAATACCTTAGAATAATTCAAATAACATTCTAGGGGTGTCCAAGTTAACAAATCGAGCACACCTTAAACACACCTAAAACAATGGAAAGCTCTAAGTCATCAAGACTTGTATAATTTCACACAACAGAGGGCACTGAATGACTTAAAAACCATAGTGAGATGTTCAATCTTCATATAAAGGATATGGCTGCATTAATATCTGAAAATTAAGAAAAATATTAATTAACACATTATCATCTGAATCATGCATAATCCATATTAGAGAATGAAAAATGCAAGTGCTATAGGTATTAAGGCAATCTGAATGCAAAACAAATTAATGATACATGATCTTAAATAGTTTAAAAGAACAAGATATCTAACAAGCCAGGCTGTATTTGCTCCACAGTAATTTACTGAGCAAGTTTTTTCCCCCCATTATAGTGTATATGATGTGTGACTTCTTACCAGTATCATTTTAAGATGTAATATAATTCTTAAGGCCTAGCAAAATTATATTTGTTTATGGTTACCCGACCCTAAATTTTTGCGCCGACCCAAATGTTCACGGTTACCTGACCAACCCTAGATTTATGTGCTGACCCAAATGCTTTTTTAATGTACAATAAAGAAATTATGTGTCGGTATTAATTCCTTTGAATGTTATGTTTTATACATCACAAGTTCCTTACTACTTTGGGACAGCTGTAGGGTTGATGGAAAAATACTGCACCAAGAAAAAGTGAGCTTCATTAAGTGGTCAAAAAGTTTTTGCATTTGAACTTCATGTTATAAAAATAATTCTAAAAATTAAAATATAATCCTACCTACCAACCCTTTTTTTATTAGCTTGTAATAGTAAACAAAATATTTATGTCTTGAGCCTAACCAATAGTAAACTAGAACTGTCCAAAAGGGACAAATACCCCCCGCTGGGTTTTTCAGAGAAGGTACCAAATCACTAATGTTTTCTAGATGTGAGAGATGTTCACAATTTGCTTAAACATTTAGAGTGAAAATTTAATTACTCATTATATTTTTTTTTAATGAATGAAACTAAGGTGCAGCCTAATAAAACATCAATACTAGTAATTACAGTGTTTTTTATTACATTGAAAAAAATAGTTTGCAACTATCTGTCATCTTGGTGAGACATGACACTCTGCAAATTGATTGTTGAAAAAAAATATTATAATTAATTATACAAAATCAAATTGATCTTAATACCTTTACATCAAACTCATTTTAAAAATAAAAGGCTGGTTCCAGTAACTATGTATTTTGACAGACATAAATTACAATTAAGAGACTTAGACAACAGAGATCTTTATTTCTTTCTGCCCAATTCCCAGGAGATATAGATAAGACCTGCTTGATCAGAGATGCCCTAACAGCTTCCCACACTGAACTCATTAATTAATCTTTAACTGGATGCATGTCCACTCATTACTCCCAGGGGACAAATGGATAATTTACACTATCTGCTGTGTAATGTAAAAACTGTTTTTAATACTTTGTGATTTTTTTTTAGTTCTAATGAGTAGTTTTAAGCTGTAGTTCACATTTTTGTACAGATGTTCTAGATTCTATGTCTCAAACCTTAGACATGAACTCGAAATGACTAAGTCAATAAAAATGAAAAAAAAAAAACACCTGTAAAATGCAGAAAAATTATCAAATAATGTTGAAAATACCAGGTGCACATCTTCATATGGTAAATAATAAGTGTACAAATTTTCATACAAATCTATGCAATAGTCTCTGGGAACAGATTCCGACAAAACCACATAATAACAAGAGGCCCATGGGCCACATCGCTCACCTGAGTAACTTTGGCCATGCTGTTCTTTACCAAATTTCCCCCCTTGTAATACCTATTGTGACCCCGCCCTACCCCCGGGGGGGCATGATTTGAACAATGGATGCTTCCACTTAAGTTTCAGTTTTTCTGGCCCAGTGGTTCTTGAGAAGAAGATTTTAAAAGATTTTTCCTATATATTTCAATGTAAAACTTGGATTCCCTATTGTGGCCCCGCCCTACCCCCAGGGGTCATGATTTGAACAATTTAGAATCTACACTACCCCAGGATGCCTCCACATAAGTTTCAGTTTTTCTGGTCCAGTTGTTCTTGAGAAGAAGATTTTTAAAGATTTTTCTTATATATTTCAATGTAAAACTTGGATTCCCTATGTGGCCCCGCCCTACCCCCAGGGGTCATGATTTGAACAATTTAGAATCTACACTACCCGAGGATGCTTCCACTTAAGTTTCAGCTTTTCTGGCCCAGTGGTTCTTGAGAAGAAGATTTTAAAAGATTTTTCCTATATATTTCAATGTAAAACTTGGATTCCTTATTGTGGCCCCGCCCTACCCCCAGGGGTCATGATTTGAACAATTTAGAATCTACACTACCCCAGGATGCTTCAATATAAGTTTCAGCTTTTCTGGCCTAGTTGTTCTTGAGAAGAAGATTTTTTAAGATTTTTCCTATATATTTCAATGTAAAACTTGGATTCCCTATTGTGGCCCCGCCCTACCCCCAGGGGTCATGATTTGAACAATTTAGATTCTACACTACCCCAGGATGCTTCCATATAAGTTTCAGCTTTTCTGGCCCAGTGGTTCTTGAGAAGAAGATTTTTTAATGACCCCACCCTATTTTTGTCTTTTCTTGATTGTCTCCCCTTATAAGGGGACTTGGCCCTTTATTTTAACAATTTACACTCCCCTTCACCCAAGGATACTTTGTATCAAGTTTGGTTAAAATTGGCCCAGTGGTTCTTGAGAAGAAGTTGAAAATGTGAAAAGTTTACAGACGGACGGACGACGGACAACGGGTGATCAGAAAAGCTCACTTGAGCTTTCAGCTCAGGTGAGCTAAAAATGAAAAAAACACCTGTAAAATGCAAAAAATTATCCAATCATGATGAAAATACCAGGTGCACACCTTCATATGGCAAAGAATAAGTGTACAAATTTTCAGACAAATCCTTGCAACAGTTTTCAAGAAATGGTCCGGACAAAATCTCGTCTACAGACAGACGGACAGACAGACGGACAAGCTGATTCCAATATACCCCCCTAAACTTCATTTGCGGGGGGTATAATTACAGTGTATGACACCTGTGATTTTCTTACCTGTAATAATTTGGCTTGAATGGACCAGTCTTATTCAGACCTAAGTATTTTGCTTGTTCATCTGATAGTTCAGTTAAGTGGGCATCAAATGTGGGCAGATGTAAACTTGCTACATATTCATCTGTAAGACAAGAATATAAATAATGGACATTGACAACATAAGCATTTTAAGGAAAAAGGAACATCTTCGGTAATCAATTTTGTTTTGCTTGTTTTCAGCAAACTACGACTCCATAGGCAGATTCAGCAGGGTGGTGGTGGTGATGGTGGGGGTGGGTGGGTGTTCCATATCCCCCATAGATTAATTCTTGCATCTGTCTCTGCACTCTCTCCATTTCTTCCAAATAATGTTGTTACTCTGTTTTATTTCTCATGTAAATGTTTTAAATTATCTTAAATATTAAAAATTAAATTATTTAGTATTAGGTATTATTTAAAATACAGATCATCATGAACCTCAGGATGACCAGAATTTATAGATATTCCTAAAATTTATTGAGGATACACTTAAAGCACACACTTTCACCAATACAATTTAAAGAAATTACACATTTCATAAAACTATGTCACATCTCATCTGTAAACAGACTCACATAAACACTACTCACCCATTTTCTTGGGCAGAAGATAGACGTCTTGTTTGTAACGTCCCTGTGGAGCATTGTATAGTTCTATCAGGGCTAGGGCCTGAGTCGCAGACGTAATGGACACCACGAAAGAGGGAACACTAGAACAGCTCAGGTTGACAAGGCGACCCTAGAGTAGTAAAGGAAAGGTCAAAGTTCACTTGTTAACTCGCTAAGCCTTACAAGACTAGTTCAGTATCAGTATAGCATTTTAAAATAAGGTAGAAAAAAAATAATCAAAGTCTACTTAACCAACCATAAATCTTTACCATGTTTAATTTTTTTTTAACTGAGATGTCCATCTTTTGTGAGGATCCTTACCTCTGCTAGCAGAATGATCCTCTTTCCGTCGGGCCAGATGATGTGGTCTACCTGAGACCTCACCTTCTCCCAGGTAAGGTCAGGAGTCCGCAGAGAACCCTGTGTAGTACAAAGAGAGAAATACAGGACTGCTTCAAAGAAAAGTCTAAAAATCTCCAAATTATACAGCCCTCTTTAAAATCATACACAGAGTTATACTTGATAAAAGCACATGTTAGAGCAACGCGACACTCAAATATCATGGGCTGTTAACAAACATTAACAATGTCCAGATGGACATGTGTCCACTCTGACCAAACAGACAGACAGATGTACAACTCACCACATCAATTTCTGTATTGGAATGACCCATATTACACACTATACAACCAGTCTTCATTTTGTCCATATGGTTCCTAGTTACTACATTCTTATTTCCTGTTATAAAGATAACAATACATATATTGATATTACATTTTTGTAATCTGCAGCATTCTATGTGACAATATTTAAACATAAATCATTATTAATGAAGACAAAGTATTGGTTCCTACTATACCCTCTTTAAAAAAAGACAGCAAGCATAACCCCACCCCACCCCCCAAAAAAATAAAAACCCTTCCCCAAAATAAAAATGAAACAATCAAACAAAGCATACATGTACATAAAAAAAATCAGAATTCATTTGTACAGTATAGAATACATGGAAGTCAAGCTCAATGCAAGTTTTTAAGCTTATTAAAATAACTTCCCTTGTTTGAGTTCTTTTGTGCTGGAGATAAAATGTGGAACCCCTTACCTGTACAGGTGATCAGGATATCAATGTTCTTGACCACTTCCTCAAGTCTGGTCACTCGGAAACCATCCATACTGAAGTTCAGAAAAACTGAATTGTGAAATATAATCTTAACAATCAGGAAAACTAGGTCAGAACTTGTATATCATACAGAAATGTCCATTTCCAAATGTCAGATATAAAAATTCACAGAATTCATATCAAATGTACTCATATTACAAGTACTTATGAGGTTACAAATTTATTTTTATTAACAGAAAATGGGTACATAACTTAAGTCTTAGAACAAAGATAATTATTTTAAATGTTATCATTCAGATCAAACTCTGCAGTGTATTTACAGAGGTTCTAACACACAGTTGAACTACGGTATCTCAAACACTGATAACTTAAATACTATGGATATGTCAAAGTGATTTTAAAGTCCCACGTGCTTATTTCTTAAGTATTTAACCCTGGATATCTCAAATCCTTGGATATCTCAAAGTATTTTCTCAGTCCCATCAAGTTTTAGATAATGTGGTTTGACTGTAGTTCTTACCAAGCCTGTAGGGCACAAATCGGGTCAATCTCAGATACCATTACATTACAACCAAGTCCTTTGAGAGCTGATGCACAACCTTTTCCAACCTGATAAAAAGTATAAAGGACAATAATAAATATGTGATAGAATTTTAGAAGGGTTAAAAAAGTCTTTATAAAATTGAAAAGCTCTTAGTTACTTATCGTAACTTTTCACATTTTAATATGCGTTAAGGTTGTTTTACACACTAGGAAAATATATATTTCTTAATTTTTATTTTTAATAATCTTAAATGTATAATTTAGCAAAAAAACATAAAAAATTCCAAAATACAGTTAAATTAAATCCTCTAGAGAAACTGATCTCCTGATATGTAATTTTCTGAGCCAACATTTTAAACCCCTGCATACCCAAATAGATAGTATAAATGAACATTATAAATGATTTAAAATTAACCCTTAACCTTAACTCTGCATCCATTAGAGGGAAAAATGTGGCAATGTTATTCTTCCTTAAAAAGTAATTAGAGTTATTCCCCTTTGACTTACCTCTCCATAACCACAGATGATGATTTGTTTTCCTCCAAACATCACATCAGTTGTGCGTTTTAACCTGGAAAATAACAGCCATCAAATAAGCAGGAAAAAGCAAAGTCTTTATCAAAAAGGTTTTTTTAACTTACAGTGTATACACATTATTGGAAATATTTATTTTTAAATTGACCAGTACTTCTTTAAAAATATTTATGAATAATTTTTGTCATGCACAAATTTCTATGCTACATCACAACTCCAATCATGGATCAAAACAAAGAAAAAAAAAAAAACAAGTAACTTACGCATCCAGGATAGATTCCCTACAACTGTAAAGGTTATCAAACTTTGTCTGGAAGAACAAAAAAAAAGGTTTTATTCATTATAATAAATAGAAAGTTCATTATTAATACATCAAAATAAACCTCATAAAATTACTTTTAAGGTGTATATTTGAAATGAACAACTGTATCAGTTTTATCAACATCAGGATGAAACACTCAATGTATTAGGTTCGTCACATAAATATGCACATTAAAGTTGGAAGAGATAAACTGTACATGTTATTTTTGTTTATACAGAGTTATCTACCTTAGTGACTGAGTCGTTGACATTCATGGCAGGGACGGTGAGTTTTCCAGACTTTGAGAGCTGATAAAGACGATGTACACCCGTCACACTCTCCTCCACAATTCCCTTGATCATGTTAAACATGGCAGGGTAACGCTTCAACATCAGATGGGTGGCGTCACCCCCATCATCAAGGATCTACAACAGAGGCCAATATAGACATTTATTCATGTTTAAACATGGCCGGGTACTGCTTCAATATCAGGTGAGTGGTGTCACCCCCATCATCAAGGATCTACAACAAAGGCCAATATAGACATTTAATCATGTTTAAACATGGCCGGGTACTGTTTCAATATCAGGTGAGTGGTGTCACCCCAATCATCAAGGATCTACAACAGAGGCCAATATAGACATTTAATCATGTTAAACATGGCCGGGTACTGCTTCAATATCAGGTGAGTGGTGTCACCCCCATCATCAAGGATCTACAACAAAGGCCAATATAGACATTCAATCATGTTTAAACATGGCTGGGTATTGCTTCAATATCAGGTGGATGGCTTCACCCTCATCATCTAGGATCTACAGGCCAATAAAGACATTCTTCTCCAAAGGGATAATGAATTCATGGTATACTATTAAACTATAATCAGTTTTACCATGTTTGGTTGCCAGCCCTCGGAGTTGATACATTTGTCTATACACCACCAGAAATCCTCCTCTGTCTCGCCTTTCCAGGCATAGATTGGGAATCCCGCCTCTGCTAAGGCAGCTGCCACTTCATTCTGTAAACATAACAAAACATATAGAATTGATTCAATGGGATAAAAATAAGTCTCTTTCTGCACACTTTCATCTTATATAAGAAAGAATGTTAGATCTTTGGTGTTTTCTAAAGAAGGTAACTCCCTACCTCAGAATAAAAGAATTAATGAAAGACATCAAGGACTACATAATTACACAAAAAAATGATTTATTTTCCAACTTTTCATAAGATATACATTCAACTAATTTATATAATATAACCATCACCTCATATCTACAATTATCTGACTCTTTGTTATAAAACCTGCTCAACTACATTATGGATGAACTTTTCCTCTGATGCTTTAAAGGGTGCTGAGGCAATATTAACTATTGTGAATGTCTGCTAGTGCAGTTTATGCATTATTACAGAGTCATTAACAAGCTAGCCATTATCAGCTGCACACTACAGAAATTTCCATGGAAACATAACAGTTGCCAATGACAAATTGTCATTCTTATCAGCTGTACAACATCAAATATTCTACATTGTTCTCCATCAAAACTGGTGTCCCCTAGGAGAACTAGTCTAGATTGAAACATAACTAACTGGCGGATACAGAATAATACATCAGTTTCTGAATTTAAATGAAATTACCCAGTAGATTTGAATAAAAACTGTAGAAAACGTATAATGTGCATCAACAACTGAAAGCAAATTAATTCAGATCATTTTAGACCACATTTTTTTTTTTTTAATTTTTTCTTTTGTGTGTGTGTGTGTGTGTACAATACACCTATGGCTGTATGTTACAAGTACATAAAAGACTGAGCATCAGAAAAACTATTTTCTTTGATCATGTCAATACAGGAAAATCAATGCATCAGACTGTCTATTACCAACTGGTAATACTACAGATTTTGTTTTATTTCATATTTATTAATATTTTTTTTATTATTTTATATCCATTAGTCTTTCCTCTTTAATTAACTTCAAAGAGATATACTGAAACACACCATTAATACTGTGAAGATCTCACATTTGGCTTGTCTTTTTTTTATTGCCTTTGGTGGAAAGCAGCTTATGCTTAATCAAGTACATGTATATCACTACATGTCTTGTGTATAAATATACATGTACATACATCTTGCATGTTCAGAAATGCACTAAATCAAATCAACTCAACTTTTGACTAGTCCATTTACACCAAATATTATAAAGGTATATACAATACATATACAGTGGTTAGTGAATTTCAGACTTACAATCTATTAGATCACTGTTGGCCTCTGGCAACAGAACACACTGAGCTCTTCCCATCACCCTGGGAAATACAGTCAACCTTCATTATCTCAAACTCTGGGGGACCAAGAAAAAAATTCGAGATATCTGAGTATTTGAGATATCCAGGGTAAAATACTTAAAAATAAGTGGTCGGGACTTCTAAATTAGTCGATATATCCATGGTATTCGAGATATCAGTGTTCGAGATACCAAAATTCAACTGTATATTCTGTTTATTGCCTGATCAGATGTTTATTAACTATACTATACAATGGTTACACATTTTATTCTTTATCCTATATGCAAAACATTGTGCCCCACCCCTTTCTCTGAAATAGTGAACCAATCACTTTTCACATTTTTATCATCTGAGCCCAATTATAAAACAGATTATTTAACCCAGAGTTATTTTTAGTTAGTGTTATGCTGATAAAGAAATTATCAATAAGTTCTAGTGGTTTGAGATGTACGGATTATGGAGATCCCCTTGCATAGCTGAATGTGGTTGGACCACTTGACTAGAAATGCAGGGTCCCAGGTTCAATTCCTGGTTCAGCCATAAATTTTCATCTTTTCAATTTAAGGACAAATGTAAGAGTAGTGGTTTGAGCTAGATCGACTGAGTATATTGGCCTGAGTAGCTCAATGGTTAGAGTGCCTGACTATTAATGCGATGGTTCCAGGTTTGATTCCCAGTCCAGCTATAAATTCTCTTTTCCTTTTACAAAGTAAACTGTCTATGGAGGTTATAAGCCTTGATGCAACTCAGTCCTGGTAATTAAGAAAACAACTATTTTTCACTGTAGTGTATTGTTAATCTATATGTTTTGTGATTTATTTCACAATGATTAATCCCCCCCCCCCAAGGATAGTCTATTGAGAATTTAAAGTGAGCTCTTATGAAAGCGTTCATAAGTTCTCACCACTTCCAATTGAGAAGACAGAAAAAAATCAATTCCCAGGAAATTACCCGATTCTGACAGAGCTTGATTTAACAGATGACAAACTGCTCTTCCATGTAATGATGAATTAAAGTTTACTGTCATCCTGAAGTTCTAAAGAAACTAACAACTTTTTTAGCCCCTGACATTTATTTAATAAAAAATGCACAAAAAACTTTTCAAATACTAATAATTTCATTTCCTTATACAATTTAGATGTTGCTTGATATTTCAATATACATGCATGCTTCCAAGCTTTAAGAGTTTTGAGGCAATAAAAATCTGATATTGCCCTAGATTCTGATATCACCCTGTGACTTACATGCACCATGTTATCCCTTGCACAATATAGAACCATTCATGAAATCCAAACAGCTTCGAATACACAAAAAAAAAAAAACAATGGTGCCCAGAAGGGCCAATACAAGCACAATATTGCCCTATGATGTTGAAAAATTTACTGTTCATAAATACAGATTAAATACAGCCGAAAATGCTTCAATGTACATGACAAATATTAGATTTCATCATAAGGAGGTATTTAATATAAGTGTTATCCTGATAAAACAAATCTCATTGTACACTGATTTGCTTGTTATGGCAATATGAGTAAAAAGTGTGCCCTTTGATGACTTCCCTGTGTAGAGTAGATATTGCCCTGTGAAGACTTGTGTAGTGTACATATTGCCCTATGATGACTTACCTGCATACAGTAGAAATTGCTATGTAATAACTTACCTGTGTAGAATACTAGAATAGATACTGCATCTGTGTAGAGCAGATACTGCCCTGTGATTACTTGCTTGTGTAGATTAGATATTGCCCTGTAATGACTTACCTGCATAGAGTAGATATTGCCTCTGTGATTACTTGCTTATATAGATTATATATTTCCCTGTGATAATTTAACTGTGTAGAGTAGATATTGCCCTGTGATTACATACTTGTGTAGAGCAGATATTGCCCTGTAATGACTTACCTGCATAGAGTAGATATTGCCCTGTGATTAGTAACCTGTGTAGAGTACATATTGCCCTATAATGACTTACCTGCAGAGGAATTATTGCCCTGAGATAACTTACCTGTGTAGAGTAGATATTGCCCTGTGATAACTTACCTGTGTAGAGTAGATATTGCCCTGTGATTACATACCTGTGTAGAGTAGATATTGCCCTGTGATAATTTAACTGTGTAGAGTAGATATTGCCCTGTGATTACATACCTGTGTAGAGTAGATATTGCCCTGTGATTACTTACCTGTGTAGAGTAGATATTGCAGGCTGCCCACCTCACTGAGGCACCAAGAGCTGCTAAAGTCTCCACAAGCACCTGTTTAAAGTGATTAACAATTCATTATAACAATGTTGCAAAATATGGAATTTGATTAGTTTGACTGGTCAAACTATACACATCCACACACCTTCATAAAGGAAAATTAGATATGACCATTAGCTGGTACATCCATGCCATGTTTGACACACTCTGTCTCAGAACTATACAAGGTCCTGAATATAATGCCATATGACAGACTGTAGTCTATCAAAACTTCCTCCTAACTGTGTTTAAAGTGATTTTTATGGTAAGTATACTAAGCACAAAGTTTTTTTATGTCATTTTTTGAGTTATTACATAAAAAAAAATACAAAAGTGAAGTCACAATATGTGCATTTTTTTCCTGATCTTTTCAATGATATCAAAATCATTAAATTTTGTTAAACGGTTAATATTTCATCAAACTATTCTTAAACTTTCCAAATGGCCCTCATACATGAACCTTTTTTACAAAGAAAGAAACTAAGACTTTTGCCCCTGTGACTCCAAAAACATTCCAAAAAAGCTTTACATTAGAATAACCACTGGCATTAAAATGAACATTCCATCCTTAAACATTCTGACTCAAGTTATTGCAGAGAAACCAAAATTCTATTTTCAACTATAATGGAAGCCATGCCTTTTGACTCCCAAGATAAAAAGCATCCCTATCACTGATTACATCAAACCAATCCAAATTAATCGTTCCATAGCAACAATGGTCAAGATATAGACAAGCTGTTAATTAGACAGACTATCAGACAGGGAGCAAAAACATAATTGTAAGATCACTCCAATTTTTTCTCAAGCTATTGTATGGGTATCAAAAAATCTTTATTCAGTATTAGAAGCCATGCTCTTTGATGAATCCATGATAAGAGGAATTTTATTATTACAAGAATAACGAAAGCTAAAATGATCTAAAACAGATAGCAACTTGCAAAGACTTTATTTTCTTTTTGGATTTGGTCTCCATATGATATGTTACGAGACAATGAGGGCGTGGGGAGGGTGCGTTGGGTGAGGATTCAGTAACAAATTTTATCTTGAAAAATATAAAATTATAATCCTTTTGGGTAAGTAGTATTTCCTGGATGAATAAACCCTTATACTTGTATTCTCCTCTATTATATCTCAGAATAATGCTCTAATCTTCTCAACATCATGATCAAAGAATAAAAGGACAAATCTTCACTTCCTAAGGAACAGCATATAAAATTGTTAATCCCTTAATCATGCTGCAGAAAGATCAATTACCATTGGGTTCATAAAAAATCAAATCAAAGGCATCAAGCTTTCTCAAATCAATATAGTTGTCTCCATCTTTGGTTTTCATTTCAGAGTATGTAAACCAAAGCTACTGTAAACCAACTATTATTTGCATCATCTTTTATTCACAATTAGTCCCCTTAAAATCAATCCACGACGATTAATTTTTGTGACTGAGGAAACACTCTACAAATACAAAGCAAAATAAATGGTTCGCGGCCATTGATATTCGCGAATTAAAGTAGGTCACAAAACAAGTGGATATATCTCGCACGCGAATAAAAGTTGGTTTACAGTATTTAGTAAGATTCAAGGATTGATTACTGTATGTTGTACATGTACTAATTTTATCAATTTCCAGTTTACCTCAAAGGTCTCTCTCACTCTCTGTAACTGTCTCTTAACTTTTAACTTTTTTCAATTTGATTTTTGTCCCACATGAGAATAAATATTCACAAAGATTTTCTCAAGAAGAATAAGTCTATACTTGTTTAATTTAAAATTTGTCCTTCAGTTTTGTGTGAGCCTAGATAGATGGTTTTCATTTTATTCAGTAAGAGCTATCACACTTGGGTGAGCACTGGGTGGCAGGGAAAAGCATATACACACTTTTTAGTATACATATATATACAGTAAAACGTTTATTTCCAGGATGAAGAATTTTGGTTCATTGTAAAAGTAATTCATTAAAAATCCATAAATTTCACTTTAAATTTTAAACCACATAGAATGAAAATCACTTCACTGTAACCAGTAATTCATTATAGATGTGTTTGTTATAAATGTATTTTACTGTACAAAAACTTCAATTTCCCTTTTTCCATATTATACTGGCTTGTATACTGTATACCAACCATAATAATTACTGGTGTAGACAACTTTTATTCACAATTTGACAGTTTGAATCCTATCTGTGGCAAATAACTCACAACTGAGAAAATATTCTACATCAATACACAATGAAACATTTGGTTTGTGGCGCAAAATATTCGCAAATAAAAACAAGGTCACAAAACTTACAGATATTTCTTGCACACAGTTATAAGTTCCTTCAGAGTATTTCAAATTATTTTGTCATATGAGAGCTGAGTCTTCATATGCTTTAATAAATGTTCACTAAAAAAATTCCGCCATGTTTAAAGCTGTGAGTGAAAAGCATCTGTAATTAAAACTACTATTATACTAACAGCTGTTATAATCTAAATGTTGTATAATACATACTGCAGTTTGTGCTGTGATGTGGGTACAACCAATAATTTTGGCCCCGCTGAGTGGTTTGTCATTCTCCGCTCTTTTTCTAAGGGCTATCAGTCCGGGCATCTCTGTTAAACAACAGGACTGTCAATGAGTAATACAGTTACAACATTCTACAAAACTAATTTTCTTTGCAAGAATTGACTCTAATTCATTCTATGCCTTTTTGGCAATTGATATTTTAGCTACCTTTCGGCACAAGTAAACCAAGTAAACAGACAAATTGAAATGATTTTTATGGACTTTTTAATATGGCATGTACATAAGTATACTAGTTTTCTTTAACATACTTATTCTTAAGTCATAGAATAGTATAAATATATCTGAATTCTTAAATTAATATGTATTTTTTTTCCCTGTAACTGTGTGGTTCTAAAATATTGAGTGATACATGTAATTAAAGAAATTCAACTTATTTGATGCTACAGAAGGTTTGCTGTTACATAATTACAGTTGCAGGAGAATGAATTCTTAAACTTAAGTGATATGGCTTTCCAATGTTTACACTTAAAAACCAAATTGTTTTAAAATGTTGTTTGGAGGAGCCACTTAACTTACACCAGAATTAAAGTCAATATGTCCTCTAAGTTGTGTTTGTTCAGAAAAGACAATCATTTGGATCCATTTAATTACTGCTGAAATTGTTTGCCAAAAGCTAAAGATTCAAAACTTTTGCAAATAACTTCCACTACTGTTCAAACATTAGATTAAAGACCCAGAATTCATTAACATATTCTTTAATGTTGATATAAATGCACCACTCCATAGTATGTATAAGTAATGATTTGGTGTATTGCAAACATCTTCTTAACAAAAGAAAATGCTGATATCCTGCTCAACCTAACTATTTATTTAGCAGACATTTTTTTTTCTTTTTTTGAAAATAAAAAAAAATCTAATTTTCTCCAACACTCAGAATAAATTTCTATACCGCCATGTGATATATGGTGATCTAAAAAATCAATGAAAGGAGAACTAAAAGAATGGACAGTTTCTTGCTGCTTGGGAAAGCTCCATGAAAAACAAACACTATGTGCTTGGAATGAAAACTTCAGCTACGCTGAAAGATTTTCAGGGTCTACAGAATTCTCATACATCCACTGTGCATTGATTCTGAAACTGACACGATACCTTGCTCAGCAATTTCAATTTCCCTTCTTCCAAATGCGGCATTGTCAATATTCTTCACACAGAAATCTGAGCTGCCTTTGGTGTTTTTCTACAAAAGTCAACATGACTCTGTTATTATATATCTAAATTGAAAATATCATTCTTTTTCTGTACTTGGGACTCTTTATTCCAAACAGAAAAATCTCTTAAGGCGATATTGAATAAAAGAAGATATATAGCCAAGAAAGTGAACATTTTCTTTTTTCTGTACTGAAGTTTCTCAATTCACAACAGAAAATCTCAAAAGGCCTCATAAAATTTAATGTCAAGAGAAAAAAGAAGATAGTCAGGAAAGTGAGTTATTGCCCCTTTCAACTTAACGAAATATACAGGTGTGTATACTTCAATATACTTCAAAGAAACTTTAATATGGGGGGGGGGGGGGGGGGTGTAATTATGTTACTTTACATAAGACAGATTTGATATAACTTTGCTTGACAACATACCTGATTCTTATCTCTGGGGTTAATTTCATCCTCATCTGAAGAACTCCCAGTGTATGAAGCTAAAAATGGGAAAAAGATGCATATCAAATTAAACATACATATTAAACCCATACATCATACAATTTTTACCTGCTGTATTGACAAAATAGTTTTTCTTAATTCTGACTGGTCTTAATTGGTTAAATAATAAAAAAATGTGAATAAAGTAATGCCACAAGAAAATCTTAAACAGCAGAATGCAGCAAGTTTCAAATAACAGAAATGCTTTTAAAGGTACCCATAGTAAAAGGAGATTAAAAACATCTGAAATTGACACAACTAAATGTTTAGTCAATGAAGTGTTATGCTCAATTTATTAAAAAATATATGTTCAAGGGAAACAACTCTAACAAAAGAGCTTCATCAGGTGCCTTACAATAAATATATAGAGCGTTTATTAAATACTTCCAAGCTATACTTTGACAACCTTTCATGAGGACTAATTATACTAGTACATAATCAATACACATTTTATGAGTGTCCAGCACATCCATTGTTGACCATAATTAAAAATCCAATAGTTGTCAGTAGATCAATTGACCCGATTTCTCCTTTCAAATTCCAAAGATTACCATTGCTTCCTCCTGGTTTGTGTAGACTGAACAATTTCAGAGGATGATCCGTATCAAACTCCACGAATCGTACAGTCCGAGTTTTCTGAACGGGAACATCCAAATAATCCATGACATCTGTACACACAAAGTATCCCTCTAATGTTTCTTCACAAGCAAAACAAGCACGGCATTTATCACCTTGTTTATGTCTGAACACAAGATCTAGACAATGCAGATGTCAGGTAAATTGTCAACATGGTATTGTCACATTTCTGAGCAGGTGTGAAATGTAGAAATCATGAAATTGATGGCAGAATCCATGACAACTGATTACAGACAGTTCATAATTATTGCTGGATGGAATTCCACAACTGACATTTTACTTCATTGCTACCCTTAGAGATAAGAGGTAGAAATAGATTGGTCACTAAGTCTTCGGACACCCCAATATGATAGCAGATATTGAAACAAAGACAAACTGATAGAGAGTTCCACATAGGTAATGCCTCACAAAGCTGGGTATATATATACTTGTCAGAGCAGATTATGTAGGTCACTGTTGGTCCTAATCAAACACTGGTCTGGTAGATGAGTATTTATGGGAAAGACACCAAAGGTTTTGTCATAAAAATGTCAGGGAATTCAGTTCTATGTCAGTAGGTCTCTGTAAGAGTTGTCTCCCCTGCAAACATTACTTTTTATCTCCGTTTTTTGATTCGTTTGCACCTTCTTCCAGTCAATTTGATTAGACGAGCTTCAATCATCATTTTTTATTAGTATAATTATTAATGTGACTATTTCAACATGTATGCATGTAAAGCTGCAGGCACAATAGAATTAAATTATTGCAAAGTCATCCCTAAAATCTTGACACTGCAAAAAATCCAAATTTTGTACACCCAAGATCTTATCAAAGACATATAGGTGGTCACAATACTCAAACAATGATGATTATTTTCTGGTGTCAGGTCTAATGACTGTGATAACTAGATACAGAAGTTATAAAAACATGTAAATTGGAATGAAATGTAATGCTCTGGTCTATCTGTTTTATACCTGGCTCTCAAGAATTTGATCTAGATTATACCTTGCTATTGATTCAGTCATTAACAACCCATGTTGACACATGTATGATGTTTAAAAATCCATAAAGGGCAAACTAATGTGATTATAATCATAACAAATATCCAGCATACCAAAGTTACTCCAGTACAGTACTCAAGCTTAGAGACTTAGGAAATACAGGACTTTGCAAATTAAATTGGAATTTTAATAAATATCAAATTATCATGTCATTGACATTATAGTGAAACCTATCTAATTTGACATGCTAAAGGAGACAATTTTTGTGTTGGAATAGACAGGATGTCAGATTGTACAGTAAAAAAAACCTGGATAATAGTAAAATGGGATTAAAAATAAAAGTCAGAATTCACAGTGAAACGGGTTGCACAGGTGTGGGATTAGACAGTTTGTACTGTATTAATATAAGGGTTTCCCATAATAAATCCACCCCATAAAGAATTTATCTACTTTTCCACAATCTTAATAATAAACTGCATTTTTTATAATAAATAATAATAATAACCTTTATTTATCCAGAATTACACAATTAGCATACAACTAGTTTTCATTGTGGTCCTGTTGAAGATGTACCATTTTCTTCTACATAATCAAACAATAAGAATGAGTAATAAAATGTTTTCTTTTCTTAAGTCTACCTGTTAGCTAAAGGTCAGAGATAAATCAAGGGGGGGGGGGACTTTATAGGTACAGGAACTCAAATTGAACACATATGACTTTAAAAAATGTGCACAGTTAATAATTGTACAGATCATTTGACAGTTGAGACAATGGACAAGAATAAAACAATAAAAATTACCGGGGATGCATTCTAAAATTTCAAAGCAACAATTTTGACCTTTTATTTAAATTTGTTCATAAAATAAGCTGTTTTCCTATCTGATAATCACAAATCAAACATACATGTTCTAAAACACCCTGACGATAGGCTTATCAGGAGATATACACGAGACCAAAAATGAATAATCTATTCTGGGTCCCAACTCTGTCTCGTCCAACTGTAAAAGGGCTGTAAATTTTTTGTCAAGGACTCACAATGTCAGGTTTTTACCTTTTATTTAAGGTAAGCACTGAATTATGCCTATTGCGCTGTCTCTTGCAGATTCTGGGCTCTACAATTCTAAAGTTTAAATGCCTGTCTTCAAAGCCATGTTTCAAAAACTTCAGTGACTTTATCTCCCTGCATATAATTCATACTTTAAATTTATACATTTTGAAAAAAAATATGTGCACCTGATTCTATTGAACAGTTTTATATATTTCGAACAAGTGATTTAAAAAACCTCATTTATAAATCAGCTGACAAAGTAAACATGATGACATTTACAATATTTACATACCCCCAGTTCTATAGTATATATTTTAAAAGGGTGGTGGTATCAGATGAAAAAGTTTTCAAATTCTAGTTTGTAATATTCCCTGACAGATTCAATGATTTTGCTTATTGTTAACGATAGTCATTACATTTTCTTGCTCAACTTGACAATTGGTGCTTCTGTTGCATATCTGGAAATCTTTCATTACCAGCATGTTATCCCTGAAGTTTGATATTTTATTTAAACCCCCTCCAACTCTTGAGTATAACAGACTTACACAGTCATAAGTCTTCTTCTCTGTAGGTTAATTTAGGAAAAATTAAAATTAACAAGAATACTCATGATACGGTAAATCTTGTTCAATCTCAAGACTGCTTGACTGCGCATTCCAGGTATTAAAATATTTTCAAGTTGGTCCTAAAATATGTAATTCTATATCATACTCCAATTCTGTATGTTGTATCTAATCTGCCAAACTTAACTGTGCCATTAATGGCCATTTGAGACAAGTTTTACTGTATGATATCCGGAGATCTAGTTTTGAGTCATAATCTTCACAGAATCAAATTTAATTTCCCCATTGCTCCAAGAGAGAGAGAGAGAGAGAGAGAGAGAGAGAGAGAGAGGAAATAAGAATCCTTTGATGATCGATCCATACACTGAGATTCTGATACAAAATGAAGTTCAGTGATTTTAATTATTGCTTTTTGAAACCAAGAAATGACACTGCTAAAATGATGTTGATTATAAGCTGCCATGATACAGCTCGTTGAATCTCATTTCACTATAATCAGGAATGGCTTACATACTGCTGTCACTGCTTCTTTTGATTTGTTAATTAAAACAAAAGATCCCCATGTACAAGTGTTCTGTTATTGGGAAGTCGTAGATTTCCGTCATTATTAATTTGTTGTCACTATTATTCAGAATTATTAAAGAGATCAGGTACAGTTATTCTCCTCCTGTGATGTCACTTTGTTATTGCTAGTCTGATTACTGTTTTGTCCCTTTGTGGAAGTGGTCAGATTGGGGGGGGGGGGGGGGGTATGGAGGGTTTAGAAATACTAGTCACTTACTGAAGAAGTGTTTTTTAAAGCTTGGTATTAATATATGCTATGTATGCAGTCACAAGTTATCTGCAGAAATTTGTCCCAGTGTACGAGTACTTAAAGTAAATGTAAGGCAATCTAAGAAATCTGTTCTACCCGCAGATTAAACAGAAATTGTAATTCAGTAGAAATATGACTCTGTGGTAAAAAGTACATTTACAGTAATTTAATTAGTTGACGGTTTGACCATTAGGGCAAGTGCAGATACTTATTCAGTTTTAATTTAGATAGGGCTCTTCAAACATGACATTTGGTACATCTAGACTCTGACGTCACATGACGTCGTATATGTGACGTCATAGGTAAGTTGCATTACCATTCTACAAAGTCTGAGCAGTGCTTATTTTAAAAAAAAGAATGTTTAATCTACTATTTATTTGCTATACATCCATTCAATCAAGGTGAGTTAATTTTTTTCTTGGAACTTCTAGGTACTGCGAGAACATAGTTTGTGGTGAGATGCAATTCGCAAAGTATTATGGGACCATAAGTTACTGCGGAAAAAAATCCATTTGGCTCAATGTGCAAAGTCCAAATTTTCTCTTCGCCCACATTGCTTTAAGAGCTTTCAGTGACAAGCAGTGCTTCATGATACTTGCTCCCCTCACTATAAAATCTATACACTTTTTACTATTTCAAGTAATGTACACATATAATGATTTTGGCACAATAAAAGTTTGTTTCACTTTTCTTTATATGACAGTTTATGTAAACATGCAGGACCTCAGTTACTTTACTTTTACATCAAATATATAATAGCCAAAATAATTAATGCTTAAAAATATGAAATTACCTCTAATAAGAGGATATTTAAAAAGTAAACAGGTCGGCTAAAACATTCGACTGATGTAGAGCTGCATTATCAGTCATGAAAACATGATTTTCAAAAGTAGTACAGTCAAACCTCGTTATCTCAAACTCGATGGGAAAGATAAAACTTCAAGACATCCGAGTGTTCGAGATATTGAGGGTAAAATACTTAAGAAATATGTGGTTCGGACTTCTCAATCACTTAGACATATCCATGGTATTCGAGATATCCGTGTTTGAGATACCGAAGTTCAACTGTACTTCTAAATAAAGCCATGCTATGTAATCATTCACTTGTATCTCAAAACAATGCTGTATGATGTTAAATCAACATATAGTAAAACCCTCTGAATTTTTCAACTACATCATACACCGAGTTTTTGATTACTTCATAAATATATTTTTAATCAAAATTTTATTTGCCTTGGAGGTGTATCGTAAAGCAATTACTATAAATGTCATGACATTTTGTATATGCCCTGTTGAACAGCCTTGAGGGCTGAATAAATTTTGGTTATATCTTTAATTTGAATTTACACAGGCAGTCATGTGGCATATGTAGCATCCAAGATTATCTATAAATTATCCATCCACACAATTAAGAAATGACGAACAAACAAAACGATGCTTTAGGGTACACAGTATTACGGAATGCCTATGAGCTTGATTTCAGATAAAAGATAAAATATACTTAATACAACAGTATCTAATAGATCTACCTAATACTAATAGAAGACAGAGACTAGATGGCCTACGAAATTGACCCTGATAATGGCACTTACATACAGAGTCAGCAGTCTCACTGGTCGAGCTAGCGTTACTGGATCTTCGTTCCTGGAGTTGGATGCTGATCCGTCTATCCAGCTGGATGCTATGTCGCTTCCGAGCAGACCGGGCTCGGAATGCCTCCTCCACCCCCATGGATTTCAGTTTCTCAGGGAGACTATCATTTAAACTGACCTCTGAGAGGTTCTTCCCAATCATTTTCTTAGACATTGCACAGATTTGCCTTTCCCTTCTTAGAAAAACTTAGAATGAATGCCTCAATTATCACCTTTGCTGTTTAATATTTGCCCACTAATGATAAATGTATCTATCAGTACATATAGATTCTGTACTTAAGTAAACAGTGTCCAACACACTGGATCACTAAGTATTTTTATCTAGAATTTTCCTCATTTGATGTCGGATATCCAAGTCCCAACCTGAAGGATGCAGGTCCTATACCTTCTCAACAATCAACTGTCCTGTGCCTTGATTTCGACAAGGTGTAACCCTCCTATTTCATTTTGCCCTTTGACCTTTGAATATTGACATTACTTGAGCACAAGGCAGTATTTCAATCACAAAACATATTGAAATTATCAGTCTATGCATGTACTTCCTTGGGAGAATACTAACAGCCTAACAGAACATTTCAAAGGAGGAATTTTAAACAATTCTCTTCCTTATACACTCAGAAATGCTGCACAAATGAAGCACAAGAATAGTACAAACAATGCAGCATAAATGATTCTGATTCACCAAACACTTGCCCTCTTCATTGGAAAACTAGGACAGTTAGTATAATCCCTCTCCAAACTGTGGAGGGACTGTTACATGAGCTAGCTAACACACTAAGGAAGGTGCATAATAACAAATAATTCACAACACATCTATATCTGATTCAGCAATCCCTGGAATTTTCTGTGTTTACATCACATTACAGAGATACTCGTGTAAACAAGAAATGTTTAACTTCAGAGTGTCATAAGTATATTCACAGTCTCCGGATGTTTATAGATCCTCCTAAACAAAACTACCACAAAAAATGTGTCCAGTTAGCATGCTATTTCACAGTAGCAGGATAACTCTGCTTCCCCAGAGCATCTCCTGTCTGATGTATTAAAAAACCTCCCAAGGACATTAGGGGTTACACTTTATTATTTATTTCCAATACACACAATCACTGGCAATTACTTTAAATAACTCAGGCAAAATATAATGGAATAATCCAGTCACGGTTAATAATTGCCGTCTATTTGGAATTAATCGGGAGGATCTGAACCAAGGTGAGTGATGTGTACCAGTCATGACAATAGAACTAATGATATCTGAGGATTACAGTGTTAAAACACAGGAAGAAGAGCTCCACAGAGGAAGGAGAAAAAAATCCCCGTCAATAGTATCAGGTAAGAGAGGGTAATACATGTAGATTATGATTAGTATTAGGTTAAGGGGATTTGTAGACAGAGAAAAGTAAAACAGGGATTAAATTGTTGCAGTCAGCTTTGATGTAATGCAGAGAATTTTAAATAATCTTGAATATGCTTACACTGACAGTTTAACTATCAGTTGATCTAAAATAACACCAACAGATTCCAACAAATTTGTTATCGCACAGGGAAATGTTTTCTGGAGATTTTAAAAATCAATCTAAAACTGACTTCCTTGTGAATTTATTGTATATTCATATATTATTTTTCTATATTATCATTGCAGCTAGGAGAGAAGGCATCCCTGTAATGTTATGTAATCAATGTCCTATCGTGTTTATCGTAGATGCAGGAGTACAATATCATGAGCCGAGACAAGAGAGAACTGTCTCTGGAATATACTGGCTACGCAAAGACAAACAAAAGGTAAGAATTTTTTACATAAAATACTTACTGTCTACAAGAATTCAAAATTTATCATGCTATTTTTCAAATCTTAATAATACACAGTTATCTGCTTATTTATAGCAAATTTAAGTAATTTATTTTTCAAAAAAATTATGAAGAAAAATTGAGACTTCAGATAACTTTCAAATTAATATATCGTATGTGAGCGTAAATTACATTCTATACTTCCTATTCTGTGAGCTTTTAAATTACTGCTAATAAACTACCAACAGCTGCATCAAATACAAACTGCTTTTAATGAAGGTCGTTTATGTCTTCCCGATTTTCAATTTTCTACAAATGAACATGAGCATTTTCATGTTACCATATTATTTCTTTTCATCCTGCCTTTTAAGCGAAGTAAATTAGAGACTTCTCTAGGAGCAGGAATTTGATGTTTCTTGGTATTGACAGATAATTCAGTAAATAACTCGCCACTGTTGGTGAGGATGTATAAATCAGGTATAGTTACTATAGATTTATTGAAGGGCCGAGACTCTTCGATAATGAACATCGCTGAATCGCCTTACACTACATAATGACCGGTCATTTGGAAGCCCAGGATGTGTGAAAGGCTCGTACTCAAAACATGCCAGGCTTAATACAGATGTTTAGTCAATATTAGGCTCATTTAATTATCAGACAGATTTGGCTCCAGTACATGTATCGATCAAAACTTACACATTTCACACAAAGATCAAATGCAGTCTATCCAAGTAAATGTTATATGAGCACTTGATATTTTCTGAATGGAACATTGATTAAGTATAAAATAACAAACCCTACATAAAAATTGTTACTGACCAGTTTATCTTAGCTTTTTAACCAAGTTTGATTTCAGATTTCAATTTACAAATTAAAATTATAAGACAAATGCCTGCCAGTATTCCTGTCTCCCCCTTCCACACATTAACAACAAAAAATTCTTTCATCTTAATACTAAAACTGTTTTCCCACATTGAGATAGAACATGTTTATTAGCTTTGAAAACCACACTCAAAATCATGCATGATTCTTAAGGAAATGAAATTCTACATGCATTAAATGGGCCTCTTTCCCAGTCAGGAAATACTTGAATTATATATTTATAAAATTGTAGAAGGCGTCCAAGTCTGTAAACCCTTGAAATTTATTTACATTTTTTTTTAATTATAAAACCTCTCTTTTTTCTGCCTTTAAGGCAGATATAATTTATCTTTGCAAAAAAAATCTCCAATCACTTTTATCATATCTTTTATAACTAGGACAAAGGTGCTTCAGACAAGTCTTTTGAGTGTCCTAAGAAAGATAACTCTGACACTCAAAAAATCAGTCAAGAAAGACTACTCATCCACACCTCAACCAACGACGTTAAGGGGAAAAAACACCATTGAAATTTAATAATTAATCAATGTGAGAGATGTCACAGTTAATTCTAAACATTTGACACATTGGTAAAATCACTTTTCTGGCAAATTTCTTATAACAATTAAACCATAATGGTAACTTAACAATCAAAGCTTATTTCAATTCACCTTGCTAAATAAAGGTCAATGTTAACGGAAATGTAAGCAAGCATGTTTAACGCTTGACTGAACACATCATGACAATTGTCGACACCTATGCCTTCCTGCCCAAGGGTATTTCTTCTGATAAAGTCATTTTTTAAGTCGAAAATTCCAACTGAAAATTCAAATATATTCAAAAACTGAACACAGTATTAGGCTTCATTTACATCTGAGTGGACTGTATGAAAGTCAAGTGTTCATCCCCTTAAGAAAAACATTTTTTCTTCCCTTGTCCAAATCACATCTTTGACTACTGTTGCAAAAACGTATCTGTCAAAAAATTAGCATTACTGAACCTACACTTAAAGAAAGTTATTCCATTAATCAAATATGACAAGTTATTTTTAGAAAGCATATCTAATTTTGTGTGGAACTTCATGACCCTAAAATCTTTGTGAGTACTTCACATGGAAAAGATGTACCTATGAGTACTGACACACTGTATAAGGGAGGAGTACATACAATCAACTATTAAAGTAAAAATTCATTTATCAACAAAATCACCATTATTTTGAAACATCCCTTAAACTTTTGAGAGGCAAAACTTACAAAATGTTTGAGCACGTGGCCGTTTTTCGCTACGATTTTCTAAAGCGTCTTTTTCATCCTGCTCTGCCTGTTCCTTCAAATTGCTTGCAGCATCAACAGAACTTTCCTCCATGTCTCTGACTTCAGTTACAGGTTCCAAGTCGGTCATCGGTCGCATTTCAATCTGGGCCTCTACTTCAAATAGGTCAGTGACCACTCTCAGACAGTAAGATGCCAAGGAGGTGACACTGAGAATGGTGGTGGTGGGATGAGGTAACTCAGAATTTGGGGAGGTCCACTCAAAAATTTTAACTTAAGCAATGCTGATGATGTACTGATCAATTCAGCTTTATGGCTAGTCCACAAAAATTTCTCAAAGCAAAAAGATAATGTTCCTAAAGAAGTTAAAAAAAAAAATCTATCTTAGATCCTCTTCTGTAGACAGTGCTTCAGCTTCAGTCAATCTACCTCACAGCATAGAGAAGAAAAATGAAAGACACCTTGAAATTGTCATCAAAGGTTATAAGCCACGAGTTACCGTAAATATCCCTAAAAATAACTTTCAATTTCTGTCACAAGAATTCACTGCTGGATGAGGTGCTCTGGCCCTTTAATAACCAGTTTACACTCTCCTTCCCCCGACAAAACCTCAGATAAAGTCAGAACAAGTCGTCCCACACCGGTCGGCTTCTTGTTCGTCTTCTCTATGTCCTCTATGACAAGATCCCAGGGGGTGATAAATTAAAAATTCATATTAATTAGAAGGAAATGTTGACGTCAGCATAGCACTGGATTCACCTGTTACTATGTGACAGCCGTAAAAATTGACAAACCTCTGCACTTAGTTGTAAAAGAGAGATCCACAGCTTTTTCTTTCAAGGATTTTATTCCATATCAAAAATGATTATTTAAATTTGTCATTCACAGGGAGAGATTAATTAAACAGGACCAGAAAACATTCAGAACAACAGAAAAGAGAGTTAGGAAGCATCAGTAAGTTATCTTTTTTTCTTTTAATTAGTCCACGCTCATCCTTATGCTACACTCATTTTTCAATATTTTCCATGATTGACTCCTTAAAAAAATCTCTGAAAAGTAATTTTTGTTTACTTTGCTCTCTTGATCATTCAATTGTTATTTTAACCTTGCAACTTTTTCCAAGCTATAGGGCATTGAAGCTATTAAGTTGATCAAGAAGTCATTTAATCATTTTACCACTTCAAGGCATGTGACATTTTAACCATCATATTATTCATGCTTTTCTTAATTCAGTAAAAACAAGATGGCACACTTTGCTCCAACTGTTATCTCCCCTTACCATTGTACAATACCCATCATGCTCTGAATGATTTCATCAACTCCTGATTTTATGAGAAAACTTCTGTTCTGTCAAAAGGACTTGATTTGATACTGCTTTATTAGGTGCAGGAAGACTAGGCTACATTTAAGAAATCTTCACCTAACACTCATCCCTCACATTAACTGATTTGATAATTAGAAAGAAGTCACAAATTGAACTGATATGCAACCTTTTTTTTTTTTGCAAATGTTCCTTTCAGAGTCTGTACATGTATACAGTCACACAAAATCTTTACTGTGGAGTCATCATAATATTATTCTTGGAAGACTAATGTTTGTGGATTTCATTGGTTACCCATGATTTTACGATCCCACCACTAATAACTTTGTCAATGTATTGGTTCATTGAATCTTCTGTATACACCAGCTTCCCACCAAATTATTAAAATGAATATTGACCCCCATGTTTTCATAGATTACTCTGATTGATTGATTGTATATTGTTTTACTTTCCATTCAAGAATTTTTTGCTCAATGAAGAGGTCACCATATATATATATATATATATATATATATATATATATATACACGAAGGCCTTCAAATCTATACCTTTATTCCGTACTCAGGACCTATAAGCTGTGAGGGATCTTTATCGTGCCAACAATTAAAGGTCTCATCCAGAATACCTGCAACGTTCACTTCAAAGTGCCAAGCGTTTGGCGAAGAAACAGCTGCAACCTATTTTTTATCAATTTTGGTCTGTCTCGGCCAGGGATTAAACCTACGACCTTCCGATCACAGAGCAAATGCTCTACAGACTGAGCTACCATGATGGTTGGATTGCTCTGTATTATGCCTCAAAACTGGGCACAGAAATGCCAGCGAAAGGTGGAGAGCAATAGAAATCACAGAATTATAATCAGAAAGGGGCACCTTTTAATTACGTTTTAAGGATAAGCAATGTTATTGAATCTAATGAACCAGTATCCTTTTTTAGAATAAGTGTAAAAATCTTTCATATATAGATTAAATATCATAAATATCATAATTAAGAGATTAGTTTTGTCTTTGCATAGTTTTCCATCTCTGAGGTTTAGGAAGCGGTGCTCAGACATTCTCTTTCTTGAGTATATGATCATGAGATACATGTGCAATTACAAATTGAATTCTCTATGATTAAGGAAAAGAACACACTTGAAACAAGGAACAAGAAAGAATGGAATTAAGACGGAATTGGCGTAGGGGATGTTTCTTGACTGGGATGGTGTGAGGAGGGGTTATTTAGCTGTCTGTGTACGATTGTGATATAAAGTGTGTATGAAGTTAATATGGTGGACTTAGAAGGGGAAGGGGGGGGGGGGGGGACTTGTAAGCTATAGATGTCTGTGGATGACTTTGATATAGAGCAGGTGTGAAGTTTATTAGGTGGGTCTCGTTTTTGGGAGGATGGGGGGTTAAGGGGTTTGTAGATTGTAGACTTACATGAGCTGTAGCTGTCTGTGGACGACTGTGATATAGAGCATGTGCAAAGTTTATTAGGTGGGTCTAGTTTTTTTTTTTTTTTTTTTTTTGGGGGGGGGGGGGGGGGGGGGAGGGTGTTAAGACTTACGTGAGCTGTAGCTGTCTGTGGACGACTGTGATATAGAGCGTGTGTGAAGTTTATTCCGGCCTGGGTTGAGGTTGAACTTTATCTCCTACAATTCAAAATAAGAGAAGCTACAAAATCAATGACATGTAGGACTTCCTCTTTACTATATTGCTTACAATAGATCACATGTAAAATGTAAAGATCTGATCTGCATCTATGATAGGGTAATTTGTTAATTTATCTATAAGCAGAGTGCATTTTGTAAATGTTAACCAAGCAGCTGAGCACGCATGCATGAACAGGAATAAATATATAGTATCAAAAATATATATAAAAGAAACAACAAATCATGATAGTACGTAAAAATTCAAACAAGCATATGAACTATAAATTCTCCATTCATTATAGAATTCAGGCAATATCTAATAAATACTGACAAAGAATTTACGATGTTTAAAAATAATCTTAAATATCAATTCTGTTGCTTATTTGAACTTTATGTCATAAATCTGCCATTAATAAAAACACATTTGTGTGACAGATACACATGCCAGCATACAACTTTCTTCACTTGCTGATTTTATGGCCACAGCAAGAATTGCTTAGACAGCTTAATAAAGTGACACACACCAAATTTGTCCTTTCTAACACTCCAGACACTGATCAAATAAAAGTATCAGGGCCATCATCAGGTAAATTCTGGTTACATGAAAAGGGAAGGGGGTTGGGGGGTTGATCTGGGAGGGGTACCCTTTCCCTAAGCCTTTTTTAACTTTTTTATAAATGGACCCATTCTCGTGGGTTCTTTTCAAATATTATATCAGCCAGGGCTCTCACACCACTTTTTGAGAATGGGGCCGGGGCCATAAAGATTAGGAAAATGAGGACTTTTTGGGTAATTTGGGGATAAGCATTATACTTTAAAATCATAATATATTGGGTTTCTGGTCTCTGTTATCAACTAATTTTTTTTTTGTTTTGCAATACAGAGGAATATGAATAGCAATTCAAGTTTATATTATATACATGTAACTATATTTTCTTTCAATTTTGGAAGAATTGACTATTGGGAAAATTAACACATTCAACATTCTGATTCCACCAAACACTCCCCCTTCCAACAGCCTTGAGTATATCACCTTATTTAGATACCCCATTCCTCACCCAAGTTTCTGCATATAAGGACCAAGCTTGCTTGAAAATGGACATGTAACCTGCAGAACACAAGGCCAACACAATTAAGAAAGCTTGGTATCTATCCCATTTATAACATATACATGTAAAACATTCAAGGCTTAAACTGTATGAATTTTATATATGAATCTCAATTCTTTTTGCCCTGCAGTCTGTAGATGGTATAAGTAATTTGATTATTATTTTTTTAATTACAGTCAAGAGGAACACATAGGACTTGACAAAATTTTGTCAGACCAAAAACCTGGTATAAGAAAGTTAAACAATTGAAAATGCAGAACCAAGAAATCCTATGGTCCATGCGATTTTAATCACACTCATTTATATACTTGGATTTACGCAATATTTTTTTAAAACAAATATTTTTATGACTCCATGTTAAGATAGTAAAACTCAAAACGGGACACTGAGACATTGGACATTCCGTTTCGGTGTAAAACTGACGCAATGGACCTGAGTCACTATATGATGGTCAGATCTGATCTCTTTTAAACAGTTACTACTTCCTATAAATGATACTCTACAAATTGCTTAAAAAAATATTACAATCATAATATGCTTAGCACCTTTGTGTGCTCCTATTTTGATAAATATCTTACTGAAAAGAAACCTCTTTTGTAGGTAAACTCCATAACTATCTAGCTTAGTACTGTAAACTGACCAATACAAAATCCCCCTTTATAGGTAAGACTATTTTTACTATTATCTACTAAAAAACTGACCGAGACATCCTTTTCTTCTATAGCTGCTGATGGTCGACGAGCTCGACTCAGCAAGGGTAGATGTGTCGTCATGAAGCTAAGGTCAAATCTCAGGTAAACAGGAAACAATGTACACAAAATCCTAGTCCCCCAGTGGACAAGTTTTTAGCGGAGTCTGTTGAGTGTCCCTACACTATGGCTGTCATTTGTAACTGACATATGGGTTTCACTTACTGGGCTTCTACTGATAATTAATATTTCTACACTCTGTCAAACGTAGCCTTATAACATTGCCAGCATGTCACTAACACACTTACACATTCAACTCCAACCCTCCTCTGATAAATGTACCGCATACAAAAGAAGAAAAAAAATTCTCCTGCGCTGATAAATGTTGTATAGGCAACGAACCTCTAAGTATAGTTCCAAAGATAAAACTCGCCTTCAGGGGGCTTACTGCACGGTCCTAATGGGACACATTAATTTGGACAATTAATTTTTCCTGACAATTATATGATGTTGTTCAATGGTGCAGGATTTCTTACGGCTTACATATTTTTATATCAGAAACAGGTAATATGGACTGCTTTTTTAATTTTCATATTACTTCATTCTAATCCCTATACATTTTACTTCCATTTTCTCTTAAGGTCCTAACTGCAGTTAGCAAGTTAACAAAATGGATTATCTTATGTAACCAAATATTGTTTCTACTCTTGAAAATGGTGAAGTTGAGTCAATCTGAATATTTTAATACTGCTTCTTTATTGAAGAAAAAAATCTCTCCTGTATTCTTAAATGAAAGTATTATTTACATGTATTTAATACAATATTCACAGATCATGGGGGCTGGAAAACAAAGTGGACAACTAAGATGGTGCTTCTGACAACTTAGTACTACATGTAGTATAATCAGGCTCAGTAGAACCTGGGCATCAAAGTCATTTATAGGTAAGTCAATCAAAGTCATTTATAGGTAAGTCATTTATTCATTTATAGGTAAGTCAATTCAAACAAATGATCATAGGCAAAATTCTGAGGCAATCATGTGATTTATTTTGTTATATTCTGCAAGTAGTCTCTAAATTTCAGCATTTCATTATCTACATTAAGGTAATTTAATTTTAAAACAAATGGATTATCTAACACAGCTAAATATTTGATCTTGATAAAGTGGAATTTGAGTCAGTCAAAATATTTTGAAGACTGTTTCTGTTAGAAAAAAAAATGCTCTTCTTTTTCCTGATGAAGTGTTCATTATTTACAGAAAACTTTGTGGTCATCAGACATTGCAGCTGGTAATGATCATTATCAGATTCTGAATCAAAAGAATCTAGAAATCTTCAAAGACATCAAAGTGATTAGGTAAGTAAATCTGAACATTATATATACTCAAACAAATGATTCCTGAAAAACACCCACTAAATTCTGCTCCCTTTTAATTTTTCTAAATATCTTAATATTGTAATTTTATCATTGGATTAAAATTTTCTATGTCTATAAAGATAAATCGAATTTTTTGTTTTTTAAAACTAATGATTTTTTTTCTTTTTTGGTTTGATATGTTTGCAAAACTGGATATTTGATACTGTTTATGCATTATATACATGACATAATTTGTAAAATACATTTTGGGGATAATATTGTCAGTGTGCACATGGCAGAGATATAATGTCCTACATACAGGTTACACGTTATTATATCTCACAAGTTTTTGTTGCTGGAAGAAAACATTCTTTTAGGTTGGATTACTTTCTTAATTATTTATGTCTAAGCGTGTTTCATTGTCAGTGTTGCATAATTTTAAAGTACATTAATAACTTACAGAGATTGCATGTATTTGATGATTCAGAAATAAATGTGTAACATATGCAATTGTAACTAACAGAAAAAAAAATCATCAGTTGACTATTCATAAACATTAGTATGGTATTCCAAATTTCCTTTCAGTAAGGGACAAGCAAGAGACAAAAATGACCAATTCAGGGATAGTAAATGGACTTCAAAAGGAGTGGGATATGAGGTGACTATCTGCGCCAGGCCATTAATAGGACCAGGTGACATGTGAAATTTATAGCAGTTCTCACTGTCCAGTAAGGTTGTGATCCCAAACATCAATTTGACAGTTCTGTAAATTGTATGTCATTCTGACCAAACTGTGTCAACATATTAACTTTATCATCCATGTACTGACCAGAATGGCTTATGTGTACTGATTATAATCTATTCTCTCTCTCTCTCTCTCTCTCAAACAAACAAAAGACTACAAGTAGTATTTTACAAAGATTTTTTTTTTTTTATATAACTTAATAATTCAATTATACTTGATTCAAATATCAAATTCTTAATCATAATTTCACTTTGTAAGTGCTGTGAAAAAAAAAAAAATTAAGTTGGATCTAGAAGTTTGTTTTTTACAGCATACTGTCTGAACACACATTACAAGCATGGCAGATGAAGAATGCAAGACAAGAGAGGTAACTCTGTAACATAAGCAATAAGAAAAGAAATATGCATGATATGCCTAAGGTTGGACAAATCAGACAATGAAAAATTACAATAAACAATATTTTATGAAAAAATTCTCATATCTTTTATGAAAATATTCAATTTGAAAGTTCAGTTACTGGAAGGTCAAACATGAAAACTTATTTTAAAGTGTGGCTATGACTGACAAATAAAAGCTGAATGGTAATCAGGATATTTAATGTAATATCTATCCTGTGTATGAAAGGTACATTGCTCTGAATACCAAATTAAAAAAAAAAAAATCAAGCTAAACGCATTCTCTATCCTAATAATAATTCCTCCCATGTTCTCTTTTTTTCTCCTTCCAAATTAGCTATCAGATAATAGACATTTATAACATTAGACACCTCATGTTTATGAATAAACATTCAATATTCATCCCATTCCTAGGCCCTATTTGGAAAACTTTGTCATGTTTTTCAACAGTTTCAGTTTCCTCTTAATTACCTCTTATAATTTCTTGTGTACACTGTACACCTAATAGTATTGAAAATGTCTCACTTTCACTATTGATATTGATACATGTAAATAAGTGCAGACTGAAAGAACACCAGGTTATGAATTGCAATTTTCTTTTAAATTAACAGGCATTGAAGATGTCTATAAACAAAAGATAACTTAAGTCAGCATTAAAAAGCAAAATATAATAGTGAAAAAAAAAATCAAAGCAAAATAGAATATGAAATATGAAAAGATAGTTGTTATAAAGGCCTAGGGGGAAAAAATGCTTGGTTACGTACTACTACATGCTAATAAAAAATAAGGTTGGTATGTAGGGTTTTAGTTTTAATATAAATTTTTTTCTTACATAAAGTTTAAAGTTTGACTACTTCATTTTTTCTTGCTGAATCCCCCCCCCCCCCCCCCCCCTCTATCCAACAGCTTTCACAAAATGGTAAGGAACTCACAACATATAAAATGTAGTGTTTAAAGAAAAATGTATGCAATGAATTTCAGTACTGTATATATGTCAAAAGAAGCATTGCTGTTGGTGCAAAAATTTACTCTCTATTGAGTAACCATAAACATTCTTTTTCCTTAGGCCTAATATATGCTGTTGCCAAAGCTGCATAATCAAAACTATATATATACATAAAGTTCAAAAATAAAGGCAAACATTGAGTATTTTGTTTAAAAGTAACAAAAATAATTTCTCAAAATAATCCTTTTTTAAAACCTTAACAAATAAAATTATGATAAACATGAATTTTATTATACTTCTTAGTTGATTTTTTTTTCCAAACATAATTATATTGAAATACTATGATTTACAGAAAATTATTTGTTGTTTGTTTCATTTTGATCTAGCTTTTATGCCAATAGTGATGATAAAAGGTCAAAATAAATATGGGTTAACAACCTAAAAGCAACTATGTGTTCTGCTTATTTTACATCGATAACAAACAATCAGCACGTACAACATTTCAACACCCATCAGTCAAATACTAGTATTACTCTTCAGCAGGGCTGAAATCTTTATTAGAACTTTTAGCAGTATATTTTTAGAAAAAAAATTCTGAGAAAATCTGGACTTAGGGCTTGTTGAATTTTATACACTGACTGTTAAAACTATGTCTTGTGATTTCCTTCTCAAATACCATTTCACAGATAGTTAAATGACATCCAAAGAAATAAGAAAATGTAAAGAAAAAGGGCAAAGTTTAAACTTTGCCATTTTTCTTTACATTTCTTATTTCTTTGCTTTTTTTAAATTCTATAAATTTTATGGTTTACATGTACTGCAGACAAATGTCCCAGATTCCTATGAATATAATTTATGTGCAAAACCAAATACAAGTATCATATAAACTTACTTTTCTGGGTTTTGTAAATGCTACAGTTCGTATTTCCTGTAGAATTCAGAAATACAAAATAATTTTTTTTTTGTTAAATGGTAAAAGTTACAAGTCTGAAAATTGATTACAATGTTGATATTTAAAATTACTATTCCTCTATTGTATAAAATAAGATATATGATGCAAATTATTATTATTATTTTTTTTTTGTTGTTTTTTTTTTTTTGTTTTAGATAACATGCATCTGGTCTTGAATCCAAGACTTCAACATCAAAATTTTCTTTTCAATTTATTCTAGATTAGATATTATTTCCAACTATTAAATTCAATGTATATTAGAAATTAAAAAGCTGAAAGAAAAATATAAGTTGAAAATTCTTTTCAATATTTTACACTGATAGATCTACTTGAATATTGTGAATTTAAGAATTTAGAGAGATAAAGAAGTTGAAGCTATTTTTTATCGGATTTGACGACGATGAGAATTTTGTAAACAGAAGACAGTTGAGGTTATTGTTCATATGATCCGCCGATGATTCTTTACAATGTCAAGGCAATGTCACTATCATCTGTTTCAACGATGATCGAAAACCAAAAAGAGAGGATTGTCCAAAAAGAACTTGGACATCAACCAGTGTATATAAATGTTACTCTCCTTATATGCAAGGAATCGGTGACATTGTAAATCTACCAATTATACCATCCAATATACACTTACAATAACAAAGCAACATAGCCTTTCCTTTAAAAAAACATAAACAAACACGAAATCGAATATGCGTGAAAGGTATGGCCATTGTCTACTGGTATTTACAGGAGATTTGAGCACCACGGTGTCAGTAGGGGATTGGGCAACACTTACCCGGGTAGATCTCTCGGTTTCTGAGAGCTTCTTGTCGAACTTGAGACCTGGGTTGGGCTTCTGAGCCAGCAGACCCACATGGTCTCCGTTCTCCACGTCTGCCTCCGACATTTTGCTTTCCCTTTATTAACATGTGATACAAACTTCCGGTTTGGTTAGCTTTACGCGCGAAATACAAAAGTGACGAGTAAATCCGATCGACTTTCAATCTACGGGATTTTGAAAATAGCGTAACTTGGTTGTTGATTTCATTACGCTTTTTTTTCATAGACTGTTAGAAGAGAGAAAAAAAAATATACTTTCGGAGTCAGAGTTAGTAAATCAGAGACATTTAGTCATTTAATTACTGAGGCCCAAAGCCCATGATGGTCACCCGAGTATGATGTTTCTAAGGCTATGACCACATACTAGCCCTACCAGTGGCGATTATTCCATATATACAGGAAATATAGAATAAAACAACATAAACTGATAGACGAAGTGTGTTGCCCCAAAAGCAAGAGAATTACTTATAGGACAAAATAATTACTCTTCTACTCCGTAACAACTCTTATAAAGAAGATCTATATACTTACCTGTACTTGCCCCACAGACTAAACAAACCAACAGTGCTTGAGAATTATAAACCCATCTCATTCTCTCTCATACGTACATTAGCTTCTCTTGGTCTGTTATAAGCTAGAACATTTAGCAGTTTAGTGTACAAAGATAAGGTATTTTTGTTTTATTTTTATTTATTTATTATTTACTTCTACCTGACCTTTAAAAACTATTAAAGCACTTTTCATATAAGGCCAACTTTAACATGATGTTTGTTTGTCCTCTCCCGACTCAGGATTAAAAAAAATGGGTCGGTAAGTAGATGAGAAATATTTTTTTCCAGAAAATTTCAACATTCCAAATCTGTTGGACAAAAAAAAATAATAATTGTTTCCTGGAAAAAAGTTTTGAGTCTGGCCATTTTTACCAGTCGGTCGGGAGAGGACCATCCCAAGAAATCCCGTCCGATTTAGCTTTGAGCTGAACTCAATATACAAGTGCTATTAACGCTAATCACCAATATTCCCCTAAGAGTGATTCGAGACAATTTATGGCAGAATCTTGAGAGGTGGATCTAAAAAAAATACTTTTACAAATATTTTCCTCGGATGTCATTGATAATTATAGCATTTATTTCCTTTAATATGCTCAATAGTATTTTGCTACCTTGCGTTCTTCTACTTTTTTTTTTTTTGCATGTGGAATTTATTTAAATTTAATTTAGAATTAATTAAATTTATCTTGAAATTTCTTTTTTATTATAGCCTTGAAATATTTTTAATCTAAGGAGAATCTATAGTGTACAAGTCCCTCTAAGAACCGTGAGTTATCCCATACCCTGCATATATTTAACTTACCCCTTGAGAAGAAGGTAAACATGGCATATTTACACCCTTCCTACTACGCATTCAAAGGCAATATTTCTCAATATTTGAAATTTTAATTTTCCCCCCAGACACTCTCCTTCCCATCTATGCCCTAAAATCAGCCCATTCCACCCCGTATACATCCGAAGACATATTTATGAAAAAACCTGTATTTTTATATGTCACTACTTGCGTAATGAAAATGAAAAGGGGTAAAATTAGTAACCTGTGATAAACTTATACTTTCTAACATCAAAATAAGGGTTACAAACTCAAACATGTATTTTAATTTCCTTTTTATTTTAATTTGTTTATTGTTTACTCGTTTATTTTCTATAATGATATGTTTCATTTTAAACTCGTTATTTTATTGAGCACGTAGGAAATTGAAATCACGCCCCCTTCCAATGAAAGGCCTTAGATTGTTCTTTTAAAGCTTTAATTTTGAAAAAATGTTGGATCCTTCCCTATAAACAGTGCTGCCATCATTTGTCTCGCATCACTCTCATGGGTAATATAAAGATAAGCGTTAATTGCGCTTTGATTGAATTCAGTCTAAAGGAACACTGGAGAAAATCCACAGAATTTCTTCCCATGAACCAAACAATTTTTAAAAGATGGCCTAATTATATATTTTAACCAGAAGTCTCTGATGAGACTGTAGCTCTACGGGTTTGTACTTAAAACAAAGGAAGAGAAAACTAGCACTTGGCCTTGAAACCTTGCAACAACAATGAATAAAATAATGACCCTTGGTTTAGTTTCTTTTTGTGTCAAGATTTATTGCAACCAGTCTAAAACTGTAGGAGGAGTAGCCTTTTACAAGAGTTTTACAGAATTTTTCAACTTTAATAACCATGGCAACAATGTTCATCAAAGTAAAAATAAAAACTTAAAGAGAATTATGTATGTCAGTTTAGTGTACTTGCATGCCAAATTATATTAAAATCAGACCAAAACTGTCGGAAGAGTAGCGTTTTAAAAGTATTTTACAGAAATTTCTATTTTTTAGTAACCATGACAACATCGTTAATTTTAACCAAAAACCGATAAAAAGAATTATGTATCTTAGTGTATAGTCTACTTGTGTGCCAAGTTTTATTGAAGTCAGACCAAAACCGTAAGAGGAGTTACTGTAGTGTTTTGAAAGTATTTTACTGAAAATTGTATTTTTAGTAACTTTGGCAACACCGTTCATCGAAATCAAAAACCAACCAGAATTATGTATCATATAGTGTAGTCTACTTGTGGCCCAAGCTATATTGAAATCAGACCAAACTTATATAGGAGGAGTAGCATTTTGAAAGTATATAACAGAAATTTCTATTTTTAGTAACTTGGCAACACCGTTCATCGAAATAAAAAAAAAAAGATACACAGAATTATGTATCTTAGTGTAGTCTACTTGTATGCCAAGTTATATTGAAATCAGACCAAACTTATAGGAGGAGTAGCATTTTGAAAGTATGTAACAGAAATTTTGTTTTTAGTGACCTTGGCAACACCGTTCATCGAAATCAAAAACCGATATACAGAATTGTGTATCTTAGTGTAGTTTACTTGTATGCCAAGTTATATTGAAATCAGACCAAAACTGAAGGAGGAGTAGCATTTTGAAAAATTGTTTACAGACAGACGGACGGATGACGGACACCTTACTAATCGCAATTAATCTCTTTTGGCCTCTGACCAGTAGAGCTAAAAACTCTTGTATAATTCTATTACTAGTATTCAATTGATCTTTCAATTACATTATCTACAATGATTAATTATAACAGATGAAAGCAAAGGAGAATAACTTCTTTCAGTAGAATACGTATAAATAGAGCCCTGCCCAGCATCAGAACACTTGACCAAGTGGTCCAGAATTTCAAAAATCTGGTAAAAATACCCTTGCTTGTTACAATTTTGTACGAGCTCTGTTTGCCTCCTAGATGACCGTGAGCAGAGAATTAGAGGATCCTCAGAGAATTACTGCACTTTCACTATTGATTCAACACAGCCCCACCCTAACCAGGCGCGGATCAAGGAATTGAAGTTAGGGGGGCGCAGAAAGTAGGCAGGGGGTATGGGGGTCGCCTTGAGGCCCCCAGTGGTTCCAGGGCGTAGCCCTGGTGGAGACCAAGGGGGCGAAGCCCCCGGAAGCTCCTGGATTCTAGAGATTTTGAAGGGTAAAAATGAGGTCTACCAAGTAGAAATTTTTACATTTTCTCGACGAAACTATGATTTATGCTAACTTTGAAAATTTTAGGGGGGGGGGGGGCGCCGGGGGCGCCTCCTTAAATCAGCCACTGCTAACAACAGAACCTCTGACAATTGCTCATCATAAATATGACTGTTTTTCTGCTTAATACCCACGAGAAGAGAAGAATATTTTCAAACAAATAATGCATTTTCACTATATAATCAATGGAGCCCTCTCCCCCAACACCAGAACCCCTGACCCCGGGGCCACAAATTTCACAATTTTGGAAGAGACACCTGATCCTTGCTTATCATTAACATGCAATTAGTTTGTCTGCTAAATACCCAGAGGCAGATCGAGAAAAATATTTTCAAAGAAATAATGAATTCTCACAATAGATTCAACATAATCCAACCCTAACACCAGAGCCCCTGACCCAGGGGCCAAAAATTACACAATTTTGGAAGAGACATCCTTGCTCATCATAACCATGCACTTAGTAAGTTTGCCAAATACCCAGGGGCAGAGCAGATTTTCAAATAAAAATGCAATGTTAATGGGAAACATTCATGCATACGTTCTAACTTTCCTACCCCAATGGTTCTTGAGGAGATGAAAAGGTGAATCTAAGACAAGGAACAGTGATCAATCTCAAAGTCTGTGGCCCTTTTCATAAAAATTCTTATGATTAAGATAAAATTTTGTCAACTCTGCATTTTTTGTTTATTAGATATATTTTTCTCTGAAATATTTTTTTTTACAATGTAATATTTAGCTTATATAATAGAAATAACAGATTGTTGTGCCCTACTACAGACTAGATACGTACTTGTTAAAATAAGGGAAAATTTTGTCTTAGTCGTAAGATTTTTTGTGAAAAAGGACAACTGGTCAATAATACAAATGGTGAACGGGAAAAAACAGAGCTAGATCCCCTGAAACACAGATCCCTGGAGGAAAAAACATTCCCTGTCCACAGGTCACATCCACAGGAAGCTCTTCTGCATTATCAGGTAAATGGAGTCGTCCATCATTGGTCCATGGTCAAAATCAGTTTAAATACAATGGCCTAATAATTTTTATGAAACATGTCAGCCAAAAATTGACTCAACAATAGGTTGTATTTATAAATAAGATCACTATAACGACCATAGAATTTGAAAATTAAATGCTCACTTCAAACGAGACTGTTGAAAGTCCTGTAACATAAACGTCTTTGTCAGTAGCCTGTCTTTCTCGGTTAAGGTACATGTAGTCCGATCTTCAGGTTCTAAAAATCAGATTTTAAGCAATTGAAAATGCTCACAAAATGTCTCTGATTTTACAGCGTAACGTGTATTTACCCATGGTATTTCTTCAAAGCTCATCATTACAGTTAAATCAAATCTCAGATGTATTTTCAGGAAACACAAATAAAAGCACCAGCTATGCATTTTCTAATTGAAAATTGATCAACAAATATATTTCAGGATAGTGTAAAAAGCTTGTGCTATCGTTGCAAGACATCACAGATCACTTCTAATTTCATATCATGCTAATAAGCATTGGTATCAAATGCTAGATTAAAGGAAATTCGATTTCTCTTAATTTTTTTTGTACATTTATGGAGTACAAATATCAACTTCTTACAAGACCGTTTCTAAGACCTCAAAGAATCTTGAATCATATCGATGTGCATAAAATGTAAATTGTTTAAATTTCAAGCTTCATTTTGAGATTTTGTTAATTAGAAAATAAATTTAAGAGTTATAGTTCCTGGCTAAGGAACATTCTTTTACTTTTAAAAAGTATATCATACTCAGAACATGTTCATAATTGTGTAACAAGCGCAGTCATTCTACAAAAACATGTCCTATTAAGAATTTTTTTATGTCGCTTACAAATTTACTATTGTAATATCTTAACTATAATTTTAAAGATCGATTTCAACTCTAAGACTTAACATACACACTGGGTTTTGTAAACATTTAAACATTTAGCGATATACTGAAATATGCAGTTAAAGTTTTGATATGAACACAATATACTATTTAAAAAAGTATTCCATTGCAAATCTTATAATGTCGCTTCGTTCGTTTACAAATTTCAGTCAAGATGAAATGTTCAACCCTATAAGCTTTTTGAATAGATTACAAGAAATGTTAAAGAAAATATTTTTTTTTATATAAAAAGATAACAAACCACTTCTCGCGAAGAAATGCATTGGTCTTCTTTCATACGAAATCATAGCATGTCGCTGAAAATCAATTAACTTCCATAACGATTTTGTTTTAAACTGCACGCACAGAATGCAGATTTCACAGAGAATTAAAAAGGTGAAGATAACGAATAGTGACCAATCTGCAAAAAATCTGTAAGTAATACAGATTTGTGAAGAGGGCATAAAACACGGATCTCTGGAAATTCCAGAGGTGGGATCAGGAGCGTAGGAGAAGCCTGCCCTGTTGACCGGTCACACCCGCCGTGAGTCCTATGTATTGATCAGGTAGACGTTACGTAGTCAAATTCAGTATAAAAACAAAGGTGTAACAAGTCAGCCAAAATACGACCCAGTGATAGAGGTTATATTTACTAACAAGGTCAGTATAACGACCATAGAATCTACGAAATGCCGGCTTTAAACGAGGAAGTTAAAATCCCTGTAACGTCAACTTATCTGTCAGTAGCCTGCCTCGGTTTAAAAATTGATCGTCCTCGGAGCATGCTCCTGAGTATCGAATAAGTAGGGAGATGTAAACACCATATGCAGGTGACAGTGGGATATTACTACATAAATAAGGAAAGTTGACGATGGATACGTTGAAGTCATCTCGTTTGTAATATAAATTTAGTTGTTAATTGGCCCTTATCGTCTATAGCCAGTAAAACATCCAAATATAAAAAATAGAAGTTTTAGACTCTGTGACTCTGTCACTATGTGATGTCTTTTATTTCAAGTTTTGAAACTTACCTGAAATTGACCATAGAACCTAATTTCATCGATTATAGTTACGAGTCAGCTACTTTAGACCATTACATTTTCGAAATAACAAAATGAATTAGTCAAAAACGGTTGTCTCTCTTAAAAATTTAACTTCCGTAACGGTAATTCATGGATGTTTTTGCATGAAAATATAATTTTATTATTCTGGGAATGAAATACTTGATACTTTTGATTCACATTTTAAAACAAACGATAATTTTATCTATTGCCAAGAATTTCAACTTTTATTGCTGGAAATTAACTTCCGTAACGATTAACTTCTGTAAGGAAATTTCCCGAAAATTTTACTTAATATGGGATTCATGCGAGACTTCAAAAATCATACTTTAGCGTTCTATGCTGAACATCAGAAAAAAACCTACTGGGCCAGAAGAGTTGAAACTTATGTGGAAGCTTCATTACATATCTATATTCAAGTCTGTTCAAATCTTGACCTTCAGGGGTCCCAAGGGGGATGTCAAAATTTTACATAGGAAGATATAAGAAAAAATCTTTCAAAATCTTCTTCTCAAGAATAGCAAAGACACGATTATTCATATTGAAGTGGAAGCGTCTCGGGTAGAATAGATTCAAGTTTGTTCAAATCATGACCCCCAGGGTAAGGTGGGGCCACAATTGAGGATCAGAGGTTTGCTTAAGAATATATAGGGAAAAAATTAGCTGATGAAGAACAGCAGGTCCATAGTAACTCGATCAGGGGAGCGTTGTGGCCCATAGCCCTCCCCCTTTCCCCTTATGTTCATGTAGATTCTGTAGAGGTTTTTGAATACAATTCATAAGAATACAAAGACAAATCTGCTAACTACAAAAATATTGTTAATGAGGAACTCAAGCATTTTTATAGTTAATAACAACTTTAGAATACTTTTGTTTAGAATCAGAGGGACTTATGTCAAAATAATTTTGTAGATGACCAATCACGAGAAATGAAAAATTCCTGGTTCTATGTTTATAAGAGATGCATTATGGCAAAATATCCTGGTCGATCATTACTTAAACTTGAGAAACGGCTGTACAAAGTGTTGAATATTGGGGGAAAATGAGATTTCAAATTTGCTAAAAGTTCTTTGTAGTTTTTGAGAATCCACATTTAATTTACACCTCTTAAATATGTTATGGCACATCTGATGTTTCTCCTTTCGAGCCACTTGATATGTGTTCAAGGCGTAAAGATATGGTTTTAGAATAACAGTTTACGCGACCCTACAATATATCTTTTGAGTATTTTAAAGAAGCTTTTGAATTAAAGTATGTATTAATATGGTAAGTCAAATTCAGCAACAATATCTAAAACTGCATTATTTCATCCTTTGAAAGGACACATGAGTATAAGATGGATTATCAGACCTGAAATTGCAATAATGAAAAATAGATTATGTTGTTGCAAGCTTTGTCGGCTATAGAGTCATTACTTTTAAAATTGTTTATGAAATAGTTCTTCTTATTTTTTATCACTTCCAATTTACAGGAATTAGCGGAAGGATAGAAGGAACACATATTGCATTTTAATCTTTATTATACAATCATTTCAAACTCTAGCTGTGCATTCTGACAAAGGGACAAGATCTTCCCCTTCATATTTAGCAAATCGTCTGAGAAACTCAGCAAAAATCATAACAGAATGAAATATGAAGATAACAAATAGTATTCAGTCTCCAAAGTCCAATGAAACGATACAAATTTGGAGCAGAGCAAACAAGGTCCTCAAAATTTAGAGGTGAGATCAGGTGCCATGGAGGAGTGAGTATCCCCTACCGTGTGCTCCTTGTCATGATCGGGGGAAAAAACCGGAAAAATCTGTAGACAGTTCAGAGTATAAATAATGGCCTGACAATTAATATGAAAGACGTCAGTCAGCATTTGACTCAATGATAGATTGAATGTGCTGACAAGGTCATTGTATATCCCGTAAAACTTGCGAAAAGATGACTACAAACGAGACTGTTGATATCCTTGTTTCATCAACTTGTTTGTCAATAGCTTGCCTCGTTTTAGAAATTGTCCATACGTAGAGTATGCTCTTGCGTATCGAATCAACTGAAAGATATAAACCCCATATGCAGGTGATAAGGGTATATTGCTACATAAGTAAGGGAAGTTGACGATTGAAAAGTTGAAGTCATCACGTTTATCATAAAACTTTCTTGTTAGGTTACCATTAACTTCCTTTTCTAGTAAAATATCTGAATATGAAACAGATGTGTCAGAATCTGTGGTATCTTTTATTTCAAGCTCACTGGGATATATCGAGTCGACATATGAATGAAAGTAACTCTTGTTAATTGATAATACGTCGTCGATATATCGAAATGTCGAGTTGAAGGCCACAGCAAGTGTTTTCTTCTTCTCATGTAGAAGATTTTAAATAAAGTCTGCTTCATATGAATACAAAAATAGGTCTGCTAATAAGGGGGTACAATCAGTACCCATGGAAATTCCAATAGATTGTTAGAAGACTGATCTCCAAAAACCACATAGATATTGTCAATCAGAATCTCAAGCATCTTTTTAATATCAACATCAGAGTACTTGTGTGTACAATCAGAATGTTTTTTAACAAAATAATTTTGTAAATGACCAATGACAAGGTAAGTATATTTACGAGTTCCATTTTTATTGAAAAAGCAGCTGTCTGTGATGTCAAAAAGCCTGGGCTTCAATTTATCATGGGGAATGGTTGTATAAAGTGTTGAAAAATCGTAAGTTTTGATGCTATTGATTTTAGTAAAATTTTGTGATTTCAAATTTTCCAAAAGTTCTTGAGTTTTTAAGTATCCACATCTGATTTACACCTCGTATATACTGTTGTACAGTACTCCTGAAGTTTCTTCATTACAGTAAATATTTTAGTGAGGAGTAAAGAAAGAGGCTTGGTTGAACATTTACTGGAACCCGCTATGTATCTCTGTTTGTAAGGATTTTTATAAAGTTTAGGAATCCAGTAAAGGTATGGTAATTCAAATTCATTTTGATTGGTGGGAATATTAAATATATCTAAATCGGACATATGATTTTGAAGAATTTCCTCCTTAGTAAGGGAGGTATGGTTGTAAGTTGGATTTCCACCCATAAAATTAAATCCTAATTCCTCTCTAATACAATTCAAATAATGAGCCTTAACAAAGACTATGTTGTTACCAGCTTTGTCGGCTGGGACCAGTACGTACTGATCGTGTAATAACAAAAGTTCTGTCACTATTTGAAAGATCAGGGCTCACCGGTGTGAGACTTCATTCTGTTAGTACTCTTTGTACAACATAGGTAGTTATTTGTATTTTTACAACCATAACTCGAAAGTATAAGCAGAAAGGTAAAGTTTTTATCTGCAAGGGGCGTGAATAATAAGGATGACAAGATCTAGCTATCTTTTAAGTTTCACAAAAATTTGTGTTCTCATATTGAGCACTGAAATGTCAAATTTGCCTCTAAACTGTCAAAGTTTCGTGATTTGGTTTTTGACTATTTACGTTTAAATTAACTTTAGACCTCTATATGTGCCTATATAGTTTACAACGTTTTCAACCGTTTTCGAGATACATGTATTTGATCTTTTCCAGTTTTAGGGAATGGTTTTGATTTCCATCTCCAAGAGATAAAATTGTTAGAAACTGTCACGGTTTTCAACAATATTAGTGTGTGTGTGTATGTGTGTGTGTGTGTGTGGTTTTTTTTTTTGGCTACAGCCATGTGAGCAATTTTTAGGTCACCTGAGTCACTCAGACCTATTGCTATATGTTTTTGTCCGTCTTCGTGCGTTGTGCGTCGTGTGTTAACATTTGAATATTTCCAACTTCTTCTTTGGAACCGCTGAACCAATTTCACAAATTCTGGCATAGAATATCTATGAATGAAGCTGAACAAAAATTAATTTCAAGATTCCTGAACACCCCCCCCCCCCACGCCCCCGAGGCCTGAGGGACGGGGCTAAAACCATCAAAATTATTGCAATATTTAAAAATCGTCTTCTTTACTCTTGGAAATCAAGCAGTTGAACTGTTGCCATGGTTGTAATAAGCACTGAGACCTCTAATAAAGTTTTAAAATTCATGGCCCTAGGGTCAAGGGCTATGGAGTAAGGATGGGGCTCTAATGATCATATTGAAAATGCATAAATTCTTCAAAAATTTTCTCCCCCCCCCCCCCCCCCCCGTATATTTAACAGATAAATTAAGTGCCTGCATGGTTATGATGAGCAATGATGCCTTTTTCAAAATCTTGAAATTTGTGACCCCAGGGTCAGGAGTTGGGGGGGGGGCTCTAATGATTATATAGTGTAAAAGCATTATTTCGTTGAAAATCTTCCTCTCTGTTCCTGGGCATTAAGCAAACAAACTAAGTATATATATGTAGTTATGATAAACAAGGGTGCCTCTTCCAAATTGGGAATTTCATGGCCCCTGGGGAGGGGGCTCTGGTGTTGCGGTGGGACTCTAATGATTATATAGTGAAAATGCATTAATTCTTTGAAATTCCTCTTCTTTGCTCGTGGGTATTAAAGAAAAAAATGTAAGTACATGGTTATGATAAGCAAGGATGCCTCCTCCAAAATTGTTAATTTCACATCCCCTGGGTCAGGGGTTCTTGAGTAGGGGGTGGCTATATGAATTTTATAGTGAAAATGTATTATTTCTTTGAAAATGTTCATCTCTGCTCTTGGGTAGTAAATAAAAAATGCATGGTTATGATCAGCAAGGAAGCCTCTTCCAAAATTATGAATTCCATAGCCCCAGGATCGGGTTTCTGGGTTTCAGGGCTCTATGGGTTATGTGAAAATGATATGCATTAATTCTTTGAATTTCTCTGTTTTGGGGTATTTAGCAAATAAACAAAGTCCATGGCAATGATGAGCAAGGGTGCTTCTTTCAAAATTGTGAATTTCTTGGCCGCTGGGTAAGAGGTTCTGGTGTTAGGGTAGGCCATATAGATCAGATAGTGAAATGCATAAATTCATTATAAAGCGACAGTACGGCTGCAAAACGTGTGTTTTCCGGTCAAATTTACCCAATATATCATTAAGAAATGAGGTATAAAGTTGATGTCAACAGTTTGAGAAACATGAATATTCTCTCCTCAAACAAAATTAACGTAATTAGAATCTGCCGGAAATCAAAGGGTCGTACAAACCGGAGCAATCTGTTTATTTGCACCACGTGAATGACACGTGCCTAAACTGTATAGTTTACAATTATAATGGAATATGAGGTGAAAGCAATTGTCACAAGCGAAATATAACTTTTCCGATAAATTATTTATCGTGAACTTTTTAATCTGCGTTCAGACGAATTTTAAAGAATTAAAAGTACAAATATTGACGTTTTTTGTATTGGAGTTCGAGGAGAGAAAATCATGAAATCATGGGATATCGCGGCAAAACGTCAAAAATATTTTCAGGACATCTACATTAAAATTTGCACTATAAATGGCAATAATATTTATATATCATAGTTGTTAATTTTACACTGCTTTTTTCTTTGAAATGGTCCTATCCGGACACCATAGGGTCAGGGATTTAGTGTTAGGAAGAGGCTGTGTTGAATCTATAGTAAAAAAAAAAAAAACATTATTTCTCTGAAAATCTTCTGGTTTGCTCATTAGCAAACAAAGTAATAAGTTGTAATAAGCAAAGGTATTTTTATCACATTGGGCTGAAATTCTGGACCACTTGGTCAATTGTTGGTCCTGGGCAGCACTCTATTAATTTGTATTCTACTGGGAGAAGTTATTTCCCTTTGCTATTCACTTATGATATAATCACTGTTAACGATGTAATTGAAAGGTCAATTGAATAAGAGATTTATACAAGAATTTTATAATATATCATATAAAACTCACTTTCATGGTTTTAAAGGATCGGGTAGACTTCTGAATAAAAGATTAATAAAAATGAGACAAAATACTTTATCTTTATACATTATATGTTATTCAAAGATAAAGAGATGTCAGGGGGGAATAAGTTTGACTCAAGCACTATTGTTTTGTTTAGTTTTCATGGTGATGTAGTACACATAAGTAAATATATTTACTTTAAGAAATATGTTATGAAATACTACAGATTAATTGTTTCGTTGATCACTGATCATCCTCTTTCACTTGCTCTTGGGCAATATAGTTTCATCTATCTGTTTATTTCCTTTACAGTGGTGTGTTATACCCAGGTGACCATTATGGCCCTTGGGCCTCTTGTTGCTCGTCAACAGCCAAGAAAGATAACTCGTAATGCTGCATCATTACAATCTGAAATAAATGTGAAAATATTTAAATTAAATCACAGAAACATCCCCGATGAAGTGTTTCAGGGAATAAAAAAGAAATCACGTAAGTAAACGGTGCTTGACACCTTCATCAAATTATTCATGTTCTGTGACGGCCATCCGACTATTGCGTTTATTAGAGAAACCGGAAACTGTGTGGTAATAAAACTTTTTGCCGGGATTGCCTTTGTTCGCGCTAAAGTTAAAGGTAAGTGTCAGATGAACACAGATAAATTATTGTTTACATTGAAATAATAAGTCTATAAGCATGTCAATTTGTTCCACAAAGAAAATACCAATAATGTAAATTTTATTATGAACAATGCTCCCGAAACATTAGTCATTATGCAAACACCTGAAAACAGCTAAGTTGCCAAAATATTCTAACACTAACGTTAGTGTATCTTTTTCAATCATGATGAAATTATTGGTGAGCGACTGTCTAAACCAAAGTACTGTTATAAAGCAGACAACAAGAAGAGCTCAGTTATAACTGAGCTGAAAGCGTAGCAGGTTTGGATTTAGCAGCATTTCTGGTCTGATCCTCCCCCCCCCCCCCATCCCCAAACTGTTTGTACAGAAACATTCCTTGGAGAATGTAGACTTAAAGTAAGGGAGTAAATATACAATACGTCTCTTAAGTTGTATTGTGATTTTTACTCCTTTATTTTTGATAAAAAATATATTAGTTTTTGGAGCAGGAGGAATGTCATCTTCACATCATCACAATGTCAGGGATCCTGAGTCAACATGTTGCAGCGTAAAAAAGTCTTATAAATCATTTTAATGCAGAAATTTAGAAAAAAAAAAACTGAATGTTTTATAACCCATTTCGAAGTGTTTGTCTCACTGTCGTTACAAAATACACTTCAAATTCAAACTTTTTAACGACTGTAAAACCAACATATTAAAATAAAATTGCCTGTGTATTTTGTAATAATTGTTCATTTTGTAATAATTATCTAAGATGTGCTGCCTCGTTATTTACTACAATTCTATCATTATTGATCAATTTTAATTCAAAACATTTAAATATAATCTTTGGTGATTGAAATTCCTAACCTTTTCACAGAATTATAAGAAAAACTGCCTGCCCGATACATATTGGAAGTTATTTTTTCAATACGATGCATTCTTGGATACCGGTACGTATCGATATATTGACACAGCCCTAGTTAGAGAACAATCAGAATTGGAGGTTCACTTCTCTGTGTTTATATCTAAACATTTTCTACTTGATAATGATTTGACCATAGACTGTGCAAATATACCAGACTTCATAAAGAGTTGAAGAGATGGAAGGCATTCTCAAAGATTAAGGCAAATAAGCATCCATTGGTGATGGGGATTCTGTCTGCATGGGAAGTGGTTCCTCTTTAGAGGAAATTATAAATATTAAATAATCAGGCCTTTAAGTGGCTTCTAAAATTTAGGTGCCAGCTGGCGCCTTATCAAAAAAATTTAGTCGCCAATACAAATTTTTAGTCGCCAGGCAATTTTTTTAAGGCACCAAAAGTTAATATAATCAATATAGGGAACAATGACATGACTAAGAAAACACATGTCAATTGCTTAAAATAATTTCCTCTTCTTATAAATTTCTTTTCGCTTTTTCAGAAAAATTGTTCAAAATTTCCGGAATCCGATGATTGCCAAGTCAATTTAAAATAGTCTCCAATTTGGCGACTTATGGAAAATTTTTAGACGCCAATCAAAAATTTTAGGCACCATGGCGACTAAATTGGTCGCCAATTAGAGCCCTGAGAATGAAAATTTAAAAAATTTCTTCAATCTCAAAGACCACTCCAATAAAAAAGACCTGCAAACTTGAGTGAAAACTTCCTTAGGCCAAAATAAAATTATTGTTTGTTTGGAATTGTTTTCCGCCTCATTGAAATGACCCCTCCTGGAAATTTTTTTGACCAAAAATAAGATTTTTTTTATTCAGTCAATTCTTGGCTGTTATCACATGCACCACCGTAACACTTACTTAGTGTCAGATTCTAGGTAAAAACTGGGTTCTTTGTTGATGGGAGATACCTTTGCAAATAGTAATAAATAATATCAACAGTACTTAATTTACCTTCAATTTTGAAAAAAAAAGTCCCCCCCTCGCTCCTTAGTCTGAAATCCCCAACGCAGCAACTCTAAACAAACTTTTTTTTTAAAGATGGCCTTACTGAATGTACATACAAATTTGTTATAAATCTTATATGGTCCATGCCCCATGGAACTAGAGAGGAGCCATAGTTTCACAATGGAATGTCAAATGTGTAGAGGTTTTAAAATATGCATATCTCACCAATATATTATATATTAAATACATAATAAGAAAAATACTATAAATGGGCATCCCCTTTTAGAGAAAATTTAAGTTTGCCTGTTCAAATCCAGGTTTTTTGGGGTAAGAGTGAGGCAACAACAGGGTTTCAAAATTTAAAAGTATAATTATATATAACTATGAATTTCTGCAAATATATCAAGACTACAGTTATTTAAGTTTGACTTCATATCTAAATATTATTATAATTGTAAATAAAATTGCTAAAATAATGGCATTGACAATTTGTCTTTTAGGGCTGGGATGATACAACTTTTTCTACATCGATATGTATCATGATATTTGAGTCATGATACAATATGTATCACAATATGTTGATTGAGAATTGGTTATAAAATGTCTTTTTTGTATTGAAATGAACAAAACATTTCTTCACAAATATGAATAATTTTTCAAAGAAGTTGTATACCAATTGTAAAAGAAAATAATTTTACACAAGTGATGTTAATTATTATGTATTATGTATTTCATATTTATATTAATATTTAGCATATTTATATTATATTATATTTAACCCAAAATGTTAAGTTAACAAAGAAAAACATATAAGTTAGAATTTTTTGGCGATAGTTCGGTATTTCTTCATATGTATTGATATATATGCGTATCATCCTCACATTGAATTGATATTATCGATATCTCGATGTATTGTTCCAGCCCTATTGTCTTTCATGTCTGATTCCTGAAAATCTTTAAACTTGTAAACTTTTTGGTAATGTAGCCAAATCCATGTCAGGAATTTTAATATAGAAACTGTCATTTAAAAAATATATGAATTCTGGCAGAGCACCTGTGTTAATGGTCTGATTTTGTATTGATTTAGCCTAGAACCAATGAGTCAAAGCTCTGCTGGTGAAACGGAGGTGACTCACCTCAGAGGACCAGGAAACAATTGATTTAACTCATTATTTCTGTCATAACTCTGCCACTATCTGCATACTGGGAAGTCTGTTTTAGGGGTAGGTACGAAATGTAGACCTCTAAGTTTTCCTTAATAACCCTGTGTTAATAATTTATTCAATTTTTTCCCCTTCAGTAATTTAAAAAATATGTATAAAAATTTAATTTTAGAGATGGGGTATGGCTGACTTCAAATGTTCTCTTGTATGTTTATGTAGAAAAAGCAAAGTTCTTTGTAATAATTGATATAAAAAAAAAATAATCAGATATTGATACATTGTAAATTTACAATGTATGTATCAGATTGCATCCTTTAGGTAGTTAACTAGGTCAGATGTTTTTTTTTATTTGTCAAGTAGCCAGCCAAGAAACATTGGGCATGATTCAATACCATGCTTACTAAACAAGAGAAGTAAATTTCTATACTTTCAGGTAAATTATGTCATATCTATAAATGTATGTAGATTACTGGCTTGGTGCTAAGTAGTAATCAATGAAAGGTTGAAGGTTTAAATTCCAATGTAGACAGATTATTAGCTCACCTGATCCAAAGTCTGTTTGATGGGTGTGCCACTGAAGTTGATAGTTTTTGATATACATGTATTCATTTGGTATCATAATGCAATACTTTCAATCTGCTTGTTTCTACAGGGGTTAGGTCTGTCAGGGTTGCAAATAACACTTAAAGGCAGAGATTTTAAGCACTGCCTTCCAAAATACCTGGTCTGTGTACCCCTGTCAATCAAGTGCATTAAGGTACATCATTGGGTGCTAGAACTTGATTGACATTTACTTACTCGTCCCTGTGTATACCCTGTACACATTGTTTGACACTCATGGTGACCTTCAAATTAACATTTGATCCTTTGATATTTACCACACATGGTATAAACAATTCAGAGAAGCTGTATTACTATAGAATATTTAGCATGATAATATTTATACACATCTTTAGTATTTAATGCCCTGTTCACACGGAGAGTTTAATTCGCAGTAAATTAATGCGAAGTAAAATGATTCGAATTAAACTAATGCGAATTAAATTACGTTCACACGACAGCCAATGCGAAGTAAACTAATGCGAATTATAATTTTATTTCTACAACAAGGCTATTCAGTGAGGCTATTATGACGTCATTTACAAATAACGTCATATTGTGCAGAGCAGATACATTTGACATAATGTCATAGTGTCTGTACACATTTTAGTGATTAACATAATTTTCCTTTGTTCTTCACTCAAAAATAGCTCAAGTACCTATATTTGACCATCGGCATGTGACCTGTGACTTAATTCTGCCCTTACGCATGCGTCAAAATTTAATTCGAATTAGCTTTGCTTAGCGTTCACACGGAGCTGATGCGAAGTAATTTAATGCGCAGTAAACTAATTCGAATTAAACTAATTCGCATTAAATTCTCCGTGTGAACGCGGATCAAATTTAATTCGCAGTAACTTACGTTTAATTCGAATTAAACTCTCCGTGTGAACAGGGCATAAAATAATTATGATATTCTTTATGATAATATATATCAAAATTTGATATAACTTTTTTTTTCAAAGCTCAACAAATATTATGATAATTAATTTTTTTTTAATGAGTGGGGATGCTTTGACACACATTCAATTACAATTAATAAAAATTATTTAGATTAAACTTTATTTACAACTTTTTATTTCTAACTTAAAATCATCTCAAAATCCCAACATAGGTAAAGTTTGACTTCTTAGGTACTCCACTGTGTATTAAATCACTTCCTGTGTATAGGGATTAGGAGACAGACGACCTCAGGTAGTTTGCTAGCCCTCAAGGCATTCACACCTGTACAAAATAAGCCCCTCCCTCACCTGGAATTTACCACCCGGTAAAAAATCTCTGCCTTTAAAACTTTAGGGGTCATGTGGGCCCTTAAATTCACAAGTTTTACTAGTCCACATTGATATTTTGGGGCCCACAATTTTCTGTTCACTTAGTTTAAAAAAAAAATCGATCTTTTCTTTTAATCAGAGAAAAATACTTTTCTGTTCAATGTCCTTCATTTCAATTTTTCCACTTTTCCATTCCATTTTTCAGCACCACTTGTATGAAATTTCATGTTTTCATTCACTTCAAGACATGTATTTTGAATTATATGTTTCTATTGTAAAATTATAGAGAGCGTGCTTTACTGACTTATAAAGTTCATAACATGAAATATTTTTATACCCACGATAGTATATGGAACGTTTTATCATTAAGATAATTGTGTGGTGAGAGCTTGTCCCACAGCACAGTTTGATTATTCTAATACTACCATGGTTGCAGCCAAAAATCAGGAGGAAAATAAATGAATATAAAGCTACGAATTGTAAATAATATACAGTTTGCAACTGTGTGCATCTTGATAGGAGATGGACAAAAACCTAATACTGTTTGATACATAAAAGAAAAATGTAATAAATGTTGAAGGAATTTTCATTCTTTTAAGGAAGAGTATCATCGATACAACTCTGGGTCTTGAAAATGTTTTATAGGAAGAAAACAGTTGAAATGAAAGTGCATTCAATAGTGGAACTAAACCATGATCAAGAACTAAACCATGATGAAGTTCCGGAAAAGGTTCGATAAAATTCTTTCTCGGCATGTGGGCAGTAACATGCTCAAGAGTTGGTCGCCCACAGGCAAAATTACTCGTGTAACAGGAAAGGAGAAAATGTATGGCTGGACCGGGAATCAAACCCGGGACCCCTGCATCACTAGTCAGGTGCTCTACTTAATGAGCTACTCAGGCTGATATCCACAGCCCAAACCATTACACTCGCATGAATTTGCGAGTGGGCGAGTGGTTATTTGCAAACCAGTGGCTGTTACACTGAGAAAATTACACAGTGATGGTTTTCTTTTGGGGAAATTGAGAATATCAACATTTATTTAAAAAAAATAAAATAAAAAATAATCACACTTCTGTTATCATGTGTATTATTATAAACAGTTACTCTATCAATCTGGAAAATTACAGCATGCATTGGAGAAAAAATACCTATAAATTTGAATGGGGAATGCATTGGTCCATTCAGTTCCTTCAATGTAATACACTGTGTAAGAGTAAGTGAGTCCTGCAATGCAGTAACTAATTGTGAGATTTTCTTGCTGAAGAGGAAGATTTGGGGTATGCATTTGCATTATTGATTACAATTTCATGTATTTGATTATGACATGAATGAGTTTTTAAGTTACTGTTCTGCATCAGATATTAAAAAAATACTTGTGTTTTTTGTAGATTTTTCTACAATGGAGTTTCTTTCTACAGCCAGTAACTGTACATAAAATTGTTCAGAAAGATTGATTATATTGCTGAAATATTGAATATCATCACTGATTGGATATAGTTTAAGTCAGTGCAGGGTATTGTTACTCATGATTTATATATCTGTTATAAAATCTACAAGTTAGTATATTAATTTTAATATTTCATGACTATTTCATGACTAAATGTGTTTCTCTGTAACATTTACTGGTGCTAGATGGTGGAAAAATGTGTTCACAATGAGATGACTCATGTTCATTTCCATACCTTGCTCACCCTAATAATTCCACATCAGAGGAACTCTGCAGTCTAGTGCACTGCTTGAAAGCAGGCAATTTTTTTCTTTTGTGAATGCAGTGGTAGTTTTATATTGATTGGTGCAGCTGATGCAAATAAAATTCCTGGTTTTCTTTGATATTTAATTTCCTGGAGGAAAAAAAAAGTTAATATGGGAATTTTCAAAATATAGATCCAAAGAACAGATTGTTAAAACATTGATTTTTTTAATATTTGTCAAATATGTCAATGATACAAAAATATGTAAATTTCTGAATTACAAAATACACTGTATCATGGATATTCTGTCTTAGTTCCCTCATGCAACAACAAAATATTTCTGAATTCAAGAAAAATAGTATTTTCACGATATAAAGAATGTCCTGTATCACTGGGTGGGGAAAGGGTGTTTTACATTTTATTTTTCTTTCCTTTGTTTCTCTTCGAATACACAATAAAAAAAAATTCTAATAACAAATTGCTTAGTTATTGAGGAAGTAAATCTTTGAATATTGCATTATAACATTGGTGATGCATGTGGGATTTTCACATCATGCAGAAATGTTCGATTGCTGAGACTGTGAGTGCTCTGCATAATTGCTGGTATTAATTGGTATAATCTCAAAGTAAAATTATATCATGCCAGAAGCTAATTCCCTCAGTGATCACAAGGAGGAAAGAGTTTTACTGCATTTTCTGAAGAATACTTTTTTTCTGCAGTTAAATTTCTGATTATATTGAAGATTAATCTGATGATGAAAGAATCTAAAAATATGTTCTTGTCTTAGTTATAAGCATGATAAGCCTCAAGGTTGTAAGAATTATCCCCATCCCCAGAGTACACAAAGATTTCAGGAAGGCCCGTGCCTGCTCCTTTGTTTGATGTTTTGTGTTTAAGACTGCATGTTTAACATGTCTACTGAGGGTCGTATGTGTGTTTAGTTTATGTACAAATAACCTGGATATAATTGGGTTTTCTTGCAGACATTAAATCCTATGCAGCCAGGGATTTTACAAGCAGAGGAATGTTAATGTGGACTCTTATGTAAAGCTCTGTAGACAGCTGTTTAAAGAAAAAAACCCATTATAGATTTAACTGGGTACTTGTTTACATGGAGGAAGATTAATAAGGTAGGCATCTTACAAGAGTTAAATTCTCTCTCTCTCTTTTTCTTCCTCCATCCCTCCCTCATTCTCTCTCTCTCTCTCTCTCTCTCTCTCTCTCTCTCTCTCTCTCTCGTAGATACTTAATGAAGAATTATAATGTGTGTTATAATGGGTGGAATCTGACTGAGTCCATTAAGTTAAGAAGGATAAACTGACTCGAGAGATATTCAGAAATAATCATTCTGTCAGATAAATTTTTGTAGTAATGAATTGCAATGCTGCTTTGTTTGATAAATTCAATTATAGTTTGTCAGATAAAAAGTTTGGAAATCGATAATCAATTCAGGAGCACCAACAACAATGGAATCAAGGGGCCCCTATCTGCCTGTTTCAATTAATAGATGATGTCAATTTACAGGGAAATGACACAATGTCGAACTGTTTTATAAGTGCATTGTACCGAAGATACTGGATAAAGAGATATTGTCACATAAACTACAAAAAAATGTGATTTCATTCAGTCAACCTTACATTAAAGTGATTCAGAGCTTCATTAAAATTAATTCATAAAATCATTGGAAATGGTAATGAAGATATAGTTGAATCAATTATTGAAGTTTAATAGTCTTTAGGAATATCTTGTAAAATAAATTTGTCTTTAGTCACTAAGAAAGGCACATTCAGTTAGCCAATATCATCAAAGTCATTGCTTTGATCCACTCCCATTCTGACATTACCTAAAAAAAATTTTTGAAAATTTAAATCTTTTTTAATTCATTGAATGTGTCATATAGAATTAAAAGCAAAGCAAAGAATGTAAATTTGGAATATTTATTATTGAAACTGAGTCTGTGTAAAAGAGTGTTTAATGAAGAAATGACTGAAATCGCTATTAGGTTTGATTTTTATGCTATACAGAAATGATTAATGGAGGCATCATCAATACTCTGCTAAAGGTTGTGATTTGCTTTGTACAGCTGTACAGAATGGGTTCTTACAAAGGCACAAAAGAAGAACATTCTACAGTAGACGATAAAATTATGATAAAATAAAAGACGTTAACATGCGGTTAGCATTTGTGAAGAGAGCAATAGATGTGTCGATTTTGATACAGAAGGCAGGCCATCTTTTTGAAGCGATGGCTTTGTAAGGGGAGTGTTAAAGTGGTGCTAGGCCTGGTGCTTGTGAGAAAATAATTCTCATCCTTTTGTCTAATTGTGGAGAGAAAAAAGTTGACTTGTATTGTTAATTTAATCAATAGTACAGAAAAAGGACATTACCAATTTCTCTGATATAGCACTCGTAAAAAATCCTATTTGTATTTTCACAGGAGTGCATATTGTGTTGAAACCTTTGGATATACATCTGCAGATGTGTGCATTCACTAGCTGATCTGGTAAGATGGCTTTATTCTGTTGTGTATTTGTTTAACACTTTATTTCTTGTTGTTCCTTAGGCTACAACATCTTTATAATCTCTTGGCTGCATGCAGTCTCTGTACCTGAGATCATGGTTGATAGTCTATTAGCTATTTCATGGAATTATTATGTTCACAGACTTTAAGTTGAATAAATTAAAGGATATTGTGCTTGAATGTAATGCTTAGGAAGAGAGATAAATACATGGAAAATTTGAATTTATGATAATTATGTATATTGTTGAAATACATGAGCTCCTTTTAATAACTTGGGGAAAGGTGTTCTTAAGAATATCAAAGTAGACCTTAACGATTAAAAAAACTGAAATATGATTGATAAAGGTTGATGATGAATAAAAAAGACTATTTAATTAAGAAGCTGTTAGTTGAAAAAAATTGCGAGAAGTTTATTGCATAATTATGCTAGACGGTCTGCTCACAAAAGCGTCATTCTGGTGTATATTTTTATTAGTATAGATAGATTATATGGAACAATAATATCTTGTCTTGCTTGTAAATACCAAATACCTATTTATCGAAAATAAGGTGCTGCAAGAGTTTAGTAATATACAATAAATAAAAATCAATTTGATAATTAATTAATTCCACTCATAAATTTAAAAAATTGAAAAGAATGTAGATTCCTTTGATTTTTCTAATCCAGATGAAATTATTCTATACATCATGGCACATGCAGGCCACTGAAAGTTTTAATCAACCTGATCTTAAAGTAAAGTGAAAAACTCCCGACTATGGCTCTTGAAAAGTTTTGGAATTTTATAGGCTTTGTAATTATGAATGGAATACCATGTACCTTAGTTCTAAAGTAATAATTTTTAAAAGAAATGCCATTTTCAAGGTTTAATGTTGAAAGTCATGAATTAATTAAGTTGGCATTATATGAATTAATTAAGTTGGCATATAAAGTGATTTGTGAAGAAGAAATATGGAATGGATTTTGAAAAGCCTTTAATTGATTTGAAAGTGTTTGAACCATTTTGTAATCTTGTAGCCATTAACATTTTTAGGGGAATGAATTCAGCTTATTTTTCTGTATTCATATTGTTTGAGAAGATTTTGTTAATGTTTAAAAACTCATTTTAGATTGCAAACAGCAGGTGAGTGCAAGAAGCTCTACCATGGCATCGAAGAGAGTAAACAGTTACCTGAGAAATATAATAACAGTGTTGTGGCTTGTTCATGAAATCACAAGTATGCACATCGAACACACTTTTACTCTCTTCACCAACGATCAATCTGACCCATCATTTGAAAAACCAGTGATCGACATGGAGAATGGCCAAGTCATTCTTGGAGCCAAAAACCGAGTGTATAAACTGTCTCCACAACTCAAACTCCTACAGCAGCATAATATAGGACCACGGGTACCAAAGGGACAAAATAGTTCAGTTAATGTATTTGTGAAAGGTTTAGTATTAAACAAGGAGGACTCTAGTCTCATTATTTGTACCACCATTCCACAAGGTTCATGCCAGGTTGTGTCACTAGACAACATAGTGCAAGTGAAGACACCTTATAATCAATCTGTGGTTTCCAATGACCCTACATCACCCAATGTATTATTTTTAGGACCAGGAATTAACAATCAAACTGCACTCTATGTGGCTAGTTGGTATGGAGTGCAGTACAGCCCCCAGGCCACAAAGTTTCTTACTCAAGCAGTTCCCCTCATCAGCAGTAGAAATCCTCACACATTAGAATTGACAACCTCTCCCTCTGGTGATCAATCCTCTGTGTATACAAGGGAGAGCAATGAAACAGACCCCCATCTTAGATTTATTTACGGATTTTCCTATGGAAATTTTGTGTACTTTATCTCTAGGTACAATGGAAAGGAATCTCGAATCATGCGACTTTGTAAGTCAAATTTGAGTATTGACACTTACGTAGACATACCAGTGGTGTGTGGCAAGAATGATCTCTCTGCTGTGCAGAGTGCCGATTTTCAGGAGAGCAGTGGCGACTTGTATATGGTGTTCAGAAAACTACGAGAACAGGAAAGACATCTAGGATTGGTGTCTAGCGTGATCTGTCGGTATAAAATGTCAGATGTCGAGAGAAAGTTTAATCAGGTTGTGGATGATTGTCATAGAGGCCAGGGTCAACTAGGTCCCCACTACATCCACGAAAAAGTTAGCTGTCCTTCAACTGCTGGAAAGGTAAGGTCAAGGACAGTATGTCAGATTGATGTGCTGTATATAGTCTATTGCTCATTAACTAGTTAGCTAAGTCTGACATCCCTCAGAGTTTAATTATAAAAATGGAAATTTTTGTGAAAGTTTCAAAAATGCTTGTCTTCCTACATATATGGTTTGTACAGTTTGTACGAACTTTATTATTGCCAAAACAAATATTTATAATAAATATTTATAATAATATTATAATTTTCCTCTAAAGCTATCTTCTTTCTATATAGTTTAGAAGATGTACAAAAAAAATCTTGAAACATCCAAGAAGTGGACTTTTTACTGTGAATACATTTGATTTCTTATGATGTGATCACATGACAATGTAAATCAATCGTAAATACATTAAATACACCAATATCTAGAAAATCTATAAATAAGAACATTGGGGGATTTCAATATTGAGATGAAAAAATAGATTGTGTGGTAAACATTAGCAATAAAAAAAAAACATGCATACAATCTGTTTTTAAAAACTTCTGTAAAATATCTTTTTTTGGAGGTACTATCCTATAAATATTTCCAGTCTCAAGATCTTATAGAAACATCTACCTTCAGAAAACCAGAAGAATGCATGCAATAAATGTTTACCGTATTTTGAATGAAAGGACATTTTAAGAAGTATATTGTCATCAATTTTATATACCTGTTTAGTGCTCCAAGTTGCAGCTAAAATGGTCACATTTGCGATCAAAAGATTAATCTTGCGACTAGAAATTGAAACTAATTTGCATTTTCGCAACTGAGAAAATTTGGACCAGCGATTGTCCATTTTTATGATCGGGATCGAGATTACTTTTTTCCAATATTCTGTAACAGTAGAGGAGAAAAATGTGATGGACCAGACCTGGATTCGAACCCTGGCCCCCTGAATCTCCAGTCAGGTGCTCTACCAACTGAGCTATCTGGCCACCAGCGATCAAGGATGTCTGACTGCCACAATTCTCTATCAAGAAAATGTTTGAAGACATTCCTAAAACTTTGTAAAGCATCTCAAAGACTGAGATTACGTAATGTTGTGACAGCATGCTGTAAAGAATGGCTGCTAAATGTAGACTTTTTAAAGCCCGACCTTGTTAAAGGAGCATTTGGTCAATATCAGTATATCATCATGTGTTGGCAATATTAACAGCAACTGTTTAATAGGTTAGGCATAGGCGTTGGAACCGGGGGGGCTGGGGGGGGCTTAGCCCCCCCACTTTTTTTGCAAAGATCGACATAATATAGGCATTGAAAATTGGGACTTACCTTTTTTTCGTTGGTTTAGCCCCCTCCTTTCAATTAGCCACCTCACTTTCAATTTGCTTCCGACGCCTGTGTTAGGTATGTAGTAATAAAGTAGACATGACAAACAGCTGATAAAGTTCTCTCTCAAAGTTTCTACCTGATGCACACATCAGTTTAACTTGTAGCAAATTCATAAGATTTAACTTTAATTCTAGGATAAAATCACTTAATATGTTCTTCTGTGTACAACCATACAGATGATTCTATGTTATAACAGTATTTCATAAGTGATTCCTTCAGCCTAGCAAATTGGTAAGTCACAGTAATAAGTTATCTTTGATTTAAAAAAGACATTATACATACATGTACATATACAAGTGTTTGTTCTTTGCTATACTAAATGTGATATTCATAAGATGCTTTCACCATGGCTAGTGAAATATCTGTTGATGGCAACCAGAAATTCTGAAATGGCAACTAAAAAATTTTGGGTCGCCATTTAGCGACCTGATAGTATGTGACTTGGAGCACTGCTGTTTGAAAATGGTGATATTTTTAATGCTTATGTGGGATTGCTGATATTACACATCCTTAATCATGTTAATGGAAAACTTGTGACCAGCATCATACATGGTAAAGTCATTAGGGGGCCCCTTCTTCAGTACATTGAAAAGGAGATAGGTTTCAGATATATTTATCATGTTTACTGTGTTTATGCTTAGTAGTAATGCTTAGTAGTAATGGGAACTTAAATGTGAGAAAAATGATTTTCAGTGTAAAGATCTCCCTCTTAAAGCTTGAGTTTTAGGGAACAAAAAATTATCCATGGGTTGTCCAATTTGCAGAATGTATCATGTTAAATGCAAGTATTATGCAGTTCATTTGCAGTGGTTATTTATTTACAATGTAGTTTTTTCACTGTACTGTGTTTCTGAAATTAAATGTGAATGTACTTTTTAGCTCACCTCAACGAAGTTGGGGGAGCTTATGTAATACCCTCGGCGTCGGCGTCCCAGGTTAAGGTTTTTGGAGCAGTTTTCTTTTCAAGTACTTCTATGGCCTATATTAGTCAGATATGCATGGAGGATGCTTCTAGTGTGTTTCATTGTACCAGTCAAGGTTTCAGATGCTGCAATTTCAGCTAAAGAATGACCAGGTTAATGTTTTTGGAGCAGGTTAAAGTTTTTGGAGCAGGTCTCATTTCCAAGTAACTATAAGCCCTAAATTGACCAAACTTGCATGGATGATACATCTAAGGATGCACACTACTGAACTTGCTTCGGATGCTGGATCTGACCTACATTTTCCGGATGAGTGACTAGGTTAAGGTTTTTGGAGTAGATCTCATTTCCAAGTAACTATAAGCCCTATATTGACCAAACTTGCATGGATGATACATCTAAGGATGCACACTACTTGACTTGCTTCGGATGCTGGATCTGACCTATATCTTCCGGATGAGTGACCAGGTTAAAGTTTTTGGAGCAGATCTCATTTCCAAGTAACTAAAAGCCCTATATTGACCAAACTTGCATGGATGATACATTTAAGGATGCACACTACTGGACTTGCTTCGGATGCTGGATCTGACCTATATCTTCCGGATGAGTGACCAGGTTAAAGTTTTTGGAGCAGATCTCATTTCCAAGTAACTAAAAGCCCTATATTGACCAAACTTGCATGGATGATACATTTAAGGATGCACACTACTGGACTTGCTTCGGATGGTGGATCTGACCTATATTTTCCGGATGAGTGACCAGGTTAAAGTTTTTGGAGCAGATCCCATTTCCAAGTAACTAAAAGCCCTATATTGACCAAACTTGCATGGATGATACATTTAAGGATGCACACTACTGAACTTGCTTCAGATGCTGAATCTGACCTATATTTTCTGGATGAGTGACCAGGTTAAAGTTTTTGGAGCAGATGTCATTTCCAAGTAACTATAAACCCTATATTGACCAAACTTGCATGGATGATACATCTTAGGATTCACACAACTGGACTTGCTTCAGATGCTGGATCTGACCAATATTTTCCGGATGAGTGACCAGATTAAAGTTTTTGGAGCAGATCTCATTTCCAAGTAACTATAAGGCCTATCTGAACCAAACTTGCATGGATGATGCATCAAGGGACGAACAATCTCAAAACTTCGGATGCTGGATTTGACTAAAATTTTCTGAATGAGTGACTAGTTTTAAGTTTTCAGATAAGTCCACTCCCAAGTAACTGCAAGCCCTATCAGACCAAAATTGCATAAATGTTGCATCTAGGGATGCACACTCCTAGATTATTAGTTTAGTGTGGGACTTTGCCTTACTTAAAGACAACATTCGTTGAGGTGAGCTCTGTAATCTCTGATTACCTATGTTTTCATGATCCACGGATTCCGAATCACAATTTCTGTTCAATCCATGTGTAGAAAATAAAAATTTCTTAAACTGCTTCTATATGCCTTAAATGCATTTTAAGTAAGCTGGGAATTTTCGCGAAAAATTTGTGGCCACATACATAAATTAATACCCCATGGAAAAAAAAAGTACTTCTACAATATTCAGGTTTAATACTTCTGAGAAACAAACCCTTTAGCAAATTGAACAATCACAAATAATATTCAGACAGAAATGTTATAACATTAATATAAATGGACTTCATTTTATTTTTTTTTGCAATAATCAAGGTATATGTACAAATGCAATTTCTATTAAAAATTATATATAATTTTAATAATTGTACATCAAAATCAAGGATTCATAAAACAAATTCTTAATTTAACAGAAGATTTTTTCCCCTCAAAATTTGCATATGAAGGTTTAATTTATAATGCAGACAACAGAGAAAAAGTAAGCTGTGTTTGGTTTTGTTTCTGTTTTTATGCCAAATTTTTTTATAAATGATAAAAGGGAGAATTTAGAGAATTTTTTTGATTAAGGAAATAAAAGAGTAAAACACCCAAAATAAATTTAATTTGAAAGCAAAATTTTGTTAATGTTTTCACCTCTGATCTTAAAGTCCTTTAATGATGCATAAAAACAGAGAGTTGGCTGAGGCAGACACCAGCTGTTAGGGGCAGGTGATATTGGGTAGGCAAACATTGCATGTTTTCTGTTGATGAAGGCTTCCATAAAGACCACTTTCAGTTTATGATAGGCTTTGATTCAGAGCTATCAGAAATAAACTTATCAGACATAATTTCTTTTCAATGTGCTCAAAGGAGGAAGTTGGAAACAGTTGGTGCAGGGCTCTGATTTCTCCTGACATAATGTATGCAATTTCTTATTACCATGACAACCCGGCCCTTACTGTTGGTTTATAGATTAAAGAGAGGCATAAATATATATTATATGTCTTGAGTTGAGGAATGTTTTACCATAAAATTCATAGTTTATGGAAGTGTTTTCCTAGAATTTCTCATAGTATCCTATATGTTTTTAAATTTTCATTGGCTTAGTACAGATATTTTGCACATGTGTAAGATAATAATATGTCATGGCTACAGGAAATCTAGATCTTAAAAACGTGACCTAGTTCCAGGACATATACCCCGGTACTGTAAACTTGGATATTTTACATGTGAATTCCACAAATCAATAGGAGAATATTACACAAGGGGTTTCAGTGATACCAGAAACACATATTGCTAAAACTGAACAAACAAATGTATAGTTGGTCAGGGGAGGGTATTTTGGCAAAGGCTTTCTTACCACATATTTAATTGAAATCTCCCCCCCTCCAACCCCCCCCCCCCCCCCCCCCCCACACACACACACACTTAAATTTTCACTTTTACGGTATACAATAGTAACAGGACAATTACCAGACCTGTTAGGATGGACATTCAAATACTTTTCCTTCATTCTTTGTGTAATACGTCATATTTATGCCTGTCAAAGTGTTAAGTCTCAGCAGATACTTCTGGTTTTCATTTGTTTTTGTTTTTGTTTTTTTTGTTCCAGGTGTGTCGTGTTGCTTAATGAGTTAAAAAAAATTTTTGCTGCTCTATTTTTAAAAAATTAGGCCAGACAGAGGAAATAAAATAGTAAAAAGTCATAAATCTGTCATATTCTGCGTCATATTTTTTTTCCAATGTAAATATTATATCTGTAATTGTTTGCAATGAATGCAAGTCCCAGGAAGTTCTTCAGCCAGCTGGCAACAATAATAATGCAATCATTGTACAAACATCATGATGCATGTGATTTAGAATCTGTCTTCCATACGAAAATTATTCACCAGCAAAGAAATGTCAGCTGAAGTTAACAAAAATGTATCTGAATTTAGAAGAAACATTACACATCTTATTCTCTTTTGAATATATCAAACCATATTAACCACCTAAAGAGTCCATAATTGTTTTATAACATAGTCCAGTATTAAATAAATAAGACAATGGAGCTAGCATGAGGACACCATTTTCAGTAATGAAATTCTGTCTCTGAAAGATTAAAAATTGTTCAGATTCAAGGTATAACATCTGCATCTACCAATTCCGTCTAAATGTTTAGATGATTATCTAGTATTAGGCTTGTGAAATGCTTTTCCTGCTCAATTGCATGACTCGCAGCCATTGTTTACAACATTATTTAAGGTGTCAATTGTTTTTTTATTGAGATTTCAATGCAAAATTCTTCCCAAAAAGGACAAAAAAGACTGCTTTAAAAATATAGGTGAAAATCACCGAGATAAATAATTGCTATTATAGTTCTTTTATTTGAATATAGATTGGTAGCATAAAAGCATGTCTCTGAATATCTTACAGACAGCTGACCCATACTGCTCCAAGGTTCCAGGAGGGTTTGCTTCTATCGGAGGTGTCCAGCCGATTCTGAGAGGAAGCATTATACGACTGAAGAATGTTTACCTGTCTTCTATAACTGTCATTGCTCAAAGGTCCTACACTGCTATCATTGTCAGCTCAGGGGATGGTTTATTACGCAAAGTAAGCTGTATTGTGTAGCCAGCTCATAGACTCAGCTCAAAGCAAAAAAAGAAGTTAAAAATTTATCAGCTTAAAAGTTTTTTTAATGATAAGTTTATGCAATGTAATAAGGGTTGTGTGGCAAGCTCATCAGCTTAAATGTTTTTTTTAATGATAAGTTTTATTGATAAATTTAATATTGTTTTAAGTGCATGTTATCAGTAGTGTGTTTGATAAGTCTGAAACAAATCTATGCAGAAAAATTATTTAAAAGCATAGTAATTAATTTTGTAAAGTCAAAATTCTTGCCCCATTTCCATTGTAAAATTAAAGCTTTCTACTCTCTGCCCCTCCTCCCCCCCCCCCCCCCCCCCCCCCCCCCCATTTAAAAAAAAAAAATATGAAAAGAACTTTGAATTGAAAATGGTAATCTGACATAAATTATTACTTGAAGTGAGTTTTGGAAAAAAAAATCTCTAGTTCTTACTGAGCAAGAAAATTCAACATTCTGTATTGATGTTGACATTGAAATCAGACCTTGTCATCAGTGTGTAGAAAACTGATGCCTCAATCTATTTTATTTTCTCTGAGTCAATAGATATTTGACACATATTTGTATGAGTTTTCATTCCTGGCAGCACCCCTTGAAAATTAGTTAAGTTTTACCCATCTTAGTCCACTATTCAGTAGAATTTTCTTCTATTAGTCTGTAATCTTTTGGTCTGTTTATATCCTTACAAGACCAGTAGTTCCTTAAATATTCTTAAATAAAAAGACTACATAATGATGAAGCTCAGAGAAAAAATGAGTACTTGTGTGGTCCTTTGGTCTCTTATTTATTAAATTTTTTTTTTTTCATATTTTACAGTACATAAAGTCTGGATCCAGCATTACTGAAGTGGATGAACTCGACATTCATGACATAAAAGAGGGCATGTCAATGCCTGTTAGCCCTGATAAAAAGTCAATCTATGTAGTCACTAGGGACAAGGTATTTAAACATTGATAGCTGTCTTAAGTTCCAGCTATTGTCAATTATTTTACAATAATTATAATTGAGTTTTCATGAAATGTCTTCATGTTCTGATGCTAAGTCTCTGTTAATACTATAACCTTATTAAATAAAAATCCCAACTTACTTAATCTTTCTTACCAGGGAATACAAGTTCTCAGATACAAAATTCACACTAATTTACTAATTTCAGCTATGGTATTGATATACTGTAAATGTACTTTTTTCCCACAGGGTCATAATTCCATGGAATCACAATTTGTGTTAAATCTGGATAGAAAATTATGCAGATTTCTTAGATTGCCATTGTATATCTTCATTGTACATAAGAATGCTGTAATAAATTTCTGCAGAAAATTTGTAACTTCTCATATAGCGTTAATTGATCCCATGCAGAAAAAAGTATGTCTGCAGTTTTATGTTTCTGATTATAATGATGACAAAAATACCTGTTGACTTGATTTACATTTCTTTGACAGCTAGTGAAGGTGGGGATTTCTCATTGTGAACAAAGGACTACCTGCCAGAAATGTGTCATGACCTTTGACCCTGTGTGTGGGTGGTGCAACATGGACAACAGGTTTGTGCCAGGGTCTAGAAGTGGAAAATGTTTTAAATTTTGAGACTCCTAATTTTGTGGAGGTTTAATTTCATTATTTTTGTAGTATGAAAAGACCCATGAATTCAAATTTGCCAGGAAATGTTAAAAAATTTTTTAAACTACTGTATCATGTTTGTCTATGTATGTCATCTATGAAATCAAATCTTTATGAACCAATAATTTTTTCTTCAAACCACAAAAATTTATAAAATGATATAGTATACAGTTTTTAACTGTTTTATTATACTATTACTTTAGTAAAATTTAGAGAATTATGGTTAACTGGTGCGGGAATTAGCTATCAAAACAGAGATTAGTTCACCTGACTAATTAATGCACAGCAAAATGGGGAATTAGTCCATTCACAGCAATTTCTAGGAAATTATTTTCATCTAACAATCTAGTTTTATATAGGGAAAAATCAGTAGAGGTATAATAATAAATAATAAAAAAAAAATAGAGAACCTAGTACAAATGTTAAGTGGAGGAAAGAGTTAAGTCCCTTTTCCCTACAGATGCACAGAGAAGGAAGATTGTCAGAGTTCACTAATTGTACCTCCGTGGTTGTCATCAGCTAAACGGGAGAACTGTGCTACGATGTCAGACATACAACCCTCCATCCTCAATTATGAAAATATCAGTAGAAACCAACACCAGCATCAAGTAAGGATTTCATCCTGGGTCCAAGTGATGTAATGATTCACTTAATACATTTATCAATACAGTGCATACTGTGAAGTCAGTCATTTTTGTTGGGGTTTAATTTTTGTTGTTTTTGTGGTATGAAAAGACCCACAAATTTATGTCCCCCACAAAATGTTAAAAGTTCCATACTGCAGTTTTATATGTTTCTCCTTAAACCTTATAATCAAATTTCCCCTCTAACCAGTAATTTTTCCTCAAACCTTGAAAATTCGACCCCACAAAAATTAGTGATTTTAAAGTATGATACTTGATACTTTATAAAGATGACAAAGAAAATGTCTCCACATGGGAGATTGATATTTACTAAGATCTGTCCTGGTTCGACATCCATATGAGCAGCCTTTATTGAACAATCAGATAGATAGTTATTTCTTTTTATGGTTAGACTAAATTTACCAGTCTTTGAAATAGGACATTTTTTAATGCAATTGTTTTAGTTTGTGAAATAATGATATAGGCCTTGCATTTATGATTTTCTACTGTATTTGTGGAGAAGCATATCCATATATTGTTTTGTATATGTAGTGGTTCAAAATATTGAGGGTAAAATCTCTAAAGAAAATGTGGTTAGTACTTTCAGCTTTGACACATCCATGGTATTCGAGATGTGGATGTTCATGCTACTGAAGCTCAACTGTGTATGTTGTCTTATGGTTGGCTAAGACATCTGTACAAGGCTTATTTGTTTATGCTTCTTAAAGCAATATGAACTGCAACTTTGATGTCAGAATTTTTTGTTGCAAAATTGTAATTAACTATTTCAATGACAGGAAAAAAAAAAGTTTATAAACTTCTGTTGTTCATATTTGCGATATAAGAACTATTTATAAGCTTTGGTTGAGGTAGAATTACATTATTGTTGTCCTGCACAATACTGATTCCTTATATAATACATGTACTATATATTCAATTGTACAGAAGTCTTTCTTCTATAACAATTTAATACTGTAAGTCAAATTGATCTAAAAGGTTCAAATTACATAAGAATTTTACCAAAATAGCACATTTTAACAGCAAAATTTTTAAAATTCTCAAAAATGCAGCTCATATTGCTTTAAAACAGTAAATCCTTTTTTTGATAATGAAGATTTTATGACTCTGTGTTGTACATTGTGCTGTAAGATGTTACGTGATGTAATATGAAGAATAAACTAAACATCAATTATCTTTTTTTCAGGTCAGCTTTAAGCTTTCGGATGTCACTCTCACTAGTGGGAGGGGCAACCTTCAGTGTGCCTTTACTGCCATGTCAATCACTGCCCATACTCCCGCTTCACTGGATAATGATGTGATCACATGTCTCTTGCCCAGTAACAAGTCTTTAGGGTTAAAACCAAGGGGTAAGGGTAAGTAAAAAATTTTCCATAATAACATTAAATTCAATACATACTTCTGTTTGAATTACATTTCATAATTAAGTCTTATGTATTTATTAATTTTTGTTTCATTTTTTTCTTTTCACAGTTTTTAATTTGTGAGTATGAAAAATGAGAGTCAGTGCACTAGAGATTCTGCATTAAAGTGCTTGTAATGTCCATATTATCATAATACTCATTAAGAAAATGCACATAATCATATGATAATGCACATGTAAGTTTATTTGATAGTACAATTTGTTTCCAAAGGATTTTGTATTTTACATGTGTATGCTCCCTCTCAATGAGAATAACACTGAACTACACTAAATTACCTTCAGCTGCAGTAAATAACACAGAGCTGCAGTAAATAACCTTCAGCTACAGTAAATAACCTTGAGCTACACTAAATAACTCTGAGCTACAGTAGATAACACTGAGCTACACTAGAGCTACTGTCAATAAAACTGAGCTACTGTCAATAACACTGAGCTACAGTCAATAACACTGAGCTACAGTCAGTAACACTGAGCTACAGTCAATAACACTGAGCTACACTAAATAACACTGAGCAGCTACAGTAAATAACATTGAGCTACGGTCAATAACACTGAGCTACAGTAGATAACACTGATCTACTCTAAATAACACTGAGCTACACTAAATAGCACTGAGCTGCTACAGTAAATAACACTGAGCTACAGTCAGTAACACTGAGCTACAGTAAATAATACTGAGCTACAGTAAATAACACTGAGCTTCATTCAATTACACTGAGCTACAGTCAATAACACTGAGCTTCAGTCAATAACGCTGAGCTACAGTCAATAACACTGAGCTACAGTAAATAACACTGATCTACTCTAAATAACACTGAGCTACACTAAATAGCACTGAGCTGCTACAGTAAACAACACTGAGCTACAGTCAATAACATTGAGCTACAGTCAATAACACTGAGCTATACTAAATAACACTGAGCTACACTAAATAACACTGGACTTACTAAATAAACTGAGCTATTTACTAATTCTCCAGTATTGATAATGCAAGTTGTCATAGTCTTACCTACTAGACTTATGATGTGATGAAGCTAACACAGAATGCCTGTCCCAAAAACTGCAAATGTGGTACAATTGTCTCTCTTTCTCATCCCTTTTTGAGAGATATTACTAATGAGTTATCTTGTGGTCAGCACATTGGGCTGAAGCATAGAAATTGTATGAACTCAAGGGTGTTATATCTGTAATGATAGGTTAGCATTGTACCCTTGTCTGTGTTATACTGGAACTTGAATTGATGTGAGATGTATGCTTGTGTGTTATCAACAGATCATTGCTGGCTATTTTCTCACACCATCTCCTTTAATATATTGATGTTATATTCAGGTATAAAAGAGGGAGATATTTTTAGGTCACCTGAATCACTCAGGTGACCTATTGCTATCTGTTTTCGTCCGTCGGCGTCCGTCGTGCGTCGTCCATCGGTCGTAAACTTTTGAACATTTTCAGCTTCTTCTCTTGAACCACTGAACCAATTTCAACCAAATTTGGCATATAGCATTTATGGGTGAAGGGGAACAAAATTTTTGAATTTCATGGTCCCTGCCCCCCTGGGGCCTGAGGGCTGGGGCTAAAACCACCAAAATTAATGCAGTCTTTAAAAATCTTCTTCTTTACTCCTGGACATCAAGCAGTCAAACTGTTGGCATGATTGTAGTAAGCATTGAGCCCTCTACCAAAATTGTGAAATTCATGGCCCCAGGGTCAGGGGTTCTGGTGCTAGGGCAGGGCTATATAGATCATATAGTGAAAGTGCATTATTCCTTTGAAAATCTTCTTCTCTGCTCCTGGGTATTAAATAAAGTAACTAAGTACATAGTTATGAAGAGCAAGAGCGCCTCTTCGAAATTGTGAATTTCATGACCCCAGGGTCAGGGGTTCTGGTGTTAGGGCAGGGCTCTATTGATTATATAGCGAAAAATGCATTAATTCTTTGAAAATCTTGTTCTCTGCTCATGGGTATTAAATAAAGTAACTAAGAACATAGTTATGATGAGCAAGAGTGCCTCTTCGAAAATTGTGAATTTCATGGCCCCTGGGTCAGGGGTTCTGGTGTTAGGGTGGGGCTCTATTGACTATATAGTGAAAATGCATTAATTCATTGAAAATCTTATTCTCTGCTCCTGGGTATCAAATAAAGTAACTAAATACATAGTTATGATGAGCAGGAGTGCCTTTTCAGAAATTGTGAAATTGATGGCCCCAGGGTCAGGGGTTCAGGTGTTAGGGTTGGGCTCTATTGATTATATAGTAAAATTGCATTAATTCATTGAAAATCTTCTTTTCTGCTCCTGGATATTAAATAAACAAGGTTCATAGTTATGATAGGCATGGTTGCCGCTTCCAAAATTGTGAATTTCCTGGCCCCAGGGTCAGGGGTTCTGGTGTTAGGGCGGGGCTGTATTGTTTATATAGGGAAAATGCATAATTTCTTTCCAAATCTTCTTCTCTGCTCCTGGGTATTATTCAAACAAAGAAAGTGCATGGTTATGATAAGGAAGAATACCTCTTCCAAAATTGTGAAATTCATGGCCACTGGGTCAGGGGTTCTGGTGAAGAGGGGGGGGGGGGAGGGGACTCTAATTGATTATATAGTGAAAATGCATAATTTCTTTCAAAATATTTTTTCTACTACTGCTTATAAAGCAAAGAAACAAGTATATAGTTATGATGAGCAAGGGTTCTTCTTCCAGAATTGTGAGTTTATGGCCCCTGGGTCAGATGTTCTGGTATAAGGGTGGGGCTTTATTTATTTAATAATATAGTGAAAATGTATTTCTTTGAAAATCTTCTATGCTTCTGGGCATATTTGAGGCAAACATAGTAAAAGTTTTAATATGCAAAGGTATTTTTACCAGAATTTTGAACACCTGGACCATTTAGTCAAGTGTTCTGGTCCTGGCCAGGGCTCTATTAACTTGTATTCTGCTGAGCAAAGTTATTCCCCTTTGCCATTCACCTTTCATAATTAATCACTGTAAACAATGTATTTGAAAGGTTAATAGAATAAAAGAATTATGCAAAAAAATTTATACAAATTTAAAAGTACTTTCATAGTTTTAATGATCAGGTAGACTTGGAAATAATAGATGAATAAAAACAAAAAGACAAAAATAACTTATCTTTTTAAATGTTCTTCAAAGGCCAAGAGAGGCCAATGTGAGAAGTAATAATATGGGGTTAAAAATAGACATTTAGTTATTAGTCTGCATGGTAATAGTGATAAATGGGGGACAGATAGATACTAGATCAATTATTTTGTTTATGCTAATCATACTATTTTTCTTGCTTTTGGGCAAAAAAGCTTCATTTATCAGTTTATGGATCCTCTTAATTGTTGTATTGTACTCAGGTGACCGTTAAGGCCCTTGGGCCTCTTGTTAGAATTCCATTTCAGCTTGAGGTGTAGGTTTTCTTTTGAATTATAATAAAGAGTTAAATTATTTTTTTTTACTGAGTTGATTATTTAGGGTTACTTTATATTGTACAGTTGAAATTCGGTATCTTGAAGATCAATATCTCAAATACCATGGATATAATGTTGAAGTAAGTTGTAAGTCCCAACGATTTTTTCTTGGTGTTTTTTGCTCTCGATATCTCAAATTCTCAGATTTTTAGACCTTTTTTCTCAGTCCCTCTGATTATAATGAGGTTTGGCTGTATTATTTTGAAGTATCATTTATGAATGTTCAGTAAGAAGTACAGTATTGCAGGTTATTTAAACAGAGTGCTTATTTTGGTGACTGATCTTTACTACGGATTTTTTATTAACATAGTAATGCATATATATACTCTTTTGTGTTATTCTATAATTGCTAACTTGAATGATGTCAGAAAAAAATATTAGACTGACCATATATTTCTCTATATGGTTATATGAATGTTATCGATTTTTCTGTATTTCAAAATGATTAATGTATTTATAGTTTTTTTTTTCCCATTTTCTGCAGATCACCATGACCTTGAGGTAGAATTTCATGTGGAAGGTCACGCCCTTGTTAAAAGAAGTGTATCTGTATTTGACTGCACATTTCACAAAACGTAAGTTTTTGCCAAGGGAATATATAATTACACAAATTCAGTGAAATTGTAATTTTGTAGAGCCATAAAGCAAAGATACATATATGTTTGTCATAATTATAAATGATATATATTTTGTTGGAGAATATTAATTCAAAAAATTCCACAGTATGATATGTATGATAAAAAATTTGTACATTCATGCTTCCAGTAACATACATGTATGAATATGCTGCAGAAGAAATAATAGATCTTTATGAATGTCTACAGTTGGAATTTTTAAAGATTTGAGAACTCAAGTATATATAGCACAGTCTACATGCAGCAACTCTTCTGAATTCCAGAATGTGTATTTTGTCTAATGATTATTGAATGTTTAAAAGAGTTAGTCCACTTAAATTATGTTTTCCATTTCAGATGTACAGACTGCAGCAAAAGTTCATTCAACTGTTCTTGGCATTATCAGACTCATTCCTGTACAACTCTATCATTAGTGTCCTTGAAACCATCTGTGGTAGGCAATTTTAATGTTAAACAACCTGTATTTCTGCATAAGGTAGAAAAAAAGAAATCCATTTTTATACCCCCCCCCCCCCCCCCCCCCTCCGCAAATGAAGTTTAGAGGTGTATATTGGAATCAGCATGTCTCTCTGTCTGTCCATCTGTCCGTCCATCTGTAGATGAGATTTTGTCTGGACCATTTCTTGGAAACTGTTGCAAGGATTTGTCTGAAAATTTGTACACTTATTCGCCATATGAAGGTGTGCACCTGGTATTTTCATCATGATTGGATAATTTTTTTTGCATTTTACAGGTGTTTTTTTAGCTCACCTGAGCCGAAGGCTCAAGTGAGCTATTCTGATCACATTTTGTCCGGCGTCCGTCTGTCTGTCTGTCAGTAAACTTTTCACATTTTTGACTTCTTCTCAAGAACCACTGGGCCAAATTCAACCAAACTTGCCACAAAGTATCCTTGGGTGAAGGGGATTCAAGTTTGTTCAAATGAAGGGCCATGCCCTCTTTCAAGGGGAGATAATTAGGAATAAGTGAAAAAAATAATGGCATCATTTAAAAATCTTCTTCTCAAGAACCACTGGCCAGGAAAGATGAAACTTATGTGGAAACATCCTCAGGTAGTGTAGATTCAAGTTTGTTCAAATCATGACCCCCGGGGGTAGGGTGGGGCCACAATGGGGGATCAAAGTTTTACATAGATATATATAGGAAAATATCTTTAAAAATCTTCTTCTTAAGAACAGCAAAGCCATGATTGGTCATATTTATATGGAAGCATCCTCAGGTAGTGTAGATTCAATTTTGTTAAAATCATGAACCCCGGGGGTAGGGTGGGGCCACAATGGGGGATCAAAGTTTTACACAGAAATATATAGGAAAATATCTTTGAAAACCTTCTTCTCAAGATCAGCAAAGCCATGATTGGTCATATTTATATGGAAGCATCCGGAGGTAGTGTTGATTCAAGTTTGTTCAAATCATGACCCCCGAAGGTAGGGTGGGGCCACAATGGGTGATCAAAGTTTACAGAGAAATATATTGGAAAAAATCTTCTTCTCAAGAACAGAAAAGCCATGATTAGTCAAATTGATATGGAGGCATCCATGGGTAATGTAGAATGAAATTTGTTCAAATGAGGGCCCCCGGGGGTAGGTTGGGGCCAAAATGGGGGATCAAATTTTTACGAATGAAAATATGGGAAAAAATCTTC